>NC_086233.1:35452702-35764823 GCF_036321145.2 Pelmatolapia mariae
ACAGTTAAAAGTGGTGACAGTGTAACATGCAAAAACTTTACAACTGTATCTTTTTATTAGTCTTTTCTAACATAATAATTTCAGTGTGTGCAAAGAGGCAGTGAACTCACCAATGTCATTAACAAAGAAACCCTTCTCATCATAGAGGATGGTCTCATCCCTGGAGCGGAGCTGGACGTTGTAATATGTCCAGATCGAGGTGTGGTTCTGATCGAAGAAGCACTCGTTTGGCGTCTCGTTGCTGTAGTGAGGACATTCACTCCAATTTTTAGAAGACAGAGGAGGGGGTCTGAATGGTGGGGGACAGGATCAGTGCATTAGTCAGTTAAGAAATCCATGAGCAGTGCAAGGTCACAAAAAAAGGGTTGTTCCCATGTATGCATGAAATGCGATTTCATGGTAATCTGCAGATAAGATTATGACCTACCCTGCTAATAAATGGCATTTTGTTCTGAGGGGAATTATAGATAATAAAAAAAGAGGCAGTATGATTATCTAATCTTTTAAATATTCTGTTTGAGTTTTGAGGAATAAACAACTGTGTTATATGAACTCATCAAGTATGACATGTATGTAAAATTAAAGCAATTTATCTAGTTTTTCCTAGCTTCACAATCAAGCAACACAGCTGATAACACATAAAATACAGCCAAAGGTTTCATGGGTCATGAAGGTAGTGCAGGTCGGCCACAAGAGGTCGTTCATCATAAATAAAATAATAAATTAAAAAAACTGAACTAAAATTCTTACTCCTTATAAAATTTTCCAATTTTAAAGAGACAGAACTATATAATTTTGAAGGGTCGCATCTTTTAAACTTTTACAAATTTTTATAAAAATCTTTTGGAATAAACTTGTAGGTTTAGATGCACTTCTCTGACTGAACCAAATCTAATTCTTATTAGATTCTACAGGATAAAGTCCTTACATTTAGATGCAAATTCTCATGAAATATTTGTATTATAAAAAGACACTGGAATAGTGAAGCGAAACAAAATCAGAAGATTTAAACAAACTGGGCTGTAACAGACAGTTTAGAAATAGCTGGTGATAGTCTGGAGATGGATTGGAACTGGGATTTTCATTATTCCTCTTTTATCTTTTTATTGCATTTGCTGACAATTAGAAAATTTACTTTCCCTGTGTTAAAACGTGTGTACTTAAAAAGAGTATTTAAGGCAATAAAGCGTAAACTGCCCGAAGTTAGGAGTGTTAAACGTTACAACATAAGCTGGACTTTGCTTTGTCAACAGAGTGAATGTCTGCACCATAAGTTTAAATTTTATGCATTGGAGGTATAAACCTAGTGGCCCTGGTTAACCTAAACAGCTAAATGATGGTTTATCTACACATAAAGTGTTTCTACTGTGTTTTTGCTCACTTAACAGGCTAAAAATACTTCTATTTTAATACTTTAAAATCATTTCAAAGGCCGCAAACAACTGGCGTTTTCCTCACACTACATACGTGTAGAAACTCTTTAAAGCTGTGCTTAAGAACCTGCAGATGTGCGAATGCCTGTACAAAACAGGCACCTATGACCCATGTTTTTCTTCTTTTTTCCCCTTCCTAATCTTTCCCAAAAAAGCACTCTGGTAGTGATGAGAGATCTTTTCTTCTTACACATTTATAAAGTAGAATAAACGGAGAGCTCTGGGATCAGAGAGATTCTGGAAAGGGCCAACATTCCATCTGCAACGGAAAGTCATCATGTCTGGGGAAGCACAGCCAGTGAGGTGTGGACGTCTCTCAGAGAGAACTGAAGGAAACAGGGAGAAAGGAACAGAGGGGAAGATTACACATAATTATCTTTAATACAGTAAATATCTACTTCTCTTTTCTTTTCCTTGTTGCAAGTGTTATAAAATCTTGTTGCTTTTGAGGATTGCAAAGATACACTTCAGTGACAAGCTAATAATGGTAATCTAACTCCACTGAGGAGCGCAGCCACAAGGCGAGTATCAGCAGTTTCCTGGAAGTCATTTTATTGCTCTTTAAGAGAAAGCAGCAGCTGGAGAGTTCAGTGCCACGACACTCACGGAACAAGCTATTTGCTTTTGCCTTACCTAGAAACACAGTTACACAGAAAGAACCACCGGGAATCTGTTTTACTGCCTGAATAAACTCGAAACACGTGTGCAGAGAGCACATTTCTGCAGTTTCCTTGTACGATACTCTGTCCCAGATCCTGTCTGTGTGAACTGTGATCACGATGCAAAGGTGAAAAATGTGAGCATAATGTGGTTTAACTGGTCTTTTCTGTACAGAATGAAGAAAAACATATTTAATGCAGAAACCAAAGTTTAAGTGGTGCATAATATTCAGTGCATACAGTTAGTAATTTAGCACTGCTTCTTTTTCTCTTCAAGCACTGATGTGCATGCTCAACATGTTCAACCATAAGGTCATTTTGCCCCTTTATTCAATGCTTTCTGTAACACAGTAACATAACACCACTTTAAACATTTGTTTAAACAATACTGATGACGCCAAATATCTACTGCACTCTGCAAGATATGCAAGATATGCATGGGACTTTTCTTGTGGTAGTCATAAAAACTGATTTGGACTTGGCTTGGCAATTTGATTGAATGTGGGCGGTTTCCAAAACTATGTGGAAAAGATTAGCAGTTTTTTTTTTTAACCCTAAAGCACAAACGAGTTGTTTTTCATTTTACTGCAAATGCTGAACTCATATCAAAATGCTGTGTATATGTTCACATTTACAATTTATAGTTATGCAAACGTTTAGACACATATATTTAGCATATATATTATATAGAACCTTTCTGGGGATTTCAAAGTGCTTCCCAACAGGAAATAACAAATAAAAAGACAAATATTAAAACAGAAGAATGTGTGTGCCGGTTCTCAGTCATCCAGGTCATGGTAGTCTAAGGAAAGAAGGTTAGTGGACTTCTTTAAGTTTCCTGAAGTTTCACCTCTCATCCAAGAAGCTTCCTCAGTTCTAAGTCCAGTCACCTTCTTTCCAAGCTCCTTAGATCTACTATGACGAGCTCTGAAAGTGAACACCAAGGCCTTAAACTAACTTTCAGTGCAAAGATGACACAAAATAGGTGTCGCACGGGACACCAGAAACTTTCAGTATTACCTGCTGTATTTAGCTTTTATTAAAAATCCACTTTGTCTGTCTGAACCTTCACAATATGTTACTGTTTAAACATGCTCCTCTTTACTTGACGTTGTGGCCCCTATAAAGGTAAAACGGCTTAGAAGCTGCTCTCAGCCATGGTTAAATGACTCTTTACGTGCTCTACGACACGTTTGCCGCCAAGCTGAAAGACGGTGGAAAAAAGATAAGCTCCAGGTGTTTTTTGATATCCTTCGCAGGACCTGCCTGGAATTTCAGAAATCTGTTAAGTTGGCTAAAGTGGCTTTCCTGTCGGCTGTCATTACAAATAACAGTCACAATCCACATTTTTTATTTAAAACTTTTAACTCATTGATTAATCCCTATCCTGAAATGCCTAGATTGGCTTCCTTAGCTCTTTGTGAAGAATTTTTAAATCATTTTGCAGGCAGAATCTTATCTCTAAGAGTCTCGCACCCCCCTGTGATGAGTCAGGCCCCAGCTTTACGATGCTCCACTAACCTCTATCAGTTTCATCCAGTTTCGCTCCCTACTCTTAAGGGTATAATTGATCACCTAAAACACTCAAACACTGTTCATGACATCCACCCATCTCGCATTATTAAAGATGGGTTTAACGTTATCGGGCCCCGTATTTTATCACTAATTAACCTGTCATTGTTATCGGGCTGTGTTCCGGCTGCTTTTAAACATGCTGTAGTGCAAACTATACTCAGAAAGAGCTGCCTCGATCAGAAAGATCTCGCTGACTTTAGACCTATTTCCAAACTCCCGTTTCTGTCTAAAATCCTAGAGAAGATTGTTCATTCCCAACTTCAAACTTATCGGGGAAAATTTTCAGTTAATTAAAAAAAAAAAAAAAATTGTATTTAGCAAAGATTCGGCCCAAGGGTAACAAGTATAAAGAGAACAGCATAGAACCTAGCACAGACCCCTGGGGGACACCAGAGGTAACAGGGGCAATGGAGGAAGAGTAGGTACCCATCGTAACAGAAAAGGACCTTTCAGATAGATCAGATTTAAACTAGCTAATGCATCTGATTAAATTCAATTCTTTAAATTGCGATTAAAAACGTATTTATTTAGCCTTGCCTTCCCTGCCTCCTAGACCCTGCATTTTTAAGTGTACTGTAACTTATCTTTTTTTGCTTTTATTAATGTTTTTATGGTTTAACCTTCAGCCTTTCGGCTCGTGCCTACTATGCCTGCTGTATCATTGGTTAGTTATGTCTCCCACCTGTCAGTATATTTTATTTTTATTTATTTCATTTTATTATTTTATTTACTTGTATTTATTATTACTCTTAATTGGTTTCTGTGAAGCACTTTGGCATATATCTGGTTTTTAAATGGGCTATATAAATAAAATTGTATTGTATTGTAATTGTATTGCTATCCAGAATCCTGCAATGAAAGCACTAACAGAGACTAGGAAAGAGATCACATTTCTCCAGTATTATCATTGGCTGCCTGCTAAATCCAGATTTGACTTTAAAGTCCTCCTCACATACCAAGTTCTCAAGGATCAGACCTGATCGTATCTCAAAGACCTCATAGTATCATATTATCCCAATGGAGCAATTCTCTCTCAGACTGCTGGCTTGCTTGTGGTTCCTAGAGTTTCTAAAAGAGGAACGGGAGACGAAGTCTTCAGCTATCAGCTAAACTCCCAGTTTAGGTTCAGGAGGCAGGTACCCTCTCTACTTTTCAGATTGGGCTTTAAACTACAAATCTGGAGGACCCCCTGTGATTTTGTGCTGGGCACCTCACCCCTATTCCCCTCTGTCCTTGTTTATCATCATATTTTCATAATGATGATAAACCATTAACCTTGTGTCTTTTCCCCCATGAAGTCCCACTTGCTTTGTTCTTGTTCCTTCCTGCAGATGTTTCGGTTTCCGGAGCTTTGTGTTCCCGGTGTGTGTTTAATGAAGCCTCTTACCGGCCAAATGTTTCCTTTGTGTGCTGTTTGTCATCTCTCTCTGCTAAACTTCGCACTTTCCCCTCGCTATCCAACCAGTCGCACCAGATGGCTGCCCCTCCCTGAAACTCCACCACTGTGCAGCTCAGAGCAAGATCGGCAACGGTTTCGGTTTTCTCCAATATTATAGAGATTTTACCTTAAAACAAAATGCTGTTAACTGGTGCTACAAATTTTGGAGCTCGTGGTTTACACTTTATTCCTTTTCTCTTAAGAAAGGTTTTAAGTTTTGTTCATATTGTTTGTGATTTGTTTATCATCTCCACAGGGACTGTAGTCCCTGCATTTTGTTTGGTTATTTTTAGGTTTGGATTCTCTGTGTGTCTAGTTTACTGTTTGTAGAGCAGTTTTAATTTAGTGCCTCGTGTTTAGAAGTTTTGACATGTTTATTTTCTGAGCTTCCCTATTCAGTCTTTATGGTGTCTTGTTTTTCTACCTTTGTTGTTTGAGTCTTCAGGTGTTATCTTTATTTACTGATGTCTTTACGGAGTTTGTTTAGTTAGTTCCCTCTGTTTGTCTTCGTCTTTTAGTGTTTCCTCGCCCCTGTCTTCTTGTGTAGACATGTTCAGTATGTTTTCTTGTCGCACTTGGTAAATGTTTGTATTCTTTTCTGTTTGCTTCCTTTAGAAACTGTGTGCACTTTTACTTCCTACCCTTGCCCTTTTCTGATCGTTCTCAGCTGTTTTTTGTTAGCCCTTATGTGTCTCCGTATAAAGGCATCCAATCCTCATTTTTGTGGTTGTGTCGTGTGATCCTCCACCTGTTTACTTCCAAGCGTTCCTAGTTTAGTTTTGGATTCTATTTTCTCTTTGTTTTGGACTCTTGCTGTTAGAGATCTGCATGCATGAAGGTATAAATAAAACAGCCCGCCTCTCTGCTTTTGGGTTCATCTTTTTTAATAATATTTGATATCAAATCAGGGATGTGGGAATTAAAAAAACAAAACAAAAACAAGGTAATTAGTTTTGCCAAATAAAAAGGCACTTTTTAATCCACATATGCACAAAACTTATAATTAAGGATGTTGGCGCTTCAGCTGATTTTTCCTGACTTTCACAAAACAAATCAGCAGCGCTGATAGGAAGAGTGATTTTTGGGGCTTTTTTCCCTCCAAGTGAAAACCAAATAAAAGCCGATATTATCTCATCTTAAAAACAGTTAAGTTTTGTGTGTCCATCATGTCCTTTTACACTATATGTTGGGTTTTTATTATTTTCCTGAATTTTATTTTATTGTACACTGGTCAAAAAATCCAAAGGAACACTGGATATCTACACTGATATGGACTGGGCAATGTGTTAGATTTGAAAGGACGCTACAATACAATAGAAATGAAAAGAATACGCAGCAGGTTAATCCATTTTGCTGAAATTTCATTGCAAATGAAAATTGTATTCTGTAGTCTGTATGGACCCCGCGTCCTTTATGCATGTAGAGACATTCACAACAGCAGACTGCTGAAGGTCATTTTGTAGCTCTGGCAGTGCTTATCCTGTTCCTCCTTCCACAAAGGAGCAGATACCATCCTGCTGATGGTTTAAGGACCTTCTACAGCCTTGTCCAGCCCCTAGAATTAACCGCCCGTCTCCTGGAATCTCGAGTCTGTGCTGGGAGACACAGCGAAGTACATCTTGTATGTTGGGGCTATCTATTCTGTGTATTTTGTTGACTTGGGTGGTGAAAAGTGACTTGCTTTGGCTAAATAGGGTGTGTATGCACAGCAGTCTGGATGGGAGAATGGGGATATGTTTGTGAAATGTCAAGTAGGTGTCCTTTTAAATAGAAAGCTGAGAGCCTTTTTTAAATTTTTAAAAAAAAATTTTTTTAAAAACAAGCTGTTAGGTAAACACAGCAGTAGCCGCTGACTACATCAACATGTCCGAGAGGATAAAACACGAGATAGAAGTGTGAGAATGAGATGACTCCTTCACATCTGAGAGGCAGCAGATGAACAGCTTTGGCCTGCTTCAGAGAAAAAGCCGTCATGGGTTAAGAATAACCTGTGTATTCGATCCCCTGCTCCTCCTTAGAACTGTGTCAGGATTAAGAGAATAATTAATTTGACACTCAGCTATGTGGTGGATTCCTGTAGCTCAGTTTAGTGATAAATGAAAACATGGAACATTTCTTTGAGTTGGTATGCGCTTGAATGTGAGCGTTCAAGAACATTACTTCATATTAATTATTATTAATTACTCTTAAACTGTAGGCAGGGCCCCACTGACGGGAGGCGGAGCAATGCAGGTATTTGTTTTTCCTTTTTTTAAAGGAAAAAAAAAAAATCAACAAATAAGAACTTTCTGATGCAATTGCACTTAATGTCAAGTGAAATTCAACTTTGATCTCCTTGTAATGTTAATCATTGACAGAAATTGTGTGTGTGTGTGTGTGTCTCGGGGAGGGGGTGGGGGGGGGGGGGTGTTCTAGAACAGCCGTTCTACAGTGGAAAAATGGATCCAGAGGATTTTTCTCAGTTTTATCGTGACAGTATAGTCCATGAAATGAATAAATATCTGGCGCTCTACTGTTTATGGTGAGACACCTTTTGTATAAATGAGTAACTTGCAGATTTGCTGATGTACTTTGGATCACTGACCCACTTTTGCACTCAGACACTCTAAAATATTTTTGAATACAGAGGACTTCATGGTCGACTCAATGACTGCAAGATGCCCAAATCACCACCCCTCCACCACCATGCTTGATAGTTGGTATGAGGTGTGGTGATCTGCATGTATTAGGCAGGACATTGTTCCAGATGCCTTTGGGTTTGTTCAGATGCAACTTAGATGCAAACCTAAACCATGCTGCCATGTTCTTTTTAGAGAGAAGAAGAGTTTTCTTTTTTCCTAGAAACCCTTCCAAACAAGCTGGACTTGTTCAGTCTTTCTCTAATTGTACTGTCAAGAGCATTTCACATGCTAACTGAGGCCTGCAGATTTTAGGATGTAGCTCGGGGGAGGTTTTACAGTTTTTCTGAGTATTACACAGTATGACCTTAGGGTAGAATTGCTGGGTATCCATTCCTGGAAAAAAAAAATCTGGCATTGTGTTAACATGAACCTGTATGCTCCAGACCGGCAACATGTCAAAACCTCTTTTTTTTTTTTTTCTTTTTTTTCCCCCCAAAAAAGCTAGTCACGCTTGTTAATAATGGAAGCAGCAAGGATGTACTTAGTTTTTCACTCGGTTGCACAGAGTCATGTGAAAACGTTTTTTTCACATGACTGTAGTGCCGGCATGGAAAATCTTAACCTTGGAAAGAGTGATATACTGCAGTTTGATATACACAAAGTCATCTTGTAAAGTGCGTAATTTCATTCAAAATGCAAAAATAGCTATCTGCATCTCACGTGTTGGCCCTCAAACAGTTTTCCTCGAATGTTTCTGACTCGAAGTGTGTTTCTACCACCACAGTGACACCATCTATCTTATCTAGCTTCATATATAATCTATGATCTGAAGGGACATGTAGGCACGTGACTGGGGAAATATAGTTTGCATAAAACAATGACACAGAGGTTTGAATATGGTCTCTGTATGATTAGAACTAAAAAAGGAGATTACTGATGCCATGAAAAGTGTTAAATAATACTCTTGTTTCAATGGGCAGAAGGTATGCTGACCATTCTGGTCAATCAGTAACACTATGTGGATATGTAATAACTTCTAAATAAGGCATGTTATTAGTCAGAATGCCCAGCAGGTTGCAAATTAGTCGTAATTCATTCAGCTCCACCAGCTAAAACAATAAAGTGCTTTCAAATGAATGCGACTTTAATTATGGCCCAATAAAATGATAAGAGGTGAAATTATTACTCAATCAATGGTAATAACATTGCTGTGAAATAATCATGATTTGATTTGCTAAAAGCACAGCTTCCCTGCTTAAAATGGTCTTAGAAGGAAAAAGCAAATGGGGTGCTGCACTGTTATTTGTTTGAGTTTAAGATAAGTTGCGACCAAATAATATAATATAATTAGTGCTGTCAGCGTTAATCTCGTTAAAATGACATTAACGGCATAACCACATTAATGTGGCAAATTTCCATTAGCCAGTTAGCGCGGATCGCCCCGTGCGTGGGGCTGGAAGGCGCTAACGCGTTAACGAGCTAACTCGGTAACGGAGATTTGCCACGTTAATGCGGTTATGGCATTAACGTCATTTTAACGAGATTAACGCTGACAGCACTAAATATAATACGATGAAAGGGTAAGCAGAGTAATTTTCTACTTTTGCTAACAACAATTCTGTGATTTCAGGGTTTATTTCACTTGTATTTAAAGTACTGAGTGAAAGTGAAAAAGAAGACAAAATGGAAAAAGTGTATTGTGCCAGAGCGTATTATACACGTGTTGTGTAGTTGGGCCATTTGCAGGCAGAGAAGTGATTAAAAAAACTAGACTGGCTTGCAAAGGGTTTTCATTTTTGTGCCTGTGCATCAAAGTGCTGCTGTGTTTGCTTAGCAGCCACCAAGCAGAGTTCACTTGTGGTGTAAGTAAACATGTGAGCAGTAGTTCTGGAGCAGCAGATATCATTAGAGCTACAAAACACACAGACGGTTTCCAAGATGGCAATATCAGCTTACAGCTTGTTCTCATTACAGGGCTTCTCTTACAGATCTGCCACGAGCTTACGGGGTAAACATGTTTACTGCATGTTTTTTCTCAGAGGCCTCCTGGCAGCCTATTTCAGGGTAAAACAAAACACCCTTGTGTGATTTGTTTTGATAAGATGTGTTATGTTTTAGCTCTGATTTTGAAGGGAAATAGCAGATAAATTAATTTCCTTTTGACGGACTGCCTCGTACACTTACCAAATCCACCTAATTAATCAGTTCATGTTTTCCCCCTTATTGCACCTGTTAACCTGTGCTCAGCAAATTGGTGGGAAGCCTTCATTAATGTCTTTCCTGTGAGCAGACAGCGAAAACAGTGATTTAGAGATTCACATGCTCAGACATCAATAAGTGCACTCTCAGGGGGGAAATGCCTTACGCGCTGCATTTAGAAAAGCCATTTCCTTCCTTGGCTAAGAGCCAAGAAGCCCTCATCGGTGATTAAAGTTCCAGCCTTTTAGAAACCCAACAAGCTTTATGGGCAAATCATGGGCAGGAAAACAGTTTATTCATGCCAAAAAGCAACAATATAACCTCCTAAGAGAGGAAATGCTGTTTTATCAACGGCAAATGTCCTGATTTCTAAGTAATATCCCCTGTGGTGCTCTAGTAGCAAAGAGGAAAAACACTTGTTGACCCCTACAGAGACCACTCAATTCCTAGAAGTAGTACCTCCCACAGCTGGTGCTTCAGTATAGCTGGAAAGTAAGAGGAGTTATTTTTGGCTATGTGTGCTCTAAAAAGAAATGTACTATTTGTTCCAATGCTGTAGCTTGACCCAGATGAGCATATAAGTGGCCAAATGGAACAAGAAAGGAGGAAAGAAAGAGCATAAACACCCCTTAAGATGTGACAGAGCTATTGTAAAAGTTTTGTTACCTTTAGGTGAAAAAAAAAAACCCTTGAAACTTGAAACAGATAATGTTGACTTTTATTGTGAAACAAGAACAAAACAGTTAAAGCCGACTGATTGTTGACTCTTTAAAATCCTCTAACTTTTTCCTTTGCTTTCATCATCATTACTTTGAAAGCCAGTTACATTTCTTAATTATTTCATTTATGTTTAACTATTTCATTTTCAAAATGCTAGCGAAAATGCCAGATTGAGTGTGGTATTTTATGCCTCATTGGTTGCCTCAGATGTTACAGCCCTTTCTCATCTCCAGGGCATCAGTGTCAAAACTACTGGTGTGGCAGATGAAAAAAGGCACAAGTTGTCCTTTTGCATCTTGCCCTGATGCACCATGTTAAGGATTAATTGAGCCCAATTGGTCCCTCCCAACTCATTATTTCACAACAAACAGGGCCATTGTTGTGAAAGTGTGTGTTTAAATCCAAACCAGTCCTCTCCTAATCCTATCCATGCAGATGTTACCTAAACTCAGCAGTCGTTTTCAGTGCCAAATCTAACCAGTGGGTGGAATTAAAAGTAAAAAAAAAAACAAAAAAACAACCCCCCCCCCCAAAAAAAAACAAAACACTACAATACAACACTCCTCATTCACACCTATTCATACTAGGGCTGCCACGATTAGTCGACTAGTCACGATTACGTTGACTACTAATTTAACAGTCGACGCGTCGTTTGAAGCTTTGTAAGATCCCGAAAGACTCAGGAATAAGTAGTAGGACTTAAGAGTGTAATAACGGACTGAAACAGAAGATGGCAGCATTGCATGTCCAGCTGCTGTTAAACCCCGAAGAAGAAGAAGCAGTGTCCTGTTTCATAGCTGTGTCCAAATTTAGCGGCCGCATCCTTCGGAGGCTGCATTTGTAGGCCAATTACGTTACAGCGATGCGGCGAAGCCTGTCCAAATTCGAAGACTCCCCCAAACGCGCCCGAAAAGTGCGTTCTTCATTTCCCCAGATTTGAAGGATGGGTCGGGTGTATTCTTTGTGACCCAGCCAATCTCAGAATTCATAGCTCAGCCGAGCCAATTCCAGTTTTCAACAATGGCGGCAACTACTAAGTTTTAATATTACTCTTATTACTCTTTCTGGGTCACAAAATAAACTTTTAACATAATTTCAGGCGAGAATGTAGCTGTGTAAACTTCAAATATCTGCTCGGTTTATCAAGACATTTGCAAAAGTGCTCCCACGTTTTTGGAGACCCACCAGCTCGATAACTCCCGGCACATCATTTTCAAACCCCCCGCGGTCTTTCACTACTCAGGTTAACATGATATATAAGTCCCTCAGATAATTTAAAAATTTTATTTTTGGCTTTTTTCAGTGTTTTATTTGTTCCTCAGTAAATTGGTTTGGCTGAGATTAAAGTTATAGTTTTCACACAGCTGAATAAATGCCAAACAGAGAATGATTAAACAGAAGTGTGAAATGGTAGAGAATTTACTCCAGTGTCCTGTTATATTTTTACATAGAAAGAACAGACGGCCGAGTTTATTAAACTCCACCGAGACAATCTGCAAATTTCATTAAAAGCTTAATAAACTAAACTAACCTTGTCTTTATTTTTAGTTAGCACATACCTTAAACACTTCAAGCTGTAAGCTAATGATAGTTATATAAGAGCAGATGCGTGCTGGTGCAATAAGCTGTGCGTTTTATGTCCAGTGGACGCATGATCTGATTAGGCGACTAATCGCAAAAATAATCTGTGACTAGTCGACTATCAAAATAATTGTTTGTGGCAGCCCTAATTCATACAAGCACTTTTTTCTACACCTAAGGCCTTTTACACACAGTCATACTCCGATGAACACATCGAAGAGCAACTTGGGGTTCAGTATCTATGCCAAAGGTTACTTAGGCTACGTTCACACTGCAGGTCTTAATGCTCAATTCCGATTTTTTGATCAAATCCGATTTTTTTGTCTGCTTGTTCACACTACAAATAAAATGTGACACAAAGCACAAAAAGGCTGGAACTTGCGCAAAAGAAGACGTCACACACAACGCGCTCTGTTTAGACCCAGACCAAATAGTATTGTTTGACTGATGGCCCTTAATATAAAGACTTCGGACTTTACGTTTCCCAATTTTTGTTATTTTATCATTTACATAATAATGTAAATAACCTAATAAGAGGAGCGGTGCTTCAAAGGATAGTTGCAGATTATACAGTATAAATAAAATGTTCGCATTTCTCCAACGCTGTCGTCCCAACAGTTTCACTGGATGGCCAGGAAGCGTTCGCGATGTCTTCTCGGGCGCTTCTCCGGAGCTGATAATTGATGTCTGTCTTGTGTCAGTGACGTAAAAGACGGATTTAATGCGACATGACCGTTCAAACAGCAGTCGCTTTCTAAAACATCGGATATGTATCGGATTCAGTAGCACATACGAAAGTGACCCAGATCGGATTTGAAAATATCGGATTTGTGCCGTTCACACTGTCATACCATGATCGGATATGGGTCGCACAGGGTAAAAAAAAATCGGATTTTATGCGCTTTCGCCTGCAGTGTGAACGTAGCCTAAGGCATGCAGTCTGGAGACTGGAGCAGCCAGCGATTGAACTGATTGGTAGATGACCCGCGTTCAAGCCACCCACTATTGATCCTGGAAACTGTTGTCTCTCAGAGGCAGTGATGTGAAAGGACACCTTGTGTGTAATGGGGAGACACATGAGGCAAATTAAAATCTGCATTATAAAATCTGCCAGAATGAAAACGGTTTGGAATCAATCTGGCTGTGGTTATAAGGCTCCATAAAGTTCAGCAAAACTGAAGGTTTTCCTTTTGTATTCATCTTGTAAATATGTGTTTAAACTGAACTTTTAACATTGGACATGGTAATATAACTAAGAGGTTGGTTTGGCAAAATACAACCAGTTTGCATAGCCACCCTATCTTTGTTTGCCTCTATGTTTAAGTGGCTTTTAGCCTGTCGGCATGACAACATAAAACACTGAGCACTCTCTATAAATATACCTGATGCAGAATCTGTAGGTAAACACCATATTTTTGGTACTGAGTAGCAAGATCATACAAACATTTGTGAAAGAATGGTTGTTTTTAAAGAGTTCTCTAAACTTTAAGTATAGTACTCTAATGAGACTACCTCCTCTTAAATAATCAAAATTAACTGTAAGCGGTATTATGTGCATATACGCAAAGTGGAAGCATACCAAGTAAAGTTACTGGATGGGATTGCCGAGCGCTGATGGATATAAAGTGGTCCCTTGCCATAACGCAGTTCACCTTTCACGACCTCACTGTTTCACAGATTATTTTGTGCAATTTTGCATGCTTTTCTTTTTTTGTTTTGTTTTTTGTTTACACGCATTGTGTTCTGCATCCTGATCGGCTGTAGACCATTGTCAATCAGTCTCCTGCTGTGTCTCCTTTACAGTACAGAATGCATTCAGCTTGTCAAATTTACATAAATCTTCGATCGCTAGCAGTGTGACTCTGAAGTGCTGTACTGTATGTTTGCAAGTTTTCTCCCCAACAAACACAACAATGTCGATGAAACGTTTTGCACCATCAAAGGCACCTGCGGTAGCACCCAAGAGGCAGAGGAAGAAGACCATCGCACAAAAAAAAAAAAAGCTAAAGGAAGGTAGAAGTTACCGTATTTTTCGGACCATAAGGCACACCGGATTATGAGGCGCATTAAGAGAAACAAAACAGTCAGTTAAGCCAAACTTTACTCAACTCATTTTTCTTGCTTCCTCTACTTCCGTACCATTGATTCATTAATGTTGAATTCTCTCGCAGCTGCTCTATTCCCATGTTCTGGAACTGAAAAAAGGGTTGGATCTTTGGTTTCATTCTATAATGGTGGACATATTTTTCTATGAAGGTCTGAACTTTGAAAGTGTTTAAATAAGAGAGAAAAGTGCGAAAATGTTCATGCCTGTCTGAGAAATGTGTATAAAGTGTGTAGTGAGGGGTTTTACAGCCTTAAAACATCTATAATAATTGGAAAAAATAAAGCTGGCTACTTCGCGGATTTCACCTATCGTGGGTTATTTTTAAGAACGTAACTCCCGCAATAAACGAGGGACCACTGTAGTGCATAAACGTCGCCAATGATCTGCTGAGTCAGCTACTGCAGAGCTAGAAATTCCTATGGATATAACATCAGCACAGAAACTGTGCAGTGGAAGCTTCATGGAATGGGTTTCCATGGCAGGGCAATTGCATGCAAGCATTACATCACAAAGCACAACACCAAATAGTGGCTATTATAGCTACAAAGAGGGTCCCAGTACCTTTGTCCATATAGTGTACATTTGCGTAAATACAATTTCAAGGCCTCTGGCTATATTTTGATGATGATTCAGCCTTTTTAAATTTATGTTGATTCTGAAAATCTTGTCTACACTAAAAAATTCCAGAGTAGGTTCTCATATTACACAATTAGATCACGAAGTTTATGTTGGTTCTGTAGATATTCCTCCCACTGGGCAAGCAGCCATTAACCATGGTGACACTAAACCTCCACAACATTTGAGATCACTGGAGTGAGTCAGAAATGTACAGGTCACTACAAGCTGGCTAGTGTGTTGCCAAATCTGTTTTTAAAAAGAACTCTTTTTACTTGTGACTTCACTGTTTTCAATCAACAAGCTGTCCTCAGTCTCATTTTTTTTTTTCTAGAGCAGCAAACACTCCTGTCAAAACACAGCGGCCTTGTAAAATCCCACTTAAAGGGTACTGAACACAAAGAGGATAATAGCAAACAGCAGGAGATCATGTTCTCTGTCCACACCTCTGCTAACTTACTGAGCATTATGTAACAAGACAAAGCACCGGATGTCCGTGTGTGACATAAATGGCCAGCACAGACATAGTTTATCACTGTGGATAAAACACAGCCTATGTGTCCACATACACAGCATTTCCACTTCCATTTGCGGACTGTTTGGTAGAAAGCCAGGCCTCTACGAACTGAACAGCTTCCCATTGTTTAACAACAGCCGAGTGCTCTCTGTTCAGAATTCCTGGGAAGCCACTTCACTAGAACTCTGCTCTCTGCTCACCGAGGCTCTCTGTGAATGGGTTATGCAACCCATTTCATGTTCATTTTAAAGCCAAACCAGCTCAGTAAGTATGCAACTATTAGTATTTTACATTACACTAGGCTCAAAGTCTCCTGTGACCATTAAAAGCATCCTGATCTCTGGTAATAGTTCCCCAGTTATTATGATGTTCCTCAATTTTTATTCCCACAAAACAGTTGAACAGCATCTGAAAATCTGGCTAGTAGAAGGCACCAGATGTCATAGCAGTAGGGTTGCAAAATACAACCAAAGGCACGAATAAACGTCATTTAATGACTGTGTTTTCAAACCTGAATCAGGTCTTCCACAGCTTTACAAACATGCATGCTGATTTATTGAAATAAATATTCAAAATCCTACCTGGTTCTGAGGTCGACTGCAGCACCGAAGCAGTGAGGATGTGAAGCACAAAGAGGAGCATGGTGAGAGTGGGAGCCATGGTGTGGAGCTGTGGAGGAGACATGTGGGTAATGTTAAGTTTCTCAGGGCAGTCCACCCAGCTGAACCACACAGCCCACGAAGGCCCAGCCCACGAAGGCCCAGCCCACTACCACCATTAAACCAGTACGCTCCCACCGGGGGTGTAACTAGACCTAAACCTCTGCTGAGGCACTGTTATTTAAGGCAAAGAATGTTTTTTCCTGGTTTACTAAAATATTCTATACCAGCTTCCCATGCTGAACTTATTACTACTTCGACTACTGCCACACTGCTGCAGGTGCTATACATTAGTAACAATCTCTGTATGTTTATAGTTTCAGCTTGCTTATAAGAAAATTGGATTAACTTTATTAAACTTTTGCACATTTGCATTTTTTCTGCACAATAACTGATAAAAAAAATCCATGACTTGAGTAAAGATTCTAAAATAATATATAACAACATAATGCTTAATGCACGTAGAAGACCAGTAGTACTGAAAACAAGAAAACACAAATATTATTTATCTCAGAAATCTCTGTCCTCCCCCTCTCTATCTTCCTCTCTCCTTCTCTGTGCCAAGGTAACAGTGAAACAGAATTTATAACAATAAAGTCATAACAATATTCTAAATCAATACGGGCTGCTGCTGGCCATGGACAGGTAACATTCTTTTCACTTGTTCATACCTGGATCTGTAACTGTCCTATACTGTAAACAAACACTGAAGGTTAAAATTAGCCAGCCAGTGTTTTTGACGCTATTTAAACAGCAAATATGGATAAGCAGAAACTTTTTAAGTCACTTTAATCACCCTTCATCATCACAACAGTTTGCACTTTTGCCTGCTAACGCTTCAGGTAAGACGTGTTTTAAATCTACACCACTGATTTGTGTCATTAGATTAGCTCTTCATCTTCCTTCTGGGTTAGCGTTAGAAGTTAGCATTTTAGCATTATTTTCCAAACTATTATTGCTATTATTTTCAGGGCTACTACGGTTTTGGGAGTGCTTGAGTGCTCTAAAAATCTTTTCTGATTAGTTTTTATTTTATTTTTTTTTGACATTTTGCCTTTAATTCAGTTTAGTATCAGTTTGTTTGCTTGTTTCTGTTTAGCAGCTTTAGCTATTTATTAATTCTTATCTAGAACATTAGTAGAGGTGTTACAATAAGAACACAGAAGTCGTTGAAAGCAGTTGACTCACGGTTTTTGATTGGTTGAGTGGTTGCTGGAAACTAACAAGCATCCGCCAGCCGGTTAGGGAATACACATTTTTCACTAGCAACCAGTGGTTGCCGGGGGCTCACTGTATGACTGAGGCCTTTGTTAAATACACGGCTCAATTCCCCCAAAATGGATTAAGCCTCATCCTAGACTAAACCTTTTTTCAATAGAGTTGTCACAGATTTTTTTCCTTTTAGTCTTTTAGGTTTAATCCATGTTTGGGAAACTGGCTAGTAGAATTCTTTATAGTTAAGCTTTCAGTTTAAGAGTGAGTGACATTTTCAGATTTGTCTGTCCACATGTCTAAGAAATTTCTGAGCTAACAAGCTAGCCCAGTGTCCATTTTAAGCTAGTTGCATGTTGCTTGTTTTTCCAGACACCACTACGTGCTACATCTTGTGCACTATCACAATTTAATGGATGCATTTCTTGTTACCTGCATTAAACTCAAGAAAAGAATAAATGACTAAGTCTCATTCATCCACACTTCAAATCACTTCATTATATGAAGCTCAGAGTGCACAAAGAAAGCATTTCTTCTCTGCAATTGCAGCAGAAGCAGAAACTGCAGCTTCTTAACGCAACGAAATGATGAAGCAGTAAGACAGTTACACTCACTGGCACCTTAATTAGGTACACCTTGCTAGTGGTGACTTGGACCCACTTTTTTCCTTTGAAAAACTGCCTTAATTCTTCACCGCATAGGATAAACATGGTGCAAACATGGTGATAACATTGTGCAGTTGCTGCAGATTTGTTGGTTGAGTGGGAAAATCCCTTCAGATCAGCAGTTCCTGAAATACTCAGACCAACCCGTCTGGCACCAACAACAATGCCATGTTCAAAGTTACTTCAGTCACCCTTTTCCCCCATTTCAATGCTCAGTCTGAACTTCAGCAGGTCATCT
Source organism: Pelmatolapia mariae (assembly GCF_036321145.2). NCBI lineage: Eukaryota > Metazoa > Chordata > Actinopteri > Cichliformes > Cichlidae > Pelmatolapia > Pelmatolapia mariae. The sequence goes on from NC_086233.1 coordinate 35,470,942, forward strand.
TGACAATGTTTACATGTCTAAATGCAGGCTTAGCAGATATGCATTAAAAAGCAGCTGAGCAGGTATACCTAACAAAGTGGCCAGTAAGTGCATATCCATAGTAGTATTTTAGCAGCTGTTCAAAACTGCAACCTGTTTAATGACATGTTTTTATTATCTTTTTTTGTTACACAAAGATGGGAATGAATGAGACAACACCAGTTATTCGAAAGCAGCAAGGACAAGCAGGTTAAGAAATGTGTTTTATTCATTATGCTTCTTGGTATTCACACACAATCCATCTTTCTTGGAAAGGCATATTTCGAAATACTAAACAGATTTCTTCTGAACGTGACACCCAGCCAGTGGTGTTGGATTCCTGCCAGCTCTTGTGAAATCCAACCTTACTACTTCTCTGGGCTTTGCGTAGCTCTTGTTTGCTGACATCAGTTGCCATTTTTTCAGTGCCAAATTAATCTACCCAGAACTCAGTGAGTTCTGTGAGCTTTGATTAGAGGTGGTAATGAGAGATGATAATAAAGGTCTTTTTGTATAAATATTTATCACAAACACGTATTATAACATTTAAAAACTTAGCACTGCTCAGACTGTTGGAGCTTATAAATTTGTGCCAAGGAATTTTCAAAAGTTAAAGAAAACGCAAAACCACATATACAGTCAGGTTCATAAATATTGGGACATCGACACAATTCTAACATTTTTGGCTCTATACACCACCACAATGGATTCCAAATGAAACGAACAAGACATGCTTTAACTGCAGTGTCAGCTTTTATTTGAGGGTATTTACATCCAAATCAGGTGAACGGTGTAGGAATTACAACAGTTTGCAAATGTGCCTCCCACTTCTTGAGGGACCAAAAGTAATGGGACAGAATAAGAACCATAAATCAAACATTCATTTTTTAATACTTGGTTGCAAATCCTTTACAGTCAATCACAGCCTGAAGTCTGGAACACATAGACATCACCAGACGCCGGGTTTCATCCCTGGTGATGCTCTGCCAGGCCTCTACTGCAACAGTCTTCAGTTCCTGCTTGTTCTTGGGGCATTTTCCCTTCAGTTTTGTCTTCAGCAAGTGAAATACATGCTCAATCGGATTCAGGTCAGGTGATTGACTTGGCCATTGCAAAACAGTCCACTTCTTTCCCTTCAAAAACTCTTTGGTTGCTTTTGCAGTATGCTTTGGGTCGTTGTCCACCTGCACTGTGAAGCGCCATCCAATGAGTTTTGAAGCATTTGTCTGAATATGAGCAGATAATATTGCACGAAACACTTCAGAATTCATTGTGCTGCTTTTGTCAGCAGTCACATCATCAATAAATACAAGAGAACCAGTTCCACTGGCAGCCATACATGCCCACGCCATGACACTTCCACCCCAATGCTTCACTGATGAGGTGGTATGCTTAGGATCATGAGCAGTTCCTTTCCTTCTCCATACTCTTCTCTTCCCATCACTCTGGTACAAGTTGATGTTGGTCTCATCTGTCCATAGGATGTTGTTCCAGAACTGCGACGGCTTTTTCAGATGTTGTTTGGCAAACTCTAATCTGGCCTGCCTGTTTTTGGGGCTCACCAAAGGTTTACATCTTGTGGTGAACCCTCTGTATTCACACTGGTGGAGTCTTCTCTTGATTGTTGACTCTGACGCACATACACCTGCCTCCTAGAGAGTGTTCTTGATCTGGCCAACTGTTGTGAAGGGTGTTTTCTTCACCAGGGAAAGGATTCTTTGGTCATCCACCACAATTGTGTCCCGTGGTCTTCCTAGTTTTTTGGTGTTGCTGAGCTCACCAGTGCGTTCCTTCTTTTTGGGAATGTTCTAAACAGTTGTTTTGGCCACGCCTGATGTTTTTGCAATCTCTCTGATGGGTTTGTTTTGTTTTTTCAGCCTAATGATGGCTTGCTTCACTGGTAGTGACAGCTCTTTGGATCTCATCCTGGCAGTTGACAGCAACAGGTTCAAAAAGCAAACAGCACACTTGAAATGAACTCTGGACCTTTTATTTGTTCATTGTAATTGGGGTAATGAGGGAATAACACACACCTGACCATGGAACAGCTGAGAAGCCAATTGTCCCATTACTTTCGGTCCCTTAAGAAGTGGGAGGCACATATACAAACTGTCATAATTCCTATACTGTTCACCTGATTTGGATGTAAATACCCTCAAATAAAAGCTGACAGTCTGCAGTTAAAGCATGTCTTGTTCATTTCATTTGGAATCCATTGTGGTTGTGTATAGAGCCAAAAATGTTAGAATTGTGTCGATGTCCCAATATTTATGGACCTGACTGTATGTTAGGATGGAGGCAGTATTTGTTGTAGGCCTTGTGAATGACGCTGCACCACATACAACTCAGAAAACACTTTCAGTGGTTTCAAAACGTTTATCTTTTAATAATTTAACTCTTTCACAAATAAAGATCTTCTATGCATAATGCAAAAGTTTTCACACCTCAGATCAGGGATGTCAAACTCATTTTACACCGTGGGCTACATACTGCTTAAGTAGACCGGACCAGTGAAAGTCCTCTTTTTGTCAGTGAACCAAAGTATAACTCTACATTTAATCCCTAACATATCCTAAAATAAGAAAAAGAACTGCAATTTAAACAGCATGTCTCAGTGTTTATACATGATTAAAAAAAAAAACAAAAACATATTGCTCTAGTAAATGAATGAAATGTGTCAGCATGACTTCTTGGGTTTAAATTGTAAGACATGAATGTGCAAAATTTTGGACACCGGGCCTCATGTTTACGATCCCTGCCTCAGAACATATCAACAAAGATGTGGTTTGATCTCCATTCGAAGAGGCAGAGACCTTCTGATGCAAACCCAGTCATGTTGTTCTCTAAGCCTGTTCTTTAGCTTCGATCTATATGAAAGTTTCTCTGACGTCTGCCGCCTTGCCAGTTTACCGTCTCCACTCTAATATATTCACTGCTATTTGTTGCAGTGCTATTCAAAGATGTGCAGCAAGGTCATATTTCTTTCTTCAACTAAGCTCACTTTGGAGCATTGACTTTCTTAGACTTCATTTACAAATCATCCAATATTAATTTACTAAAGGTTTACTGAATGATATCAGGATTTAGGTACATGTGTATTTTTGTATTCTTTTTAACTTTAAATATTTATCAGAATTAGACACTTGTTTGGTTTACAGCAATCACTGATAACTTTCCTCCTTTTCTTTCAAACTCATTTTATACAGAACATCATTAAAAATGAAAAAAATGACTGATAAATGCATCAGTTAGTTTCACACATTTATATCAGGGTTATTCGATGTCAGTGTATCAAATTCCTCCCTTCTGACAATCTTGGATTTGCCTGAAAAAACAAAAGCTGCACTTATCAGGAATTATGCAAAATTTCAAGTCTCTACTGTGGTTAGTTTTCTACAGGCAGGGCTGTTTTTAGATGATTTTCTAGCATCGTTTTCAGAGGGCCCATTTGAAATCCCATTACCTAAAGTCCTTGAGCTTAACTTTTTTAGGATAAATATCTCACAGTATTGTTCTGAGAAAACAGATTCTCAGGAGCTAACACAGATTGGCCCTAAAATGTTTCAATATATGTGATCACTGACAGCAGATTTGGAAACCTGCAGATACCACACTTCTGTAAATCACACATAACCATTAACTTCTAAAGTGGAGTCAAAATGCACACAGTAGTGTAAGTTAGTGTTTACCTCTGTTTGTCTACACAGAGTTAAGAAAGTGGTTTCTTACATGTGTAGTTTTTTTGAGGGTTTTTTTTTTTTTTTTTTAACTCCTGCTCTTCCAGACTAAACTTTGCTCACAGCTGCAGAGGTCAGAGCCTGTTAAATAAACACACCTGGGCTCCGCTACCATGTTCAAGGCCAATACCAAGTTCTAGAGAAGCTTATCATATCTTTTTAACATGTATTCAGGGCCTCGTTGTACTGGTGTTTTCACAAACAGACATCATTTCAGTTTTCATAATCTTTATGAGCCTTAGTTATGTCTAATGATCAGGCTTGATTTGATTTGTGTCCAACAGCAGCAGTAATTATAATGGGGACAAAGGAAGAAGTACACAAAGTATTCTCAGTGCTTCATTTGTTCCACATTTTTTCATGTTACAGCCTTATTCCAAAATGGATTAAATTCCTTTTTCACCTCAAAATTCCACACACACTACCAAATAATGACAACGTAAAAAAACCAGCTTGAAATTCTTGAAGTTTTTGTGTATATCACACAAATATATTGCTAATTAGTGAAAGCATTATTTTAAAAAAGAACTAGTATTTAATAGAATCTGATATGATTGCAATTTTTAACACTGTGTGATATATTATATGTTTATGCTAACATATACTGCGATTTATCATGGGCTTCTTTTTTTTCAACTGCAAATGATTCCCCTCAAAGTTACATTTTGTCAGTATCTGTTTTATCTAATAAGATTAAATTATCTCATGTCAAGTTTATTTTGCTCACCAACCCTGTCACTAAAAAGTGTTGCCCACAGACAGAGTCCGAGCCATCACTCTGAGATTGAATGGGTCAAGTTGGCAAATACATCCAACCTGTTTGTGATAATACAGTAACTAACTGTGAGAAATTATTTAAGATCATACATCTGTTTATGCTTGAAACTAGGGCTGGGCGATATGGCCTAAAATCCGTATCGCAGTATAATTTGAAGATGTGCGGTAACGATATATATCGCGATATATTCTTTTTCTCTGTATACCATGTTTTCTGCACTATAAGGCACACTTAAAATCCCTTAATTGTCTCAAAAATCGACAGTGCGCCTTATAATCCGCTTTATCTATGAATTCTGGTTGTGCTTACTGACCTCGAAACCAATTTTATGTGGTACACGCACTCAAAATCTGTCAAAAATGTTTTAGAACGACTTTGGTAAGCCACGAAGCCGCACCGCTTGATGGATTGTGGGAGCATTACTACTACCATAGTCAGGAGCCTCGCGGAATAATCTGTGTCCAAAACTCCTTCTGCTTCAGGTCCCAAAGTCAAACGAACACTGCGGCATCACTGAGAGTTAAAAACTGTCTAAATTTTTAATCTTTAATAAAATGATCAGCGTTGCTGCTTTACCAGGTGTAACAATTAAGTTTAACATCCAGGCGTGAAAACAGACGTTATTAAATTTAACAGAGTTAGAAGTTTTCAGGAAGTTAGCTCACTAGTTTCCACCTAAACATGATATAGCATGTTCTGACTGAGAGATTTCTGAAAAATTAAAACGTACAGCTCTGCTATCACTTCCAACATAAATGAAGACAGAAAACTAAACAACAGTGACTTTTGTAGGGTTACTGAAGTTGGACTAGCTGGTATATAATGATGTGCTACGTGATCGCTAGCGACACAGCTATGTTAGCATAACATAAACACAGTGAAGCTGGAGGATGAACGCTAACCTTTTTCGACTCGATAAAAGTTAACTGGTTCCTGATGGTTAGAGACAAATGCAATTGCATGCCAGGATGCTTTAAATGGACCAAACTTCAATCAGGAGAACAACTGAGATAATCCATCCACAATACGAGGTTAGTCATTAATATACTGCAACAACATGGGAATAGAGCAGCTGCGAGAGAATTCAACATTGATGAATCAATGGTACGGAAGTGAAGGAAGCGCAGTTTTTGGTTTTCCTCATATTCCAAAACGTGCTTCTTCTCTTTGCTATTACTGCCGCCCGGCATAATTTACAGATGATATTGCTTGCAGCCACTGCGATGCTTTCGACCAAAACAGGCTTGATAACACCATCAACATGCGCTATCGAGGTAGAGTGGTATAGTCAAAATCTCTACTGTTGGCCAAATTCATATTGTTTCTACCGTATACCGTTTATACCGCCCACCCCTACTTGAAACAAAAAAAAGGTTATAAATACTATCAACTTTCCTTTTCCATCCAGGGAAACTTTGTAAAATACAAATAAAAAGTCCAGCGATTTGCAAATTTCACAACCCCATATTTTATTTACAATAGAACAATGAAAAGCATATGAAATGTTTAAACTGAGAAAATGTACAATTTTATGAAAAAATATTGGCTTAATTTGAATGCAGCACCACGTTTAAAAACAAAGTCTGGACAGGGCTGTGTTTACTACTCTGCAGCATCCACTCTTTTTTTTAACGAGTCTATAAACATCTGCAATAGCTGAGAGGAAGGTTGTCCCATATGTCTCATATAGGACTCTAGCTGCTCAACGGTCCTGAATCTTTGTCGTACAAATAGTTTAGGGTAGATCTGGATCGCAGGCAATAGCTGCAGCTTCCGGTTTAGCATCGTCTTGCTGAAATATGCAAGGCCTTCCTTGAAAAAGACATCATCTGGATGAGAGCATTGTTGCTCTAAAGCATTGATGGTGGTGCCTACAGACAATAATGCAGCCCCATACCATCAGAGATGCAGGCTTTTAAAGTGAGTGCTGATAAAAAGCCAGATGATCCCAGAGGATGTTTTCCAAAAAGAATTTGAGATTTCAGTTTGTCTGACCACAGAACAGTTTTCTACTTTACCTCAGTCCAGTTTAAATGAGCTTTGGCAGAGAGAAGATGGCAGTGTTTCTGGATCATGTTTACCTCTTTGCATGAACAAATGCATTAACCTGCATTTGTGGATGACACTTAATGCATTAACAAATGCATTAACCTGCATTTGTGGATGACACAGTGACCTGTGCTCACAGACAGTGGTTTCAGAATCATGCCTATTTTTAATGCAGTGCTGTCTGTGGGACTATAGATAACAGTATCCAATACTGATTTTCAGTCTTGGCGCTTGCACACAGAGATTTCTCCAGATCTTTTAATGGCATCATGCAATGTGGATGATGAGATATTAAAACCTTGGTCATTTTATACTGAGGAACTAAAACTGTTTCACAATTTGTAAGCACAGGTTTAACTCCATTTTCCAGCCCTTTTAAAACTACTCATACTTGTCTTCAAATTATACATTTTCTCAGTTTAAACATGTCAGGACCTTAAAAAAACGAAAACAAAACAGTAAAATATCTTTTGGGTGAGACTGCATTGGGTTTTTTTTTGGTTTTTTTAACTAGGACAGGGCTGTCAGATTTTATGAAAACAGGAAACTTAACACCGTGACAGGCAGGGGAATTCCACCTTAGGTTTAAGACTTTAAGGCTTTGTACTCAGTTACTTCACAAAACATTCAACCACGTTCAAATGAGATTTTATTCCTGCAAATAAGAAGAGAATTTTCTCATTAAGAAAAGCCTCTTAGTTCAATATTTCATGGAAGTCTGTTTTTCCTTTCAGCTTCGAGATGTTTTGGAAAGACGTTCTTCTCAGCACATCATCTCCAGCTCCACCCTCCATTCATTAAAAACCAGACTTTCTTCTAATTCTTTAAACTGGTCTGAGGAATAGTTCTCCAGGATGTCACTCACTTTCAGTGCAGTCCTTGTACCTGATCATTTTCAGAGGAATTTTGTTTTATTTGTTTGTTTGTTTGTTTAAACAGTATCTAAAAGTCATGCCGTAAAGAAATAGGAAAAATTCCAGCAAGACCTGACACAGGACCTGAAAGATACATCTGTGTCCTCAGCAGATCCATCTACTGTTCACTGAAGCTTCTCAGAAATTGTCTCAGTGTAAGGTTGGTTATCAAGAAGCCATTCCAAGGGAAACAGGGAGAAAATACTGAAGTATGCCATAATATACAAGAACTGGAATAAAAAACAGTGGCAACAGGTCTTATGAATCCAAATTTAAAATTGATAGTTCAAATTGTTGTCATGGAGTTCAGAAAAGAGGAACAAGATTGCATGTCATTGTGTTGAGGCTCAGTCATGGTTTGGGGATGAATTTGCGGTGTTGGGGATATTGTTAAAGTTGATTAGGAAATTATGAATGAAGGAAGTACAGTAAGATTTTGATCTACCATTCTGATTCCATCTGGAAGGCATCTGATATGCTCAATTTTTCAGCATGACAGTCTAAAACACACTGCCAGTGCAGTAAAAGCAGACCTGGATAGAAAAGATAGCAGACAATGGAACAGAGCAAAGAGCTTTGAACGTCCCTTGAAAAACCCGGAGAAGTAGTCCTGAAAACTACATAAAGAAATTACAAGAATAATTGCATTTGCATGTTTCAATAAATCTCTGCACCTACTTCCTATTTTCCTGGTAAAATACAGAGACATTGTCAACCTTAGTTCTTAGCATTCTCCCCAGATGATTCAGTTTTTGACTCATTCAGTTAGAGAATCTTCTTCCTGGAAATCCAAGAGTCCTCCAGCAAGTACTCCAGATGACCGCTAAAGCTCTGTTAGAGTGGTAGAGGGATCCCAGGCTATTTTGAGGCCCTAGTTACTACTGGTGGCTCTAAATATCTTTAGTTTTTGAGTTATTGAGGCTAACGTGTTCACAGGAACCCTCAGAGCTTTAGAAATGGTTTCATACCCTCTCTGTTATCTGCACCTTGCCACAGGTTTTAACGGTTTTTGTCCTGACATGCAGCGTTAATTATAGGAGCTTAAACGCACACTTTTGAACGTCTCTAAACTATTATGTCTAGTCCCTTAAGGTTGCCACGAGAGGAGCCTAGACAGGTTCTAGATGCATTTTCAAAAATTACTGATTCAAACAAGATGCATCTGATGCCACTTTGCATTCAGAGTCATATAATCACATAGTGCTGTGCCAAAGTTTTGAGTCACCCCTCATTTCTAACTTTCATATTATCAAAATATATTTTCACTACATGTTAGCTGAAGATATTAAAAATGGAATGCAGCGCTGCAATTCACCATATTGTATGAGTTAATCATTTCCCTTTGTAACGTTCCTAAAATCCATGAGGCATTTGGAGTATTTCATTTTTAGGTTTTCAAGTTACAAGTAGTGTCATTGCCAAATATTTGATTATTTTTTAATTGTTTTTCCAATAATCAACGAATTGATTAATATGTGCTTCTTCTTATTATGTATCCCCCCCACAAAGTTCTGTTTTGTGTGACAATCCAAAAAGTAAACTTTTTTAGGTTTCGTAAAGATCTAAAACCTAAAAATTGTTCAGTTTACTCATTTAAGACGAAGGAAACGAGAAAATCCTCACGAAAAGACACATGAAAAGAAATCCACATGACTAGAGAATTTTTGCTTGGAAACATTACATAGCTTAATTGATTAATTAGTATTTTCTCAAAATAATAATAATAAATAACCAAAGTAAAAATTAAATTAGTATTAAAGTAGTTCTAAACAAAAGTAATGAGCAGGTGGCAGCACCCTTACAAACCCCGTTTAGTCCCAGAATAATTACTTCTTGGTTTGTTTACACAGTCGGACTTGTGTCCTTTCCCCTCTTCAGTCTTACCTCATGAAAACGTGAACGAGAAGCTCTGACAGTATCGCACACAACACAAGCAAGGCTTAATCTACTGCGTGTGGGATTCCCAGATCCACTGGTGGCTTTTAGATCCGCGTGGGTTACAACACACATCTGAACGTGAGAGAGGTAACTCACCGCAGTGTGCTCGGTCCTGGAGGTCTCACTGCTGTCCTGGGTAAAGCTGTAGCAAAGGCGAACGCACGCAAGAAGGAAAAAAACAAACAAACTAAAACTCCTACTTCGCTCAGGAAAAAATTATCTCCGGATTATCTCTGCTGCGAGCCGTGATGATTTTTTATGTTACTTTTATTTTTGTATTTGCTCACAGAATGCGGGATGAGCTGGCAGCGCTGTCGAAGAACGCCTCGCTGTGTGTCAGTCGGCAGCAGCTGTGATGTGTTTACGCTGTGGAGAAGCAAAGAGTGGCGCCATCTACCGGTGGGGTCTGAGAACAGCAGGAAAACAGTGAGAAGGCACTTACCGGACACTTTATTAGGTACACCTTGCTCCTACCTGTCTTCATGGCTCTGTGGGATTTAGATGTGGTGGCTGTGGAGGCCATTTACGCACAGTGAAGTCATTTTCATGTCCATGAAACCAGTTTGAGACATGGTGCGTTCTCCTTTGTGCTCATAAAGGGATGGGCAAGGTCAGCAACGATCAGGTAGGCTGTGCTGGTAAATGATCCAGGGATCCATGTTGTTTATGCCAAATTCTGAGCCTTCCATCCAAGTCACAGCAGAAATCTATTTTGGTGAGCCTGTGTGGATTGTAGCTTCAGTTTCCTGTTCGCAGCAGACAAGAGTGGCACCTGGTGTGGTCTTCTGCTGCTGTAGCCCATCTGCCTCAAAGTTTTGCATAAGAACCACATGTGATGCTTGTCTGCACACTTTGGTTGTAATGATGGGTTATTTGAGTTTCTGATGTCTTGCGGTCGAAGCAGTGTGGCCATTTTCCTGTGAACTCTGTCATCAACAAGTACTTTTTTTTACCAGAGAAAAGGACTTGTGACCCAGAGAACTGCCACTTACTCGGTGTCCTCTCTCTAAATTCGAGAGATGGTTGTGTGGGAAAACTAGATCAGTAGTTTCTGAAATACACACAGCAGCCTGCCCCTCTTGACCATTTCTACATGCCTAAGTGTACTGAGTTGGTGGCAGTCACAAATACTGAGATCCTATATGTTAGGGCAAGAGAAGAAAATGCTGGGAAATTTAGGAGAAGTGGACATTTACTATTTATTTTCCCGAATTTGCCTTGTTGGCAGCTTTTGTCTTGTAAAGTTTTTTTCTCATGAAATTTTCAGGTTTTTCTAATAACTTTGTCACATATTTAACAATAAATCTGCATTTGTTCTCATTAATTCAATTTAGTCAATATTTGACAATATTGACAATTTTTTCTTGCAAAATGCAAAAAATTGCCATGTTTTTTCTCAATTTGCTGTTTTTGTGTTTCTCAATTTCTCCTAAATATGACACTTTTTGTCTCCTGAATATGACCAAATTCATATTTTTTCATGTGAATGCTTTCATGTGAATTTGCTAGATCTTTATTTTTTCCCTATATATTTCTATTTTTTTGAGTAAGTAATATACCAATTTTTTTCCAAAACATTTGCCTTATTTCTTCCCAATTTAACAATTTTTTCTTGTTGATTTACAAAATTTACAAAAAAAACTAAACCTTTTAGTATTTTCTTAGTCTGCTACAGATTCTTATTGTATTTTTTCACTCTCACCTTTTGTCCTTTGTAATAATCATAAGTGTGTCATGTGCATTTGTCTTTATTTGTTTTATAAAACTTGCACACAGTAACCAGAACTCTCAGATCAAGTAAAAAATGTCATTATTTTTCTGTCAATGTTGAAAATGCTCTGGAAAAAAATGGATAACACAGTATCATCTAAACAATTCAATATATTTACGTGATTACGTGCATTGGTCAACCTTTTTAATAAAGCTCTTACAGCTGATTGGTAGCTGCCGTGGGTGCGGAGAGAAACTGTGAGAGAAACTTAACAAATGGCTGAAAAAAGCTCAGCTTCAGCTTGGACTCTACATGTGGACTAACAGAGCGAATGCCTCCCAGCCTGTGGAGTCACATTTCAGTGCTTTTCCATTCAGCAGTACATGTGAGTCCTTACCCAATCATATGTCAGCTACAGCTTGTTTTTGACCCTGTCCTCAGACCACCCCTCAAACCACCCAGCACTCTCCACATGCTCTGCATAGCACACACAGAGACACACACATATTCTGCAGTTTTGATATTTGAGATAGGACGCAAACTCAGTCAATATAGGTGAAAAGCTATGGTTATAAAAGAAGCCTGATGTTAGTGATATTAGACTCTCAGGGGAAGAGGATACAAAATCACAGAACACCCTGTTAATTTAATATGTTGAAATTTTCACCAGGTATATACTTAGACTGCTCTCACAGTTCAATCACAGTAACTCAAAGAATCTCATAAAAATCATTATCATCAGTATCATCGTGATTTGGAGCTGCTTTGTTTTTGGTCGGATGAAGAGCAGATGTGGTTGAAACTTTACCAAGATGCATTGAATAGGTTGACTTTTTTTTCATATGTTGATGTATTTTAAAGTAAGAATCCTGAATTTATTCCAATAGAGATGGTTTAGAAATGTGCAGGGGAAGGGTGGTGGATATATTCAGGAGGAAAAGAGAAAGGCCGCAGAGGAGGTTCATGGATGTGGCGAAGGAGGACGTGCAGAGGGTTGGTGTGGCAAAGGAAGATGCAAGAAGAGGGTGAAGTGAAGGAAGAGGATTTGCTGTGGTGACCTCTAAATGGAACTGCCGAAAGAAGAAGAAGAAAAAGAAGAAGATATGTTTGGCATAACTTACAGAGGTTCAATAAAGACGTCCCCAAAATATTTAACAATTACCTCTATACTAGTTTTTTGTTTTGTTTATTGTTGCATACATGCCTTCTTATTTTACTAAACTGTTACCTGGATTTCACCTGGAAGTCACCCCCTGAAAGGCCTCATGGGAAACTGGTTCCTATGTGTAGTTCTTCAAGTGGAGTGTGTCTGCCGTGCAAAGTGAGTCTGTGCTGTGTTGTGTGGCCTATGGTGAATATCCTGTTTGTACAAGTGTGAGTGTTCACTTATGTATCATGTGTGTAAAATCCATATATTCATGTTACTTTGACAAGGTTTAGGGAAAGAAAACATGTTAATCTTTCTAAGACATTTCAGTTTCAGTTTCAGTTTTTATTTGTCATATGCAAGTTAGCACAGGGTCAACATTGCAATGAAATGTATTTGACGAGCAGCAGACAGTCACTCAGCAGTATAGTATGTAAAAAATAGTAAGCGCAAATGCTCTAGCACATTTGATGCTAGAGTTATATTATTATTCAAAATACTAATCACCACAATGACAATACTTCAAAAAAAAAAAAAAGAAAAAAGAAAAAAGGCATGAGCAAGAATTTATAGTCCTGTGTCCTGAGCATCCATCAAGCACCACTACAGCACAGGTTTGTGATACTGTCACAGTGGTAACCAGTGCCCTCTAGAGGACCAAGTGTGCACACAGGCTGAAGCACAATAGAACTACAGCTTCTATTATTATGCTCCATCAGGCTGACAAAAATAGAGGCTACTGTGCTTTTAAACATCATAAGCAAACTTTTACATTTTTTGGTTGTGATCTTTCTTTTCTATTTTTCAGTTTCACACATAATATCTTCTTGATCTACTGATTTTACACACCAGGTGAAAGAATTTCTGCTTTCTCAGTCATGCCTTACACATTATGTTTAGACCACGGAAGGGCAACTTCGTCATTTTAGCACCAATTAATGTAAAAATCCTGGTTAATTCCAAAGACTTGAACTATTTCTTGCAGTTATTTGTTGCATAATGACAGACCACTGCTCAGCTATAATCCAGTCTGCCTGTATAAGTTCTAACTCTGATGGGAGTTTTAAGTACTTGAAATGAAGGCAACTGGACTTATACCTGGATTTAATACCTGGGACTTTTCTACATGAATTGTGCAACAAAAAAATCGAATGTTTTCAAATATGGGTCTATGTGACCTTTGGCTAAATCATGCTGACTCAGCTTATGGAAGCCTTAGCCAGGATAAACAGCTGTGACGTAGCTGCTGCTTTTCTCCTACAATGAAAAAAGGACAAAAAACAGCACACCGTTCTTGTTGTTCCCAAGGCAAACAGGATTATCACATATTTTACTGGAAACAGACACACAGATAAAAAACTACACAAAGTTTGGCGGAGAAATGGAAGCTGTGGAAAAGAACGCCAAGTCTCTGTTCACGGCTCATGAATTGTGGTTGTTTCTTCAGTGTGGGAATTCCTGAACTCTAATGAGTAAAAACCACCAACCCTCAACCCTCCTCCAACCCTCCCCAGCTGGTTATATGAGCCTGAGTGCTATTGTGCTAGTCCAGAGGAGACGGCTGAACTCTGAGGAGCACATCATGAAGGTAAGCACTTATCAAATTTAGATTATATCTAAAAATAATTGGGAGGTATTTTTTGGCTAATTGAGCATAACTAGTTTGTTAATGGTAAATAATGAAAAATGAGGAGTTTTTACATTAAATGAACCCTTTCCCTGCATTTTTTTCACAGCTGAATTTGGCTGCTGCTTTGGCACTGTCACTTGCCTTCATCTCTCCTGTTTGGTAAGGTGCACACATGCAGAAATCTTTGACACTGTCGGCTGTTAAACATATCTCTGGTACACTGTTTGTCAAAAATCATAGTTTTGATTTTTTTTTTCATTATCAAAGGTTTTTCTACTATCTGTTCATTTTAAATAATATAGTATAACATAACTGTTTTGCAATGAATACACTGTCCCATCCTCATCCTCAGTTGTCAGCAGCCTGTAAACTGCAGATGGGGGGCTTATGGAAACTGGTCTGAGTGTGATGGCTGCACAAGTACAAAGGTACATTAGAACTGCTTCAGCATTCACTTACATGCAGCAGAGACATGTAGCTAAATGCTTTGCATGTAAATAGAGTGCCTTTTAGCCTGATGTACTGTAAATTCTAACGAGTAATTGTGTTTCTACTCCTGCTCAAGGACACTCAAGCACAAGGAATGCCTCGGAATCAACTCTCCAGTCCTAAATCAGCTCTAAACCCATAGACTGTATACAAAAGATGGGATCTCAAATCAACTATTGATTTGAGAAGTCCTGTTGTGAAACCTCAAGCTGAACGCCAAACTGCAATTTTGAAATTGGCACTGCATGGAGGGAGAAAAGCTACAGCCCCAGACTTGACTGGGGAAGCTGACAATCACACATGCCAGAAATAGTTATAAACAAAAATGGAGTCAGAAATAAGACGTGTGTAAATGTTGAACAGCAGTTGCCCTTCCGTACTCTGAAGAGTAGCATTTATACAGCACTTCTTACTGAAGAGGAGCTTTACATGGAGTGATAATTTAAATTATTAGTGTCATGTTGTATTAAATAGGGCTTAAAACTAGTTATTGAGATCATACAGAAACGTTTTACAGCCTAGGCCTGTTTTTTCACATAGATTTCTATACAACAAAAGATGCCAGAGTCGCCCCCTGCTGGCCCCAGCTTTATGGCACTTCCACTTTAGCTTTACTTTGAGAACTAGAAGCGAAATCTAATTTTTACACGTGCATCTTCTGTATGGGTAATTTGGCCATACTTTTTGAATAATATCTTTAGGAACTTAAAAACAAACTTTACATTTACTTTAGTTTTGGCACAGAATTTCACAAAGACTTGACCCCCAGTTTAAACAAACTGTTACATAATGCAAAAAATGTTTGGTGAGGCATAGGCAAAGATCACACCGCAAGTTTGTTTTTTTGTTCTGTCTCTTCTGATCTTCACTTTAAAGCCAAGCCTTATTAAAGTATAATGTTTTAGAGATCAGTGTTTTGTCCTCAGATGTGCATTATTTCTGCACAGTTTGTCCCTTTGCTGTGATATAATGAATATAGTACACACACAAATTGTTTACACAGCAGTCACATATTCAGTGATGCCTGATCCCCAAAGTCCATTACGAAGACTCTGATTTGCACTTTGTGTAATCCTCAGGCCAACAGAAACGATAGGCCTCAGGACTGTGAGAGGAAACACAGTGAGAGCGCTCCATTTATTCATTACACTTGCATGGCTACAGTTTAGTCAGAGCCACTGCAGTCAAAGGAGAAGTAATATTTCTATTTTAGCAGAAGCAAGGTCATCACCAAACAGAGCAGGAGTGAGTGACCAAGGATTGGACATTTATGAAGTCAGATACTAGCTAAAAGGAAGAACTGGGGTGGAAGTGGGTTTCAAAGCAGTGTATTGATAAACAACAATTGTAGGCAATTGAGCTTCAATAGTGCATGTGAGCATGCCAATAAGCACGCTTACATAGGGTGCACTAGCAGTATTCGCGTGCAAAAGCAGTATTCATGTTTTGAATCACTTTGTTTACAGGTACGAACTCGACACATGGAAGTGTATGCCCAGTTTGGCGGTGTGCCGTGCTCAGGAGAGGCCACTCAAACACAAACATGTTTCCCACAGAAAAGATGTCCACTGGAAGCAGGCTGTGGAGACAGGTTTCGCTGCACCTCTGGTAAATTGCAGTGTAAACAAAAGTATCACAAATAATTAAAATGCCTTCTACAGCGTTTTTTTTTTTTGGTTTTTTTTGCAATCTGTGGATAAACCTCTTTACTGAAACCATCATGCAGGTCAGTGTATCAGCCAGTCTCTGGTGTGTAATGGAGACCAGGACTGTGAGGACGGTCTGGACGAGCGAAACTGCGGCGAAGACAACAGCCTGGCCACGTGTGACCTCGACAAAACACCTCCAAACTCTGACTTCACAGGTCGAGGGTAAGTAGCTACAGCTCCCAACACCAGGAATGTGACTGCAGATCAGAATATGATTTTTGGGAAGGAGAATATTTAACTTATGTGTCTAGAATGTAGACTGCATAACCTCAGTGGGGTCTCCTTTAAGTTTTGGACTCAACAATTTGTCTCCATGCTAGCCTTCGAGACTGCAGTTTGGTGTAAAACTGATGAGTGTGTGTGTGTGTTGTACAGGTATGATGTGCTAACAGGGAAACTGAGAGCAGGTGTGATCAACACTCGAAGCTTTGGAGGGCAGTGTAGGAAGGTGTTTAGCGGTGACCATAAAGTCTTGTACAGACTGCCACACAACATCCTCAGATATAACTTTGAGGTGAGTCAAACAGTAGCCTGTAGTTTTCAAGCAAAATAAAGTTGGTGAGCTGACGCCTATGAATAACCCATGAAGATAATAAAAGAATGCTCAATTTGACATCAAGTAGTTGCAGGTAAAAGTTCACTCAAAGTGACAAATTTGCTCTGGATGATGGTCTTTTGAGGAAAACTCTGTTGGATTTGTCCAACTGTTGGGATAATAAATGTTTGCAGAAAATTCCCTAGAAATCCAGCCTGCAGTTGTTGAGTTGTGAGCTGACTGACAGCCTGAACAACACGGAGCTGATGTGACAAGCTGTCGTCTGATTTTAGGAAATGCTGAACTCTGATGTTTGTGCTGCAGGTGACAGTAGACAATGACGAGAGCGACGAATCCTATGAGAGCTCTTGGTCCTACATGCAGCACATCCAGAGCAACGCCTTTCTGGTGCACGACCGGCGCACGTTTCACAAGGAGGTTACTAACAACAAGGTGTGTATACACAAATACTGTTTATATCTTTTCTTTAATTCCAATGAGATTAACAAACTGTACCTAGGCTCAGATCAGTCGGCTCTGTCAGCACCTTGCTCAAGTTTTTCCTTCCACATCTGTCATCCAGGCCTACCGACTTATAATCCTGAAGAATAAAGTGGAGCTGGCCCAGTTTCAAAACTCTGCCCCCCAGTATCTGACTCTGTCCGAAGGCTTCTGGAAGGCCTTGTCCTCGCTGCCCCTCACTTATGACTACTCGGCCTACCGTCAGGTGCTCCAGAAGTATGGCACACACTACCTTTCCGAGGGCTCACTTGGAGGCGAATACCAAGCCTTGCTGGAGTTAGACCGTCAGGCACTTGCATCTACCAGTAAGAATATTCGGTATTAATGACACCAGGCATTTTAGTCAATTTAAAATAATGCACACACATTAGAGATAATCTGTTTGATCCTGGCTTGTTTTCTGTAAAGGTACGACAGATATAGATTACCAGAGGTGTTGGAGGAAAGTTAAGCGCCGTTTCTTCAGGAAAAAAGTCAAAACCGTCTGTGAAAAACTGACAAAATCTGTATCAAGCAGCCACGGTGGGTGAAAGGTTTTTATATCAAGACTTTCAAACCATACGCAGTGGCCCATAGAGGGTCAAAGAAACCAAATAAATGATTTAACCTCAGCTTACTTTCTACAGGAAGCAGTGTTAACAAGATGCCCATTAAGGTCAATGTGTTCGGAGGAGATATAGGACTCATTGGTGCTCTGAGTGTTCTGGATCTGGAAAACCCAGAAGCTAATGGAGAAGTTTACGATAACTGGGCTTCATCTGTCAAAGACTTCCCTGAAGTCATAAACCAGAAGGTATAACAGTGAAAAGAGTGAATTTGCTTTCTTTCTATTGTCTGCTTCATCCTGATTAAGTGACTCTTTCTCAGGCCCCTCCTGGTGTGGGGGCCTATCTCCCCTCACCATACCCATGCCTGCTTCATGCCCTGGGGGGCAGGGCTATGGTTCTCCACACCCTCTAGCGGATAGTTACATGGAGAAACCTTTTGAAAACACAGGTGTGCACGCGGGCGCTCATAGACACACACTATATCTTCCTTGGCTGCTGCCTCAAAGCATACCATGCGCTGTCGGTCTTGCATGCTGCTCAGTAACTCTGTTACTCTACTTATCTAGGTTGTTGCTGTGGTCTCCCTACTGTGTTGTTCTCTTTTTGCTTGTTTTCTTTTTCTTTTTTGTTCCATCAGGTGATCCAGAGGATTTTTTTAGTGTCTTCTCTCACTGTCCCTCTTCCCCTCTGTTTTTCTTTCCCACCTTTCTTTCTTTCTTCCTTTCTATCCCCCATTCATATCTGTCCATTCTGTAATAACTTAAAATATGATAAATAAATAATAACAATAATAAAGATCAATCAAGTGGACCAACAGGATAGGCAAAAAAAATAAAGTGACTCTTTGGTTCGGGCAGAAACTCAAACAGAGAGACTCACAGGAAGGGAAAAATTAGAGTTTGGATTCAGTGAAGTGAGACGTGATCTTTTGCAGAGTTGCCTTTATAAATTACTGTTTAGAGTTTAGGCTTGGCTTCTGCCAGCTATGCGTTTGCACTTAAGGAGATACAATTTGGTTTCTTTTCATAATAAATAACCTTCCTTGATGAAGGATTATGTGTATTTGTTTTAAATGTTTTTAAGTCCCTTATAACCTTTGGGTTTTTTCAGCTGCGCCCTCTGTATGAGCTGGTTAAGAAAGTGCAGTGTGCAGGACTGAAGAAGCTCCACTTCAAAAGGGCCACAGAGGAGTACCTGGCGGAGGAGCATCCCTGTCACTGCCGGCCGTGTCAGAACAACGGCCAGCCACTGCTGACGGGCTCCGAATGTCGCTGTGTCTGCCGCCCGGGAACCTCAGGACGAGCGTGCGAGAATGGAGCTGTGATTGGAGAACAACCAGGTAACCAGCCATAAAACCCAGAGGGGTCAGAACTTGTGCCATCCAAACTCCTTTCCAAACAAGACAGAACTGGAAACTGAAGCTCTCCTGATTTTCTTCAGGGGTGATCCATGGCAGCTGGAGCTGCTGGTCTTCCTGGGGATCGTGCTCTGGAGGTCAAAGGTCAAGAACCCGAAGCTGCAATAACCCCGCCCCCAGCAGAAGTGGTCAACATTGCACGGGACTGCAGGTGGAACAGAAGCCCTGTGAAGACCCAGACATCCAATATTTACAGTAAGAATCTTTTTTTTTTTTAACTATTAGTCTGGTAAATGTAACTTAATCAATATAATGCAAATACATAAATGAAATGAAACAGTTTAAAAAGCAAAACCAAAAGTTTTCATTCATTTCAATCTCAAGGTTTTAAAGGTTATTTGCAATGTCCTTAATGATTTGGATCCACAAGTTGTGATTTTGATATTCCAAACTAATCCACTCCAGTGACATTCATTTAGGAGTATCAGAGTCATCTAACTGCAAACTGTTTGCTCTCAGGATGATGGAGCCCCAGTGCTTCAGTCTTTCTGTAACTCCACCAAAAACCTGTGGGCCTCCTGCAAACCTCAGGAATGGATTTGTTCAGGTGAGGCTAAGCAGCTGTTGAGGCTTCTGAACCTCTGGTGTTTGGGACTGAGAATCGTCTTTAAGTCCATCAGGCTGAGGATGATTGAGCTTTCCTGTCATTTTTTTTTCTAGAATCCCAGAGATTTTTACCTGGTTGGAAACACGGTGGAGTACTCCTGCGTGGACTGGTATTACCTCAGTGGAAATGCAGTAGCAACATGTGCTGAAAACCAGAAGTGGACTACAGGACCGAGGGTTTGTAAAAGTATGTTTTGTGGGGGGGGGTTTTTGTGTGTGTGTATCATTGTTTCCTTTGCTATCAGGTTATCCCAGAAACTGCTGTGTGAATGTAGCCACTGGCTAAGAACGTAAAGTTCAGGTACCTGACAATTCTATTTAAGTACAGCAACAACGTATTTGTACTTCATTACTTCACACCTTGGCACATGAGCATTTTGTGTTCCTGTGCAGAGATTTCTGGAGCTTTGAGGCTTCTTTTTGCAGTCAGCTTAAATTTATTCCAATAGTCACAATTAGGCAGGTTGCATTAAGGTAAACGGTTTGTGCAGACAGCAAAAGAGGGAACTGGATGGCTACAGCCAGCTTTGTTACTTACTGAGATAATGCAGAGGTAATTTCCAAGTCAAAGCTTTGCCTTATCTGTTCGTTGAGACACCACGATATTTTCTTCAGATAAAAATTTCTTGCTGTCTGATTAGATGATAAAAGAGTCAGAAATTATTGGTGTTGTGCGTGGTTCAAAGGGGCCTGAGTCCACTCACTTCAACAACTGGTCCATCCTGACTGTGAGAATTATTTTCTTAGGTGTTTTTGTCAGCTATCAAAATAAATATACGACCAGATGTGTTTTCTTTTCTAAAAGACAGTTAGCAGATCTGACCTATTGCAGCAGCCCATTTCACGCTGACCCATATCTGTGAAATCTGAGCAGCTCGTCATGAATCAAAGGTTGCTCAGAAGAGATTGAAGAAACTTTCCTTACATTTTGTTGTTTTATATTCTGCTGT
This sequence comes from Pelmatolapia mariae, assembly GCF_036321145.2. Lineage (NCBI taxonomy): Eukaryota > Metazoa > Chordata > Actinopteri > Cichliformes > Cichlidae > Pelmatolapia > Pelmatolapia mariae. Next base: position 35,491,640 of record NC_086233.1, read on the forward strand.
GGGTGCTGTGTTTTTTGACACGGGGATCATGTACACCTGAAGCCTCAGATTGGGAGTAAGGGCGTTCAGAGTGAGGATGAAGTCACTTAATGCAGCTACTTCCACTGAAAGTAAAAAACCTACAGAACATAACATAAGACAGGCTCAGGTGGTTTCTGTTGAGAAAAGTTGTAGCTCACCCAAGTCTCTTTCTTTCTCTCTCTCTCTCATCTGTAATGAGGGTAATCATTCAAATAAGACTTTGATAATTGAATTACATTTTGGATATTGCTGTCAACATTAATGGAGTTTCTGAAGCCTGCATTGTTTTGTAATGGCCAGCAGAGGGCGACTCCTCCGGTTGCAAAAAGAAACGTTTTTTTAATGACTGCATGGACTCAGTTGCTATTTTCAGGTCTTACTGAATAAAAGTTGAAGTTAATTTTGTAAATGATCGTTATTTCTAGGGCCAGAAAGGAGGATAAGCTAGATATGCTTGTTAGCATATGAACAGTCTAACAGTCAGAGATGCTCCTCAACCATGGTTGGATGCTTCATAGCAGAACTTCAACGGGTGACGTCTTTGGTGGCGATGCCCATCTTTTGTGTACAGTTTGTGGGAACCAGCAGGTTTTTACCTCATTTCTACCACCTCCCCCTTGCTGCTTTATATCCACTTGAATTTTGGACATAGCAACCTGCTGAACAGGGCACACAGCATGATCATAAACCCTACACAGCCTCATAAGATGGAGTAAAATTAAGTCCCAGAGCTGAGTGAAACCTTAAAGATCTCCATGTTTTAAGTTTTTCCATTGTTAGTAACTGTATTGGAAGTTCAGTGTTGTTGTATTTCTCACTCCCTGATGCTCAAAAGCTTTCTCCTCCTGTTCCAGGTTCCACATGTGGGATTCCCTCACTCAGCAGTTTAGTTGTAGCCACACCAACCAAACAAGCCTATGAGATTGGAGACAGTGTGTCCCTGTCGTGCCCCGAGGGCTCAGTGATGGACAGAGAGGTGTCGGAGATCATCTGCACTCCCAGTCTGCAGTGGTCTCCTTCTCCTGCCATTGCTCATTGTACAGCAGGTAAATACATTTCATCTTGCTCTTCTTTTTTTTGCTCTCTAAGGGTGACTTCTGTCTCTCTAGCTGTTATATGTTCAGTATTTTCTACTCAATAACTTTTTCTGGCTGCATTTTGGTGGTGGGCTGGTAAGGTGCAGTCAATTTTTAGGACCCTTTTGTCACATTATATCTGCTTTAATATATGGTTGAATCCTGCTTTTTGTATGCTTTCCTCAGCCCCCACAGCTCCCTCTCCTCCTTCCGGCCTAACATGTAAACTATGGGAGACTCTGGGAAAGAACGAGTGTGTCTGTAAAATGCCGAATCAGTGCACGTAAGCTGATGTCCATTTCTGCATTTAGCACACTGGAAATGCTCCATCTATTTATAAAACCTAATTCAAATTCTGTCTGTTTCTGTGTATTGTCTTCTTTTAGGACTTCTCTGCAGCTGTGTGCCACACTTCGTGCAAACCGTAATATGGTGCTAGATGTCTGTAAGCTCGGAGCTCTGCGGTGTATGGGCCAGAACTTCGTGTTAACCAGTGACAGCGACTGCCGGTGGCCAGAGAAGAGGTTTACATCCTGCGAGGATTGCCAGCCGGGGACAATCTGTCAAGGTGTCTCCTATAGAAGAGTTTTTTTTTTCTTTTCTCAAAATAAAAGCCAAAAACAGAAGGATGTATATGTGACTGCACCAGGATGCTGTATAAAACCATTGTGCTTTTCAACTGCAGAATCAGAGAGGAAATGCGTGTGCAGGAATGCATCAGAATGCCCCAAAGACTCTGCTCCACTCTGCGTCAGGTCCGGTGATGGCAGCACTCACGTGACCATGACTGAATGTGAGGCGGGGGCCAGGCGATGTGCTGGAGAGCAGGTCAACGTGATCAGTATTGATCCCTGCCAATAATAAAGATGCTGGTTTTGGCTTTTTCTCTCTGAAAATTTTGACATTGTACATACACAAATGTTTTAATCTAATTGCTTGTTTTAGTTACATACGGAAAGTTAATAAAACTTGTTTGTTACTGTATCATATAATCAAAGGACTTATTTTTGCTGTTGGTGGAGCCATTACACATAATTCTGACCCAGCCATCCAAATGTCTCAGCAGAAATCGAGACTCATAAGATCAGGCTGTGTTTTTTCTTTTATTGTCTAATTTTGGTGGAACTGTAGCCTCAGTTTCCTGTTCTTACCTGACAGGAGTGGTACCTGGTGTGGTCTTCCGCTGCTCATTCAAGGCTGGACATGTGCATGCAGACATCCTCTTGTGCATACCTTCGTTGCAGTGAACGGTTATTTGAGTTACTGTTACTACCTCTCAGCTCAAAACAGTCTGGCCATTCTCCTCTGATCTCTGACATCATCAAGTCATTTTTTTTCACTAACTATTTTCTATTTTTTTTTTATCATTCTCTATAATATCCTTGCATGTCTGAGCCACTTCCAAAGTCACTTAATTCGGCATTATTCCTGATTTTGATAGTTATTCTGATACCTCAGCATGTCTAAATGCCTAAGTGCACAGAGTTGCTGCCATTTGATATATTCACATTAATTTGCAGTGTATGACAGTGTAAAAAAAGGCAAGGGATGAGAAAGTACTGCAGGAGAAAATAAAAACAAAGTTACAATTTTATGCTTTTATTTTTGCATGTGAAGCACATTTAACAAGGGTAAAAATACCTGGATTTAGATTTGACTGACAGACTGCTGCTGCTTTCTTCCTCCTTCACACATAAGTCAGATTTTTTTTAAACTGCTTCATTCATTATAGAGTATCACTAAAGTGAGGCTATTGATATTCATAGGCTAATGAGAGGCATGCAACTCAGAGGGCATTACAGCGACTCAGAACAAAATAAAGATGAGCTCATTGAAGCTCGCTGTGGTTTTTCACTCTAACCTGCAATTCAGCCTAGTCTATTGCTCTATTAACAACCTCTCCCTATTCCTTTGGGAGAGGTTGTTAACTTTCCCCCAAATTTTGTGCTCACAGGCATGTTCACTCAATGTTTAAACTAAAGAAATTTTGCAACCAGGAAGTTATGATGATGCAAGCCTTAAAAGCACCTCTTAACCTCATAAACATTTCCTGGAAATGGAGTTTCATTTTTTACTTTTACCAGATATAAAAGTTGTAACTGTGTAATATTTCTTTATTTTTTGAAAATCATTTTTTTATGTCAAAGTTCACACCATGTTGTTGTTTATTGTGTCTTTAAATTTATGTTTGTGGTGCTCAACAAGGTCTAAAACTATATGTGCTGAATGCAGTTTTAAACACAACATTCAGTGTTAGATGACTCATGCTGGTGAGTATAATGCAGCAGAAAAGCTTTAACAGCGTCATCACGACTCACATTGGCCTTCATTGAGAATTTCAAACTCGTACTTTGAGCATTTAAGCGCTGCCATAGAGCAAAGGTCCATGCTGCGAGTCCTCTGGAGCCGGGTCAGCTTTATGCAGAACATGTGCTGTTTCACTCTGGGGCACTCCCGAGCAGCTCTGCACTCACACTTCTTAAACACTGCGGGACAGACGTGAGTTAACATTAGGTCAGTTATTTGTGCTTTATACTGTTAAGCTAAAAGTCTTGTGAGGTGAAACTCACCAGAGCAGGTCTCCCACTCATAGCAAGTGTCAAGTTCACAAGGCTCCTGAACAGAGCTCTTAGAGGACATGTTGGCTCTAAACATGGCCCACTCCAATTTGTCCAAAGTGCCCGCGTCGCACGCAGCTTTGCTGACGAAAAACAACGGGTCACCGTGGCAACGACCAGCTTGGAAGGAGCAGAGCGACATTGACACTGTGACGCCGAGGTCTACGTTCAGGATGCAGAGATTCTCCGGCTGTGAACTACACACACACACACACACACACACACACACACACACACACACACACACACACACACACACACACACACACACACACACACACAGGGCTGTCAATCACATTTCAAACATTCAAAGAGGTTTGTTGTAAAAGTAAAAGTACATACATTATATGGAAAAATCCATTGAAATGTGACCAGTTCATTTGTAAATACTTACAGGCAGCTCTCTCGTGGGACACAGACACAGCGAGAGTTCTGCAGCATCTGTCCTGGACCACACTGAACATCAGGAACAAATGGTTCCTCTACACACAGCACATACAAAGAAACAGCATAAACGAAGTATTGTCCACCGAAACTATGTCAGCAGGTTAATGGATATGATCATTTATAACAGATTAAACTACTCAGAAGTAAAAACAAAAAAGACCAAAGTGTAAAAATTATGATGTAAATATGCCAAATTTGAAATCATTTGAAATCTGAGATAAAAAGTTCTGAGAACAGGTCCACATAAATCCAAAATCTTTAAATTTTGCCAATTTGCTGTTCAAGGTTCTCTGGGAAACGACCAGATGTCCACCAGCGCTGCTGAGGTTTGTAGATAATTGCCTGGAATTCCTCCAATGTTTTCAATGAGCCTCCATACATCGATAAATAAAGGATAGCTAAATAAAATTCACTTTGTCAAAAACTCATTACAACTTCTACCTTGTGTTTGGCATGTTCTTTCTGGCTCAAAATGTCTTGATATAATTCATGAGAGATATGTTTGACAATCAGTTTTTGACAAATACCGAAAATCTGTTTTTGGCACAATCTTCTGACCATTTACATTGGGAATGTCCTGCCAAAGTTTCCAATCTATCTGAGTGGGTGGTTTTGGAAAATGTAAAAACTGCAAAGGAGGCTTTTCACTGTGGGTGCACAAAACTGAGAAGCTGATCTTGAATGGAACCTCTTCCAAACTTCAAATCAGATAAGATTTTTTACTTTTAAAGGGCGCTTCCTGGAACTTGTTTTGTTTTTTAATGAAATCTTGTCAAATAGCTAAAGCTTCAGAACTGTGTATGTCATTTTATTCATTAAAACCATCACCACCTGCTCTCACTGACTGGTGAGTATCTCCAACCAGTCAGAGCTTTATCTAATGAATAATACACATGAATAAAAAGTGCAGGTCAGAAATCAGAATTTGACCAGTAGGGTCCCCGTTTTCTCCAGCAGTGTAGTGTACCATTAGTGCAGCGCAGTTCAGCAGGTATTGGGGGCTCCCAGGTGAGACTGTCACCACACTTGTAGGAACCTCGCGGCAGCGGCTGCAGTCCCGCCTCATTGCAGTTCAAACGCACCACTTCACCCACTCTGTACTCGTCTTTGCTGGGAGACAGACTTGTGTCATCAGGGATGTCAGGGGGAAGGCAAATCTTCCCTAAAGGTTACAGGATCACATAGACGCAGCTAATCCTTAAGCAGTTTGTCATTTTTTTGTGCGTTAAGGACAATTGTGGCGAACCACTAAGATAACTGTGGACTGGTTTAATGGGAAAACTGACTTACTGATGCATCTCCCACTTATTTGACTCCAGCTTCCATCAGGAAGGCAGTTGATGTACTGAAAACCGTCGAGATCAAACCCAGTGACACACTCAAACTCCTCGTCCTCACCAAAGGTATAATACTGCTTCGCTTTCTGTCACAAAATAATGTAATGCAGTTATGAGCGTCTATATAAAGCATATGTCATAATCTGACGCATTACAGCTTGCGTGTCTGGTTTTACCCGGAGGAAGCTGTTCTCAGGGCTCTTTGGCCGCAGACATCCCTGCACACCAGGTGGCAGCTCGTCCCTCCAGCCTATCGTGAAGTCGTCATCATTGTCACAGGTCTCCTGTCTGAACGAGAGACACAAATCAGAGCCTCCAGTAATTCTAAATAGTCTAAATAAACAATCAGCTGTTGTACAGGAGCAGCAGTGTATCCTCATGTCCATGTGTCAGGGTAAAAGCAGCGAAAATATAAGGTTAACAGAACCTTTCCTTATTCTGATATATAAAATAAAAACAGTACTTTGTGAAGATGGAGATGTAACAGGCCTCCTCCTGTCTGTCTGGACCACTGCAGGGCTGTCCTCCTTTGAGAGGGGCGGGGTTATTGCACCGCCTCGTCCGATGTCTCTTCATGGAGGCCCCGCAGCTGCTCCACGACCCCCAGCAGCTCCACAAACCATCCACCGCCTCTGTGGATGTAGCAAAGCAGATAATGTTTCCAGTGTGAATATTAGTAAAAGCTGATTAGAATCGGTGTTTCATCTTAACTGTGTTTGCTTCAAGGTTTTGAGACTCGCTAGCAGTTCCTGAAGTATTATTCAAAGTTCAAAATAAGAAGTTGATCCTAAGAAAATGAGGGGCATATTAGAATAGATATCCTGGATTTAATCAAATAAAAAAAATGTGACTGGCTAGCAGAACTCAGTCTACAAATAAAAACCAGAAACAACAAAAGATCCTAATTTTTAGCTCCGTTACTGATCAGGATCTTTTCATGTTGTGGATTGGACTGCCGGTCAAACAGTGCTTTTCTAGTCTCACTGACCTTTCAAAGCGCTTTAGCCTACAAGCTTCATTTCGCCATACATCAGGACAGAGCCAGACTGCAACGGACAGTCAAGTCTGCAGATCTTCCCAAATTGTTTAAACTGCTGCCTTCAGGCAAGCACTACAGAGCATTGTTTATGAAGACCAGCCGCCACAGAGGCAGTTCCTTCCCCCAGGCTTTCACTTTAATGAACACTGTGAAATAACCCACTGTTATATCAATGCTATATCACTAAGGACACTTTAAATTCAAAGTATTTCCACATCACACAGCAACAGTGTTTTTATAACTTGAACCAGGTGAGCACCAGATATACCTGAAATATAATCAGGAGCCCGTATTTCACAGTTGGCTCCATAGGTGCCAGTCTGGCAAACGCACTTGCACTCTGTGCCGGACAGAACAGGCCTGGCATTGTTGGGACAGGGAGCGCACTTGCAGGGATCAAACTCCTGCATGTACTGCTGCAGGGCCTTCCTCAGGTGCCTCCTCTTTGTGGAAGCGCAAGGAATTCCTCGAACCAGATCTATGAGGGGAAGCAGCTGGACACGCCGACTCAGATGTAAGTGCAAGATTTTTTGTAGATGGTTATTTCTGTGATGCTTGAGGAAAGAATACTACAGTTAACCTTGTAATCGACGACAGCAGGGTTTTCGAGGACAGACTTTGCCCAGTTCTTGAAGGATATCTTATCCGGAGTGGCGCCCTGCCTCTCCCAGGCCAGAGCTGCTGCCTCTCTAGCTCGACCTCCTTTCACCATGGAGAAAGACTTCTCCGATGCCTGAACATATGAGCCTGGACAAAAGAAATGTGCAGGGAAAGAGTGAAGAAGATAACACGGTAGAAACTAAATCAATGCTCTCCTTTGAGGCAGTGAGGCAGAAATATAGTATTATTGTTACCTTCATATTTCTGAGTCATCCGGTTGTCAGAGCATCGGTTTTCACGCCTGTGCTCTGTGTAGAGGATGATAGTCCAGGTGGTCTCTCGGCCCAGGCAGTCTATCGCGCTCTCCTCAGTTACACCTGCAAGAGAGAAAAAGAGCAAGAAATGCAGAAATGCAGGAAATCAAAACAAGCTGTTGTGTGTTTTATGTTGTAGACACTCAGTTTATAAATCAAACCTCTGGATGACCATCTTTGAACAAGATAAGTTGATATGATATGATATGATATGATATGATATACAACGTCAAAGTCATCATCCAAAGTGTTTCTGAGGAGTGAACAGGTCAAAGCGTATTTTCCCCCATTCCCCTATATGTTGAGAATATAAAGCCTGGTCAGGATGGAAGTGAGGTAAAACTGGAGGAATGGTTACTCAGCCTCGTTTAACCAGATGTAAAAAAAAAAATTAGACTTGCTCGAAAATATCTCTGGCGTTCTCTGGCAAATGCCAGTCAAGAGGCACGGTGCTGGGCTGTGAGCACAGGAGCCACCGAAGGATGTTTCTGACAGACTGGTCAGAAAAATTCACAAATAGCCACGTGGAAGTCATTGTGTCAACCTCTGGCTGTGTTCCTCCTGCTCCTGTTTGCACAAAGGAGCAGATATTGGTCCAGGTCTTTCATCAGTGCTCTACAGGTATCTCCTCGACACTTTTGAGACTGTGCTGGGAGAAACCAAACTTAACCCCTGTCATCTGGGAAGATCTGGACAACCTGAATAGGCTGAAGGTACTGACGCAAGCTACCAGAAATTAGAAGGACATGTCATGTCTCATTGTTGCTCCTCTAGTGCACTTGCTGTTAATTTCATTTGCACTGAAGCAGGTGAAATGTCCTCACAGTGGTTTATGCTTTCTAATTGGACAGATCTGATATCCCTGAAGTTTAACTGACTTTGTGTTGTACTGTGGTATTTGAGTGTTTCCTTAATTTTTTTTCTTTCCACTTTTTAGTGTTTATCTAATTTTTCAGTTTACTGTATGTGCCCAGTGCTGCATCTTCCATTTTGTCCACCAGGCTGTGCTGTTGTACCTGAACTCTTGAGCTCCTCTCTGCTGTACTGGTACAGCAGATCATAGTGGCCTCCCAGTGTCCCTGAGCTGTAGTAGTGTGTCCCGAAGCGCTGAAAGATTTCCCTGTAGAGGGCGTAGTTGTAGTCGAGAGGAAGGGCGTGGAGGAACTGTAAGAAAGGCTGTGACAGGACGAGGTCCCCCGGGTCCCGAATCTTGAATGTTGACACAGGAAGGACTTGGTTCACTCTGATAAACTTGGAGTCCTACAGAAGAACATCCAGGAAATGAATAAGAAGAAAAGATCATAAGGAAAAAAATACAGATAAAAAAGAAATATGTGTTCCTGCACATATGTTGACCTATTTATCTTTGTGGGGACTGTGTTTCAGATCCTACTAATGCAGATATTTTTTATACAATGTAAACATCGTGTCTTTTCTTTTTTTTTTCTTTTCTTCCTCCTTCTTTTTTTTTTTTTTTTTTTGTCTGTCCCATTTGGATCTTTAGCCATCAGAATTGTTGTCTGAAGACCAACAAGGATACCAAATGGATTTATTTTGCCAAATGGATCATCATGGCATTGCCGCATTGGTCCATTTGATCAAACTTTGTTGTTATTATTTATTTTATTTTCAGTTGTTACAGATTTCTTCCTCCTTCTAACATTACATCTATGATTAGAAAATGAGGGAAAGCATAATGTGAATCTGGGTTTCTCAAAAGTAAATTACGTCAGATTTGCGAGTGCATCCCAGTGTTTTCTGGACTCACCTTCTTCTTTGAAGCTTCAAAAGCTTCATTTTTAGAACTGGAGTGCGACTTAGACGATGCACTGAAGAAAAAGATCGGGAAGAAAAACAAGTCTCGAGATTGCGTGCTGCTGCCAGGCGTCGTTTGGGAGGTCTTCAAATCGATGGACTCGGCACGCAGTGGCTGAGGCTCAGTGTTGAAGTCCTCTGGCTCTCCAACCTAAACAACCACAACTACATCTGTTACCTGGGACTTTTCAAACCCTGCCATATAAAACAGGCGGTGCACTGGTTCAACTCTTGGGTAACATAGCAGGGTGTTCAATGCACCATCCTTTCCATTTAAAACACATTTTGTTATGTTTTCTTGGGCTGAGCACAGCAGTGGTTTGATTGAATGTTTCACATAATGTTTAAGCAAAAAGTGCTTTTTTAATAAGTACCAATAAAAAATACTGTACATCATTTCTATAATGTCCACATGTAATAAAGAGGCGTTTCGTTATTTGTCTAGAATAATTTATATTTTTGTTTTAGAGATTAACAGATGCCTTTTTGGGGAAATTTGCATTTTAGTTAGCACTCTGCACTTTAGGAAACCATTTGCACATTAAGAAACATACGTACACATTAGAGATCTTAAATATTTACTGATTATTTATTGAACATTTTAATGATTTGTGTGATTCTGCACTCGAGTAGCTACTTGGCGTACGGTGGACAGATGCTGTAAGTTAAAGAGACAGTACTTGTCACAAATGTAGTTGATTATTATGTAGTTTAGAAAAGTGCAGGTAATGCATTTGCACAATTATTATGAACATGGATCTTAGTGTAAGTGGATATGTGGTGTAGCGATCACTTGCCTGTTCTCTCTTTTGTCTTCTACAATGTGTTTGAGCAAATGTGTCCCCGGGGCTCTGAACACTATTTAAAGATTCTGGTAGAGCTCAAGTGGGAAGTTTGGTTGGAGAGTCGCTTGGGGGTTTTAGGTGTCATTTGGGATTTCTAGGGTTATTCGGTTTTAATGCAAATGTATTTATTATGGATACTTTTGGGTGATAGCTTTAATTATAAAGGTGCACAAATGGTTGTGTGGCTTATCTGCCTTTTTGGAGTGTGGAAAAACCCCTGAAGGTTTTGAGAAAAGTGTGGCTCATCAGCAGCACGGTATAAAGGGCTACCAATTACCCAGACAGTGCTGCTGGTATATGTCACTAATGCTCCACAGAACTGCCGGGTTAAGCTTAGTAAATTCAAGCTTTGATAAATAAAAATAAAAGAACAGGCTCCATTAACTCGTGTGTCTGCCTGCAGTGATTGTAGCCTTGCTGCTCAGTGGTCGTTCGTCACATCATGACATTGTGCTGCACAAGCAGTTTATATAAACGTATGTCAAGCAGTGTTGTGTACAACTCAATGTGAGCTTCCTTAGGTGCTAACAAGTGTGGAAGTTGCTGGGAACACTTCAGCTTTTCCACTTTTTAAAGATTACATTGACAATGCTGTTAATGTCTTAAGGTGGCTGCCCGATGCACCTGGCAGTGCAGGGCTCGCAAAATCGCTAGCCCGACGTCCCGGGGCTAGCGATTTTTCCAGTCGGGCTACCAGAATCTATCCCTGCCCTGCCCGTCGGGCTATCATAGGAAGGAAAAATATATGTCAATGCTTTTGCATTCTTTCGGAAATGTAGCTGGGTAAATATGTCATTGGCATCGGTGAACCACTGTCAATATGTGACTAGGGCTGCTCAATTAATCGAATTTTAATCTAAATTACGATGTGGGCTTTCAACGATCATTAAAAATGACTGAGCCGATTATTAGCACCTCCCTCGTGCTTTACTCTCGCGCTGCTCCGTGTGGCAAATCGAGCGCACCTCTCTGCGTTTCGAACACGCGGCACAACAATTAAGAGGAGCTAACAGAGGGAAGCTCGGAAAGCTAAGCAGAAGTTATTTGGAGAGGAGAGTGACTGCCGTTGGTTGAAAAGAAAGGTAAAAAACCCTTCAGTGGTGTGGAAACATTATGGGTTCGCGGAGTCAGACGTGGATCAAGTAGACATAGTGTGTAAACTTTGGTGTCGTAGCTGCACCACAGAGCAACACTGCAAAGTTCACTAAACATAGATGTTTACATTTTATTTTTATTGCAAACATTTGCACTGTTATCAGTATTTGCACACTATTTTATACTATTTTTTTTGACAATCTTTAAAGCCATTATTCAATACATTGTTATTGTTAAATAAATATCATCAAATAATCGAGATCTCAGTTTCAGTGAAAATAATCGTGATTATCATTTTTGCCATAATCGAGCAGCCCTATATGTGACATATTGAAATCGCATTTGAATTTGCGCTTGTTTTTTGCTTTCACTTTGCAATCGCGCGAACTGTGTATAGAGAGCGACAGTACTGATTGGTGAGTGACGATAATTTGCGCACCAATTCCTCTGACATCATCTTATCAATCGTTAGTTTACTATCAAACATGACAAGTGAAATCTCCCGCAGGAAGCTTAAACATGTGAGAGGTTGATCGCGCAGAGAATCGCTGAGCGTTATGTGAGTGCGTGTGTAAAGGCAGCAGGATATATATTTTAGTTCTGCTGAGCCAAATAAGACAGGTCAGGGTGAAGAAGTGACAGCCAAAGAAAAGCTTACCACAAAACGGAAAAGTTATGACAAATCAGACTATAAGGCAAAAAGAAAGTGCAGCTTTATGGTTTCATGGACAAAAGAATTTCTGTGGCTGGAATATGACAAGCTAAATAACCAGGGGTGCACATAAGAGGTCCGCAGGTGCGCATTCGCTGTCAAAATAAAATACGCGCACAAGATAAGAAGTTGCAACGCGTGTTTGCGTCCATAAGATTTTCTGGAGGAGGACAGACATTTGTTTAGAACTCTTAAAGATGTCGAAGAAGCTCCTTTAAGTAATTACTTTGGTGTTCCTCCACCTCCAAAGAAATGTCAGATGGAGTCCGAACCACAAAAGAAGCGCGTATTCTAGGAAAAGTGGTTGCAGGAGGTGAGCTGGCTTTAAACAAATGATGAATGCACAGAGATTTGGTGCAGAATGTGCCATGAAAATCCCACTCTAGCGGACAAAAACAGTGCCTTTTATATGTACGCAAACGCGCGTTGCAACTTCTTATCTGGTGCGCGTCTTTTATTTTGACAGCGAATGCGCACATGCGGACCACTTATGTGCACCCGTGTAAATAACATAATGTTCTGCCGGGTGTGTTGTTGGTTTCCCTCGATTTCTGAGTCGACAAGTGCCTTTGTTACTGGGACCAGTAATTTTAAGAAAGGTCCCCATTAGAACCCATGTGAAATGCAAGAAATGGATTATTGCTCAGTCTGCAAATAACATACTAAAAATCAACCTGAAAAATCTGTTTAGAACAGCCTACTATGTTGGAAAGAGTGAACTACCACTGGCAAAATTTAGCAGTCTTTGCAAACTTCAAAAAGCAAATGTCCTAGATCTTGGTTCCACTTGCCTCTTACCTGTGATTTCAGTGGAAATTTCAAATTCAGGATCTGACACAGACTGATTCCTGTTGTACAGTTCTTACAAGTTCATAGAAATTTCTGTTCAATTACAACCAAGTATTTGAGTTGATGATTGTAATTTGTATACAATATTGTAATTTGTGTTTCAACAATTTTTTGATTAATGTTTTGTTTCCGTTACAATAATATTGTAACGGAAACAAAACAGGAAACAAAACATAAAAAAAATTGCTCCCTTTTTTATTCAGGCTACTTAAATTTACTTTGGGCTACCAAAAACTGAAGAGTCCCTGCCCGAAGGGCTACCAGGGATTTTGAAATTTTGCGAGCCCTGCAGTGCATGTGTTAGCTTGATCGGGCTGCTGCTGGTTTGCATTAAGTGCCAGTTGGGTAGGATTTGACTCTATTGCACCCACTTTAGTGACACAAGTAAAATGACTTTGTAAAGACTGTCACTGCTGATTGTTTACCTGCAAGTGACAACAGCTCCATATGAATGCAAGACTCCAATACCAAGACCTACCTTGATCTTCAAAGTTTCAAAGTTGTAAGGAACTCGGTGGTAGAGTAACGTGCTTGGAGGCCTCTCAATGACGCAGGTTCCTCCCATGAACATGTTGTCCAGCACTGCTCCCCTCGGTTCCTGGGCGAGAACATCAAACCTTCGCGAACACAAATCGGAGGAAAGTCAAATCTCATTCGCTTATAAGAAAAAAGTTGATTTTAAAGTCTAAAAGTACATCCACAGGCCGATGTCATTATTGGCTTATATTGAAATTTCTGAATAAATAAACTGGAATAAAGTGTAATAAAAAGCACTGAAAGCATTTTCTGCATATTTATTAGGGGTGCAACGATACACAAAATTCACGGTTCGGTACTTTGGTGTCACGGTTCGATATTTTTTCGATACAAAAAAATGTTCATGCTTTTTTAATTTGTCATTTATTAAAATTATAAATATATATTTTAACTCAAAAGTACAGTTTTTAAATTTAATGTTGCTGAAACGACAAAGTAATAAAAAAAATAAATATCTGATGGAGAAATCCCTCATCTTTGGAAAAGAGAGTTTATTACAGAGAAATGGCTCTTTCCAAAATAAAAGCTATACTATGTGCTTCTTCTGGGGTATACTCTCAGCAGCATATTAAACATATCAGGTCCCCATAAGGAGAATCATGTGCTAACGGCTGTCTAAATGACTCGGGTAAAGTTTGTAGCATGCGTGCTTGTTGTTTTTGTCTGCTTCCACTTGTCTTTGCACTAGGATGATGTCGGAGTAAATGTGCAGTCATATTCATTGTGTTCCCACTAGTGCTGTCAGCGTTAATCTGAAATGACATTAACGCCACAACACGGCAAATCTCCGTTAACGAGCTACCGCGGATCGCCCCGTGCGTGGGGCTGGACGGCGTCAACACCTTAACGAGCAAACTGCGCTAACGCAGTAGTTCCCACCCATGTAATTGAGCATTGCGTGGCACATCTGACATACTGTTTTACTTTTGTCCATGACGCGCTTACCTTCAGGGTCATACTTCACATGAAGACCAAAATAGTTCCAAAGGCCAGATCTGAATGAGGGTGGGGGAGGTTCAATTTGCCATGTTGCAATGAGCTAAGCTTCTGTCTTGCTAGCTTGCACTGCGCTCAGTGGATCTGCGCTCGACAGTGCAGCCTAGGCGGAGTAGTCGAACGCAGATCCACAGCATCGTCAGAAGAAAAGTTGATAAAATAAATTAAAAATTTTGTATTGTTCGATACACATGCGTACCGAACCGAAAGCACTGTATCGAACGGTTCAATATCGATACGAGTATCGTTGCACCCCTAATATTTATGTCAGAGTTTTGTGTTTATAAATGTTTTTATGATATTCACTATTATCGTGAAGATTTAAACATTTAATTTTCAAGGATTCATTTATCTGTGATATGTTTAAAATATTATGCTTCTATATTTATGTATGAACCAAAAAATTCAAGTCGTCAGATCCTTTGTTTTCATATTTGAATTGCTTTCAAAGCTTGATAGCCTCACAAACAAAACGGTAATTATCTGTTTACAAGTAGAAATATGACTGGAGCACTGAGGAGGAGGAACATAATATGTGAACACAGGAGGGAGGAATGCAAGAGGACTGGCATGAGTCAGGATCTCAGCTGTGACCTTTTGACCTTTAGCTTACCCATTCCCCACCAGGTCAGACCCTGGAGCCACTCTCTTCTCTACAGGACACACAACAGTGAACTCGCCACAGTCCCGCTCATCGGAGTTATCCCCGCAGTCGTTCTGTCTGTTGCATGTCAGCGTCGAGTTAATGCAGCGCCCTGCAGCAGGAAGAATGTGAAGCTGTTTCTGTTACTGTGAAACATTTATGTAGATATCATTTATGTTAATATACCACTAACCGTTATCACACTTGAAGTTGTCCCTGCAGTTGACAGACTCTATCCTGCACTCTGTGGATGGATAGCATTGCCTCTCCTCTGTCAGCTCGGGGCTGCAGTCGGATCCACCGAACTGAGCCGGCCTCTGGACAGACCGGGTCCGAAACTGTGCCAGTGACACGAGAATGAGGCCGGTGATCATTCTGATTATATTAGATTAGATTTTAAGTTTCCTCCATTATAAACTAATTTATTCCTCCAATCTAACTCTCAAATAAGCACTTTATAAAAATGTCACACTATTAAACATTATCAAGGTATTAGTAAGGCATTGGCAAGTGCTCATTTCATCATTTATATAGCATTACTCCTCCTTAGTATGCCATTTACAAATAGAGGTATATTTTTATGACAATGATCATTACGAGCAGTGATGTAGTAGCAGAGATAGCTCTTCATGCTGTAACAGTAACAGATGGATAAATATTATATTTGATATTATATGGAGTCACCCTTTAGCCAGTAACCAACTATTTGGTTACCTAAAGCACTGATGCCCTCAGTATGACCCAAATGCTGATCAAATCTATTTTATATATATTCAACTCTTTTTATGTTTATTATTTGGTAAAATGTTCATCTACGTTACTCAATCTTATGTAGACCTAATATTTTCTTAGATGAAAGGCTTTTTCTTAAAAATAAAACCCTTTATTTGTATTTTTCAGAGCTTTCAAAAACACCGTCTTATTTTAGTCCTTCATTTTTTTTTGTTGTCCATTTAATCTAAGGACAATAATGTGGCTGTTTAGAAATTTGTGGAGAAAATGTAGAGTTAAGAGGAGAGTCACTATTTTACACCGTGATCGCGAGTTCCTTGCCTGTTTCTTGGCACAGGGCGAGCAGTCGGACCACGGCCCAAAATCAGTGAGCAGGCAGTTGATTGGACAGGCGTGCTGGTTGCAAGCTCTGCTGTCGTATCGCTGACATAACTGAAGGCAGCTGCTCTTCCAGAAATATTCGTCATGCTGAAACTGCCTGTCAAAAAAGTATGAAATCCTTTTACATGCAGCATCTGCTGGCATCATGTGCATTTCACTACAGCAGTTGAAAATGGGAGAGGAAAGGGATTCATCTTTGATTTACAGTGTTGCACAATTACTTTGGCTTTAACAGCAAACAAAAAAAAAGCAAAAAATCCTAAAAAGTCCACTTGTGCATGCCATCTTATCTGTTTTGTATTAAATAGGCATTACATATGCGCTCTGTAGAGTGTCCCACCTGTTTGTGATATATAAGCTGCATCTCACCTGTGTTTCTTCTCAGCATCATACACTTTTCTCACCTATCGCTTGCGTCTATATCGGTTTCACCGTCTGTGCTCTGTGCGCTGGCACGCTCGTGTTTCTGGTGTCTCACCTCACTCTGTTCTGTGTGCCATGGTTGCAGGTGCTGGAGCAGGCAGACCAGGAGCTCCAGGAGTATCGGTCGCAGAAACAGCCCAGACCGGTTGATATGCAGCTGAGGAGCAGCAGCAGGGCCAAGCTGCTGGAGGGAGCCATCATGGGAACTCAAAGTGGTTTCACCTCCACTGAAGATGATGTAATTCCCAGCTCATTATTGAAAGTCCCCAATCTCCTTTTACTCATTCAGGTAAATATCATAAGTGGTGTTTTGCAATTGGACAAAATTCCTTTTTAATGCAAGTGAGAAACTTTTTTCTTGTAGGCAAATACATGCTTTATCATATTTAATACACAGTGGTTTACACATTATATGAATATAACATAAGACTAAAGTAAGTGAAAACTATAAAGAAATAAAAGAACAAAGCAAGCAGATGTTATGAATTGCGAACTTGCAGCAAAATGTATTTTCCCTTTTTTTAAAAAATGCACATCTTTAAAAAAATGAAAAAAATCAGACTCACCAGTGATGTCCTGTTCAGCAAGTGTAATTCTGTAGTTAACCTGTTTGGCTGAATGTTGAGGTAAAGTTAAGTGTAAGCGGAGTAAATGGTCTCTGCACTGCAGGCAGAGCTGAATGTGACTCTGAGGGTCCTGAAAGCAGGAATAAAAAAAAAAACCTCCCACTGTTATTTCTCTTGGAAAACTGCTTGATATTTGGACTTACTTTGACCAATCAGAGCCCAAAAACTTTAAACTACTTAAAAAAATAACCACAACAATCAGCGTACATAAAGTCCTCATTGTTACGGGAAGTAAAAAGCTCTGGAGTTTCCCAGCTGCTCAGACATAAACCAGATGTTCAGTGCTTGACACTCGACAGATATAGATAGCGAAGGGGGGAGTACGCTTATTGTCTTCCCACACTTTCTTTAGTTGTCCAAGTGTTTTCACAATCTGGCACCAAACATAGTTCTTGTGCAACGCTATAAGAGAAACTAAAATGCAACAACAGAACTTCATACGTTGTTTTCAGCTGTATAATTGGAGAAGTTTAATTCATTACAATTAAAAGGCATTACTAAATGTGCACAGGGAAAAACTGGGATTGAATCCTTGGACAACAAAGTAAAATTTCTGATATAACAGGAAAAAAAGACTGAATTAACTGAGAAAACTGTTAATATGCAAATTAACTCTTTCTTCTCATGTGGTGGGTTTTGGGCACTATGATGATGCAGTGCTTGCTGGCAGGGGCCTTTCATCGTGGAGTTTGCATGTGCTCCCTTTGCCAATGTGGGTTTCTTCTGGGTACTTTGATTTTCTCTCACAGTCTAAAGACACCTATATTGGGTAGGTTCTCTCTCCTTCTCTTTGTTATACCAAATGTCAGACCAGATGAAAAGAGGGCCAGCCAATCACATCCCAGCAGCTGATCCAGTTTGTCCGACAGGGAAGCAAAGTGCCGAGCTGTCCCATGCATTTGAGGTCCCTTCTGTCATTAGGAGGTCATTGGTAAATTACAGCAGCCCTTGGCAGGCAGCTGAAGTTCCCCAGAGAGATCAACATAACATCACTGCATCCAGACATCATGCTCTGGTCCGTGGTACAGCTGAGTTTCTGTAAGAGGCAGCTTTTGAGAGAAAAGAGCACCTGGCAGCAAGCTAACAAGCAGAGTGGAGAGCATTGATCTTCCCAGTGGAAGATGGATAGAGACGTTTCATTGGAAGATCCACACAGAAGTTCCTGAAATCTCTTGGAGTCATGGGTGGCAAGAGTAGGAGAAGAACTGTCCAAGGTATTGTGTAGGAGGCAGAGCAGGGGAGCTTTTGGCTCTGGCTCCAGATGAATTACAAGTTGTGAGACAATGATCTTAGTCCAGGATGAAATGAACGGTAGGGAGTGAACCAGCAGGTAGAGGTGGTTCCTGGCTGAAGACCATTTACCCTATTCTCTCGCACTGCTGGAGGTGGTTCAGAAGGAGATTTTTACTGGTGTAGTAAATTGATAAAAAATTGATAATTGGCTCACTGACGAGCATTTTACTCGCCAATTACGTGTAATCATCTAGACACATGGATTTTCTTACATTAGCAAGTTTCTTTATGCCAAACTAAGCTAAGCACATCTGGATTTCAGCTTTGTAGGTAATCTAAGAACACGGAGTCATACTTACCACCTCATCGTCTCATTCACAGAAAGAAAGCAAATTGGTCTGCTGCCCAAAATATTAAAACATTTTAGGTTAAAAATTAAACAAAAAAACATCTTGTATATAAAACTTTATTCATATTATAAAATGTCCTATTGGCTGTACATAAGTTTAAATGTGTTTCTCTACATTGCAGGACACGGTAACTACACACAAGTCAAACACATGCCTGACAAAAATAAAACGACGCATTCCTGAATTGAAACACCACCAATGTTACACTAAAGTAATAAATAGCACAAACACTACTTTACAACACAGATGACCGTTACATTCAGCGAGGAAAATGGCTCTGGTAGAATGCTTCATATGGATTTTGTCTGCGTGTTTGTGTGTGCGGCTTTTTTAATATTTTCTTCCCGTCAAAACTATTCTTTTAGACTGATAATGCTAGTGTCCCCTAGAGGCTTCAGTGTGCATAACATCCCAGATTACTGAATGAAATACATCCTTGACAGCTTAGCTTAGCTTAGTGCAACAGCTAGGAAAATAACTATAACTATAATATTATGAAAGGAAGTTTGATATTTTTTCAAGATATTAAAAGACATCATTCTTACACAAAACTGGATTCAGTACTCTTGTTGTTTTACTAGGATGAAGGGCAAAATGACAAAATGATTTACTTTTAATTTTTTATTTTATGATGCATTTCTTTACTTTGAAAGCAAAGCTGTTTATTTCCTGGCTGATTTACATCCCTACCCTATGCCCAGGGCAATACTGAGGACATGCTGGAGAGATGTCTCCTCCAGCTTGGGAATGAATCTGTGTCCCCTCAGAAAAGCTGAAGGAAGTAGCTGGGGGGACGGAAGTCTGAGCATCTCTGCTTAGACCGCTGCTCACGTGACCCAAACACAGATAAGTGTCGGAAAATAGATGGATGGATTTTCTTAAAACTAGAGTAACACTTTATTCTAATGTGACAGTGTTACTATAGGGTAATAGTGACTTTGCCAGAGAATGGGGCTACAGAAAAGTTCATGGACATCAACTGGCTTTATCCCCTGGACACACTTCCAAACATTACATTTCTTGTTGCGTCCTTCCTATTTAGATAGTTTGTACATTTTAATATGTTTGATTTGGACTTTTTCTTGATATTAATGGAACTGTAAAACTGAAAACAGTGGTAAAGTCAGGAAAATGGTTAGTATTCATCTTCCAGGGGTCTTGAGTAACCATTATGGCAGCTTTAAAGTGTTTGTCAATGGAACATTTGACCTGCCCTTGCTGAAAACACCACCAAAGCCATTACAAAACCATCATCTGCTGGAGGTTAAACTTCAGTAAAACTCCCCTAGAAAAACACTGTCAGCGTCAACATATACACATATCAGGGGGAAAAACAAAGAGGCTGATGAAATCTAAAAGGCAAAATTCAGGTTGTGTGCTAAACAGCTCATTCTTTCCTGGTATAAAGCTTATTTTAAGCCTACACACACATAGTTGAATAAATTCTAAATCCTTTAGCTTCTACAGTAAGAGGAATGCAAATATCATAGGAGCCAGTTATGTTTATGCGCCATAAGGCTGTAGATGAATTGTTTAACCTACACCACACAGGTATACAGAGACTCACCAGCCTCACATTGTGACACATTCAACCATGGCAGTTTGACACAAGCACACTAGAGATAGCTGAAAACTGACTTTGCCTGTGCATAGCCTGAATATGTACATTTGTTAGCTTTCGCTATGTAAAAACACAAAGATTGGGAAGAAAATTCCCCAAAACAAACAAACAAACAAACACAAAAATCAAAGATGTCTCACTTTTAAGCTTTGGTAGACAACATGTTGGATCCCAGTAATAACACAATCCATAATAAACTTTCTTTATATTGTAATTCAAATGGTCTGAGGGGGAACTAGGCTTCTTCACCTACTCTGGACTCTAATTGGAGGCTTTAGAAAATCTAACCATTGATGACTTTGGCCAATCATGGGTCTTTTTTAGGAGAACTAGTGCACTTTTAGCCAGCTAGGTCAATTAAGGGACTTTCATCTGGGTGATAAGGGTTCATATCCTGTATTACCTTTAATGGTTTCCACATTATTGCAAAAATAAAAAGGGGGTTAAAACAATTTCCAAATTTTGGGCTTATAGTAGATAGCTAAATTTTCAATTGTGTACTTTTTCCCCAGGAAAATACTTCTTTAATTCTACAATACTAATTATAAAAATAACTGTACAGCATGAAACTGTTTAAAAGTCTTTCAGCATGACATCATGCTATAATTTAAGAACTGAAAAATAACGTAGCAAGTGTAAATTGATTCTATGCAACAATCTTTACCAACTACTATTGGTCAAAGTTATTAATTTGCCAACACTCTGATGGCAGCACAAGGTGAATACTGGCCAAAGTGCAGTATTAAGTGCTCTAATAAACCAAATAAAAAAAAAAAAAGATTTTATTCATGACATTTACTTAATTTAGGACATGTTTTTTCTGGTTTCTCCTCTGCTCTCTGTTTCACCATGTGCATCTGCTCTGTGCGGTGTTGGTGAAACAGGAACAGAGTGAGCAGAGAAGAGACTGGTGAACTGAAGCTAACATTATTTCATCTGTGTATTTTACCTTGTTAGCATCTGATAGTGGCTGTTGCTGGATTTCCTTTCTGTTTATTTTCAAGTGCACACTTTCAGGTTGTTAGAAAAAAAATCTAAACGGAGCAGGGTGTGGCTGACGGTGGGCCCTTTGTTTTGGGCTGACCTGCTGGTGCTCTAATACATCACCCAGTGGTTCTGTATGTCATAAATAGCACCTTTAAAAAGAACCAGAAAAATATCTCTGTATTTAAAGCCCAACAAGATGGAACCTGAATCTGAGAATGGCAAAGCAATATTACCAACAGTTAGCCTACGCGCTCTCAGGTATATAGAGCTTAGAAGATAAATGTCTTAATAAGATACATTTGAAAAATCAATCCTGAAACTTCAAGCACCAAAGCTGCCTGAACACATGAGCTGAGAAGTCTGAAACAGTAAATATCAAGATGACGAGGACAAATAGAGCCTGGTAACAGATACTGCAAGATTACAATTTCAGATATTGGTTAAAAAAATGAAGGATGGGATTAAATAATATTAAAGTGCCTCTAAATAAATAGACATTATTGAATAAAACAAATTAAAATGAAAGTCCTTTACTGTCACACTCTTAGCCGGACACCATGCAGCAGAGTCCAGGGAAGCGTCTCTTCCTCTGCCTTATCAGTGGGTGAGGAGTCAGATTCAACAAGCTGCTGTCATCTGCAACAAACAAACATGTTATCTTGTTTCCATCACAGCCAGAGAAAGTCCACCGTCAGAGGTCACCTCCTAAATATCAGAACTTGGGAGTTACATCACAAAAAAGAAAAAACGGGATTTGGTTTTGCCTGGTCAATGCTCTCCACGTGGCAAATCATAAATACAAGACAGTGACAGACTACAATTTTTACAGTTTTACTACTGTTTACATGCACTGCACCAGCTTGAATTGCTAAGTTGGGGTTGGTGGGGCTATCTGAATTGACAGGTGGCATTCCAGTTGAAAAAGTAAACTGGGAACTCAAAAATTCCAACTTCAAACTCTAGTCTGACTGCCACCTTGGAGGTCGCTCCGACATACCCAGACATGGCAGGGCATGTTTGCATATTGTCAGGAGATTTGTGAGTTGGTGCCCAACCCTCCCATCATGTTGGTAAGGTCATATGGGTCAGTGTTTGAATGGTGGTTAAATCACCTGGGAATGCATCTCAGCACGGCATTATAGGTGTCCGAAAGCTGTTGTCGTAGGACACCGCTATCAGTCAGTCAGTGATCATGACCAACTACAACTGGTAGATTCTCTTTGCCAGCATAAAAAAGGACAGCACTCACTTGATTGACCAATACTCAGTCAAGAGAGTATTGATTGGGAATGTCCAAGGAATTCAATGAATATCTAAGAAAGAGAAGTGTAAACTTAAACAACTTGGCAAAGTCTCTTGTTCTACGTTCCTGAATAAGTCAGAAATCAGAATTTCCAAGTTGCCAGTTGGAATTTGAATCTAGAACACCAACTCGCATTTCCCACTTGGAAAGTCGAAGCAACGCCGGCAACCCTGAGTTGCCCTCCAAGAAAAGAAAACCTTTGATCTGTACTGGCACTGTTGTGTATTTATGGCTCCCTAAATAAGCCATTCACAGAGCACTGACCAGGCTTTATCCATGATTTTGCTGCAGCAGTGCAAAACCACAAGTATTATGTTGTATTGCTAGTGCTACCTGAATGGCTCTACCTTGCTAAGACCCAAAACAACCCCTGTTTGCCCTCGTTCTTCTAGTTTCCAGAGAAACTACCAGTTGTAGGCACTAGGCAGGAGTGACGTCACATTCAAGTTCCCAGGTATCTGGAACCATTTCTAAACAACTAGGAACCAACATTTTTAAAAACCCAGGAACCAACAAGGCTCAAACCTACCATGAACTGGAATTTGCTAGAACACCAGAGTCACTGTCCACAGTGAAGTCAGTTTTATATCCACATGGACTGAGAGGGTGCCGACCAAAATAAGAAGCTAACCTGCTCCAAAATCTCCACCTTCTGAAATTTTCAGCTGCCCACATAAACAAGCCAAATGCCTTCTGGAGAAACGTTTTAAGGACTTTTCTGATTTCCATTCTTCTTTATCAACTCTCTTACATATATTTTACTTATAACAAATATTACATACCTTGATTTTTCAGTGGCAAGGGCATCGTCTCCCTGAGTTTGCTGAGTAGATTTCGCATCTCTCGCATATCTCTGCACACAAAGAACCAGCAGTGTTTAATGATTAGTTTAGATAATCCTGGACAAAAATAGAGTTGATACTGGAAAAAACATTTTCAGAATATAAATTTAAAAGCAAGTGCAGTGAGTGTACCTCTCTATGTTTTCAATATCATTTCCCACCAGCCACTGCTCCTGAGGAAAGTCGATGGGAGAGGAGGATCGGTCCTCCAGGATGGGAACATCTGAGCTCTCGTCCAGCCTGAAATCCACCTTTGGCTCCGAGTCTGTTCCTTCAGAACCACACAAATACAGCAGCACTCAAGCACGACTGACAAAGAAATCTCACATACTATAAAACACTTACATCTGGAATGCAATTCTTGATTTCAGGAAAATTAAATACTTTAGTTTTAATATTTAACAAAAATTATTTCTTCCTTTTAACATTTTCTTTAAATTCTGTTTTTAAAATGTAATGAACGTGAATACAGCACTCTGCTTCCCCCTACTGTTTCAATACAAAATGACAGCTCCACTGCAATCTAAAATGGGAAAGTTGTGACGTTTATTTAACAGCTATTTACATATAACATTTAAATATATCAGGAGTTTTCCTGCATATAAGAATTTCAGGTGCCCAACAGTGAGGTTTCAGGCAGATCCAAAATAAAATCACCAGTTTTGCAGTAAATTAACTTTTAGAGTTTTAATTAGTTTTTCATTAAGCCAAACAGTTTTTAGAAGTAACAGGAACATTTACTGCACTTGGACAAAACCTGTGCAGTCACCCCTAAAGCCCCAGTGAGCTGGGGAAAACTGTGTATATAAAAATAGTATATGATATATTTTATTGCATTATGCCCTTAGCTATCAACTACTGATGTTCAGCATAATTAATTTTAATAACTATAAGCAAACAAAACAAGTATTCAGCAAATGCTTTAATATTTATATGTATTTAAATGTGTTTTAAGCCAAAAACAGCACTTTTGGACAAATGCAGTTTGAACTCATTACCAAGTGAACTATAAATGAATGACAGATTACAAGAAATTATTCCTAGATCAGGGTCCAGTACAGTAGGTCAATCTGAATTCCTGACTAAATGTAAATGAACTGCATAAAATTTTTGTATTTTAATAATTTACTTAATAATATTTTTTCAAAAGGACTTTAATTAGTTCAATAATGGAGAAACCCAAATTCTGAAGCAGTAAATCCCAAAAGTGTCAAAAGTTTATATTTTCCTTCTATACAGTGGGAAAAACAGAACATAATGTGATAGTTAGTAAAGGCTGTACTGTAAAAAACAAAACAAAAACAAACTGTATTTGCAGCTTGTTTATCATTTAATTTGTTTCCTTATTAATATCTAAACTTATTTGTTTGTGGACATATTTTTGATCTGGAGAAAGATTAAAATTGGAGGCATTGTAAGATCAAAACACTACATATACTCTTCAACTAAGTTCAGGATTAAATAATAACAAACTAAACTGATTTTCTCTCACACTATAGAAAACAGCAGTTGGAGACTGCAGCGCAAACAAATTAGCTTAACAGCGTGCAATGAACTTGAGTTTGCTGCCTTTGCTTCAAAGATGAGGACCACGTCTGCAACCACTCACAGTGACTGCTGTCTTCAAAGCATATCTGGTGCAGAAATTCACTGTAGTGTATAAGTAGTGATGTAGTTGCTGCAGGATGGCAACTTAATTGCACAGTGACAGTGTCTGATCAAAGCTGCTGTTACACGGTGATCATTCACAAATCGGAGTGAGATTGGTTGGAGACAGCAGCTTCCATGAGGTGACCTGTGCACAAAAGTGGTCCCCCAGAAGGTGAATTTGTCACCTCTGAACAAGCAATTGGTTACTGCAACGACTTGCAACTGGTTGATGAAAGTGAAGAATAATCACTGCAATCACCAAGCAACCACCTGGTGATATACTAGTCACAAGGAGACCGGTGTTCTACTTTTACTCCAAGTGTGACTGAGCCATTAGCACAAAATGCAAGACATGCTGCACAACTGCCTGGAAAACATGGAACTTTTTCCTCCATATACGTCAGAAATATTTATAAGTTGAACCACAAACATCCACTCAGGTCTTTTTGGGATTTCGGGTTGTAAAGTCTGCATCTCATCAAGCTGCATCAAACATCTGTACTGTGTGTTATTGGGCATATATATCCAATTACTCCTACTATACAAACACAGCCCAAACAAACCAAAACATAATATCCATGGTAGCAGCATATTGCGCTTGGAAGGTGGTTAAAACAACAATAATAATATTCTTGTTATCTGAAAGCGAAATGAAATCAGTTGGGAGTAACACTTGATTTTTAAAGCTTTTAAATACTACACTTGCAGACGATCAAACACCTGGCCACAGGCGGTTTTTATTTTTTATCTTTACTCAGCAATTTGGCATCATCACACCGTGTGTTCACTACTGTGACTGTACTTTTTCTGTGTAGCTGCAGCACCCCCAGCAGGCACATCGACTTGAGCATCTCCGTTATGAACATCTCCAGGCAGCACTGCAGCTGGATGAAGAGCCGACAGATCTCGGGATGGATCTCCCCGTCCTCTGGACTGCAGCATTAAGGAGAGGAGAATCAGACACTCACAGTCAATAGTTTCAACTGTTATTCCACACCAATACATAACAATTAAACTGCTAGACAAACTTTTAGCTAAATAAGTTCTACTTATATTTTTACTGTATTTAAACCATTTATTTGTTTTTCTTTCAGCTTTTTGTGGTCTCATATCAAGAATAATCTATAACTTTTCATTCATAATTTAGCCATGTTTTTCTGTTAAGTTTATATTAAACTGTTTAATGCATGTAATATTTTTCTAATCGTGCTTTTTCAAAATTTTATTACTAACTTTTATTTTGATCATTACTTTTCTATTTCAGTCACAAATTAATTTATTTTGTCTATATTCTAAGTCTTATTTTGCATTAACTGTTACCTTTTCTGCTCAAAGCTAACTCATCAGTTGTAGTTGTTTAGTTAACTGATTGATTAGTATCCCGCTTGTATGTATCCCTGATTGGGAACACCTAGTATCTAGCATATTTAACCTTCACTTAATAAAATAAAATATGTGTATATGTATGACTAACTGTGGATAAAATCTATCATTGACTCCTTTTTCAAAATTGTTGCTTTACTGATTTAACTTAAAATACACTCTGTGATGCTCACCTGTTCTACCTGAATAAACTTTAGCTCATAAACTTTAAAAAAGGACAAAATAAATTCAATAAATCAGGGAGCCACAGTTTCTTCTTCAAAAAATATTATCATTCAAACTAGTGTCTAACCCCGAAACAGAGATGACGGCGAGGTCCTGGTGCGCAGCCCGGGCCATGGAGCATCCTTTGGACCGTGTGTGGTGCATCTGAGCCCGCAGAGAAGGACAGTCGGCGGAGATCTCCCCGACGGAGATGACCTGCTCCCGGTACAGCGCTACGAGGGTGTTGAATTCCTGCACAGTCTTAAGGAAAACAAACCATCACGCGATCAGGAAGGACACGATATTACTGTGTGTGATTTCAAATACAACAAACACAGTGTTAATGCGGCTCATCGCGACGCTTTTTATCCATTATGCGCCAATGCTGCTGCACCTGCGCGTGAAAAAGTCGGATTTACACGCATGAATCTGTCCTTTGGTGCAGAGCTGAGCTCAAGTTATTCATTAACAGACATGATTACGATCCTTATTTCAGTACCCACCATCCTGCTGTCGTCCACAGCCCCCTCAGTGCTCTCCCGGCGATCCGTCTCCGTCTGCGCCGCTTTACCGAGCGGAAAGATGCTCCCTGTGGATCTTGGGCGTTTTTTCCGCCCGTACGGTGCAGAACACATGCATGCACACCCACCACCGGAGCCGAGCCAGACGCAGCGAGGGATGCCCTCTCTTTTCTGGTGGCTGCTGTGTCCTCTGTGGAGAAGAAGACGACACGCAGACGCTGCTGGGTGTGGGCTTTTCTTTTTTTTCCCCCTGGTTAATGCCTAAAGCCCCCTCCCGCAGCGGTGCGTGACTGTTCCCCGGAACAGGATCAGAAAAGATCCCCCAGCTCCCTCCGCATCCCAGCCGAGCGGAGAGTCACCTTCAGCCCCTCCTGAAGGCCGACAGGGAGGCTCCTCCGTCTTCCGCCCCACGCTCACGTGTGTGGAGGATACAGAGAGAGCCAACGGCAAAACAAGTCGTCACCCTCCGACTGAAAATTAACCGTTTCTGTGCATACAGGACAAACGATATGATTTCTTCCACGAGACGCACGTTATTTAAACTCATTACCTACTTATGCATATCAGTCAGGGGCGTGTGCGAAGTGGACTGTGGTGGCAGCAGCCCACCTCCCTTTCACTGGTCTGGTCGAAGTGGGTTGCATGTGGCCTATGACATTAAGTTGGTTTGACATCCCTGGTTTAAATGAAGATATTCACTACAAAAGAACAGGTGAAAACTTGTGTAAAGTACAAAGCTAAGTTCTTTTTAGTCCCCAGTGTGCCACCTTATTAAAAAAGGAGTCCTGGAAACAACCCCAACATCAGACATGGGGTAACTTCTTTTTTTTTTAAGAAACTAAGACCTTGTCAGCATAAATGCTCATCTCAAGGCTTCAAAGTATGACTTACAAAACCAATGAATCATGTAACTTCATCCATCTTTTGTACTTTTATGTCACTGTATGTAAAGAAACTAGGCTTCAAAATACAGACACTTGATGGCTAGATTACAGCTTCCTGTGCTTTAAGCTAGCTTGACGCAACCTCAGACCCCAGTCTGAAATAACCAGCATCATTATGGTGGTTATCAACTTTATTTGTTAAACCAGGCTCTCTGCTGCAGGCGCCATGTATGCTCAAATATCAAGGTCATGTGACTTCTTCTGACCAAAATGCTCTCCGAGTACTGCCTACGCCAATCAGACTCACAATTAATGATGATAAAAATCTGTAATGAATAAAACAAATGTAACAGTAAAATGCAGAAATCTACTGGGACAGAAAACCATTAATATGGTGATTTAGGGCTTTACTTTGTCAGCAGATACTGATTTAGCTTAGAATCAAGTATAAGAACATGTATAGATTTTCTCCATCACCACATTAATGCATGCAACTACGCAATGCACATTTTGTGCTTTATATTGTGGTTTTACTAAAGAACGACATTGCGACAGCAGAGAATTTTAATCATTTAATTACATGGTGCTTCAGCCATTTTTAAACCACAATTTAAAACCTGCTCCTGACCAGGTGTTTGTCTCTCTTTACCCAGCTAAATCAGCAAAGGAGGGGCTTTGGGACCACTCTGAGCGCCCTTAAGTGGCCCAGTCAGGGCCCAGACTAACTCGACTGAACATCTCTGTAAAAATCTGAAAACTGCTGTGCACCAGCACTCCCCGTCCAACCTGACAGAGCTTGAGAGGTTCTGAGAAGAATGAGAGAAAGTGCCAAAAACAGGTGTGCCGAGCAGAGTTATTATAGTTTTGCATTTTCCAATGAGTTAAAAACCATAAATAAAAACACATTTTCAACCAAAAACCAGCCAGCTAACCTTTATTGAGACTCCTGGTATGGATTACATTTCACAGAAGCAGCGTGTCTCTGTACATTTAATACAGAAAATAGAACAGCAGCAAGATCTTTGGATGGCACTTTTGAAAACACAAAGTGCTTCACAGTTTGGATGAAGTGTACATAAGTCAAGGCACAAACACAGAGCTAGGATATGTACTTACATTCAATTTTTTTAATTTTTTTTTTACATCCATACGAGTATCTGTTGTGAAACATGACAGACAGAAATTAAAGACCAGCACATGGTTGAAAAAAATAAAAACACTGATACGGTCGTCTTCAGGTGATGCCTCAAAGCTTGGTCACCTTTTAATTTAAGAAATATGGCATTCAAAATTCAAATTGCTGTCAAGTGACCTTATTGAACATGACACAAGAAGCTCAGTTTTGCAGTTCTGTGCTTTGTTGTGTTAGCATGACAAAAATCATCAGACTGAAGATTTTTAAAGTAATTAGGTAGTTATTAAACCCTAATCACACTCAATACTGTAAACTTTTCCCAACAATTTCTGCAAATGTCTCACATGCCCTCTGTTGTTTTGGAAGTATTCCCAGACTCTATTAACATCCGACATGCGATTCAACAGGCGTAACCTGCAAAACATGATGGAATTAGACCATAAGGTCTAAACCAATAGAAGAATAGGATAAACCAGAGGAACGCTAGAACCAGGAAACAGCACAGGATGTAGCTGATGACAAAAAATATCTTTAATGAAATGTGGTCCGATTGCAGTCCGTAAAAATGAAGCACGGGAAAATCTTCGTCTCTGATACCTAATGAGAAAGAGATGAAATGTTCCACGTTTAGTGACCAATCAAAATTTGTGTGTAATGTCATTATTTGTGCCGAGGTTCAAAATGTTATTCTTTTAAACAACAGAAATACAAGTTTTATATTTTACAAAGTGATACATGTTTAATGAAAAAAAAACCCAAACACAAGTAAACCTTTGATAAGAGCAGAATTTTAAAAAGTGGAAGAATATTAAACCTATAAAACAATGATTAGCTTTTAGATGAAACAGACAAACATATGAAAATATTCAAGTCATTCGGCAGATAAGCGTCATTTCCTCAGCCAGAAACCTTCATCTGGTAATTCTGCCTGAGTCTATTCACAACTTTCAGATCCTTCAATCCCTCATCAGTTTCTTTCCTTTACTTTTGATCTGTAATAACATAAGGAGCTCTACATAAAGAATTCAAGTTAGAAAACCAGACATTTTTTAATGGGACTCTGGTTTTTTCCCTTATTTTAGGTTATATTACTGTTCCAGTGCTAGATACACACATTAGACATGGCATGTCTGAACATGTAAAAATAATAGAGGTTATCTGAGTAATTAATTTGGATTTATAACAAGTATTAAAACAAAATGACTGAACTGAATTCTGTTCAATAATTTACTCCTTTTGTCTTTCAGCAAACTTTTCTTTTACTCTTGTTTCTCCAAGAAAGTCCAGATTCACTCGTTGCCAGGCTGCTGTGAAAGGTTTAGTTCATTTATTTATTAACGTTTTGAGATTATTTCATTTGAATTTTAATTAAAGCTCAAAGAAAAAAAGTGAGCATAATAGTGGTAAATAATCATGATCTCAAAACAAACATAATTATGGTTTTATGCCCTAATCGAGAAACCAGAAGCTCAGGCTTCAGACTGCTCCACACACTCCTCCGTTTCACACAGTGTCATCTTCTCTTGGATTTGTTTGTGAGTAAGAGGGAGTAACTCCAATATGGTCACCTCAGGCACACAGCTAAGAGGTTCAAGTGAATACATACATATACCACAACCCCAAGTGTACATAAGTGTGTTACATTTAAAGAATTAAAAATTATATATTTCCCATAGACATAAATATCTATTGTCAAATCAGAAGTGGTCACATTCCAAAACTTTAAGTTCTGATGCTTCTTTCTCTGGGTGTCACAGTTATCACAGGCAGTATTATTGTGGGGTCTATTTTACAATATAAAGCACCTTGAGGTGACTGATGTTGCGATTTGGTGCTGTATAAATAAAATTGAATCGAATCATCTATCCACCATAAGAGACTAAAAGCTTTTAAGTGGAGGAATGCTCTACCTGGTTTGCAAACCTAACTATACTGATTTTAACACTAGTTTCAGTTATTGTTTTAACAGTTTACAACCAGCTGTGTAAAGATAAAATACCCTACAGACGCTAAAGCAAGGCGATAAAGCAACCATTTATTGCTTCCTCAGAACCAAGGTCCTGATGCAATGTGAGCTGAGATTGAAAACTACTTCATGCATTTTTGCTTTTGTCAACCTTCACAGAAACTGGATAATCCAGACTTTTCTGTCACAGTATTACACTGGAAACACTTCCTAGTCAAATAAAAACAAATTAAACTAAACAGCAAAGCTTCTCACCTTCAGGCAGAGGCCATGATGCACACGGCGAAGCCTCAAATTCACGCTTGCGAGCCTCGTAAAGTTTTGGGAAAAGGGTTTTTGCCCTTTGATCGAGCTCTGAAGAAGAAGACAGAACAGGGGACAAACTAAAGAGCATATCCTCACCAGAAAATGTTTGCTATTCTGAACAGAAAGAGCGAGCTAATAAACGTACCGGTTTGTAAGTTGGTGTATAAGATGACATCCCGGCAGAGAGGGCAGGTGGTCTTGTCCTTTCCGCTGTTCATGGCGTGTGCACGAAGACATGGCTCGCAGAAGACGTGACCACAGGCCTGACTTCTGTGAGGACTGAAGTAGACATCCAGACAGACGGCACAGGTGAGGTTCTCCCTGTTCTCCTGGTGCTCCTCCTCCTCCTCCTCCTCCTCCTCTTCCTCATCATCATCATCATCCAGCAGCAAAACTCTCACACGTTCAGCCTGGACATAAACATCCGAGTTTTTATTTTTTGTTCCCAAACAGCGGAGGGAAAAAAACGCTTCTACAAGCATACTTTGGAGGAGAAACTGCCCAGATCACATTTTGAATCTTGTATCTAAAATAATTTAAGTCCTGCTCATTATTACATGCATATGGTAACGGCACTGGTTCTTATATAGTGCTTTTCTACACTTACGGATACAGTTATGTCTGAAAGTTTTCACAGGACTCCAGGCAGTCATATGAAAAACTACACTCCATGATTCAACAGCATCTAGAACCACCTTCAACAGCAACTTTAAGTAATGATTTTCTGTATGACTCAGTCTCTCACATCATTGTGGAGGAATTTTGGCACACTCTTCTTTACCATGTCGCTTCAGTTCACAGACTTTTGCACACCACAGGGAAACGCACTTCAGCTGATTAGTGCCAAACAGCAGACTACTAAAACACCAGATTTTTGCTAACCACAACTGAAGCACGGCCTTCATGCATTTGGTCTTCCATCTGTACACAGCAAGCCAAATCAGATCATTTTATTAAAATGCATCTAAAAGTCACCAACATACAAACACCGAGGTGAAGTCCAGCAGAGCTATCAGCCCCATCAGATAAAGCAGCCACAGCCTCAAGTTTCAGTCTTAAAATAGAGTTGTTATGAAGGGAAAACTATCCACAGAGGCCAAAGCCCCCTTTCTGTGCCAAACAGATTTTTTATGCTGTAATGTTTTGGGGTATTTTACCATGATAATGGTGACTGCCCTGCTTTTTGAGCTAGAATGAAGGAATCATTGGAGAAGCTGCAGTTTTCAGCACTTCTATGTTGGCTTCCTTTTTCAGCCACAGCAGCTGCCACTTGATTGCATCCTTCATACTGACACTAACTCAGTGTGAACTTTGCTCTCTCACCAGTGCTTTCTCCTTCTGGTGTTGCAGCCATCTCTCTCTCCTCCTTTGTTTCCGTCTCACACTCTTCAGATGGTTCTTCTCTCTTTTGCTAAGGCTGTTTGAGGGTGGGGAGCCCACAGAGGTTTGAGGCTGAGACAATAACACACATGTGTCACTTATTTAGCAGCTCAAACAACAGAATCTATCAGCTAGTGAATTTTCTTTTTTTCACTGGTATGCAAGCAGACAGTTTAACCACAAGTTTGGGCTAGAGCCTTTCCAGTCTATCAGGGGGCAAGAGGTTGGGAGCACAGGGTCATCAATCTGTCACAGAGCTAACTCGGAGAGAAAAACAACCAGCTGCACCCACATTCACACTTACAGCCAAGTTAGAATCACAGTTTAACCCAACATGCTGGTCTATGGAGTGTGGGAGGAAGCCAGAGCACGCAGACATGGGGAAAACATGCAAACCTCACACAGAGGTCCTAGTCATTGGATTTGAACCCAGGACCTTCTTGCTGTAGGTGACAATCCCATTGGACCACTTTGCTGCTCACTTTGGAAGTTATCTGCCCACCAGCTATGGTAGGCTACAGCATACATTGCTGTATGAGAATGAGGTTAACCGTGCCTTAAAACTCTCTTGGCTGCTAAGTTAGACTGAAAATGGGAAATAACCTTGCCAAGGTTTCAGCCCCCCCTCCCAAATTCAGATGCATTCTGAACACTGGAAATACTCAGTGTGGTTTTGGGATGAAAGTCAGTAAAAGAGTCGAGAATTCACTTGACCATTACTTCTACTACTCTGTACTCACACGTAATCAGACATCACGTGGTCTGGCAGGTTAAAGACCGTTTACAATAAATCCAAACAGAGAGAGAGAGAAAAAAAAATGAATATACCACTGGTTCTTCTTCATGCTCAGAGACACTGTCAGAGATCCATCTCCTTCTGAGAAACACAGCAGGATCAGAAACCTCGTCGCAGAGAGCTGCAGTCTCTACAGAAGACTCGACACCCTCCTCAGTTAGCAGGAGATGCTGATCCAGAGGCGGCTGCGTACCCTCAGAAACAGATGAAGAGGCTTCACCATCTGTGTGAAGCTGCTCGCTTGCAGGATGTGAGACAACATCAGGGTAAAAATCACGACCACAGGAAGCTGGCACACTCTTCCAGAGAGCATTTTCTCTTTCTACAGGAGTTTGTCCATCAGTTTGTGGATTTGAGGCCTCCATAGGACTCTCATGAGGCATTGTAGCAGCACAGTTAAAATCCTGAAATCTATCCAGTGTAGTCGTGTTAAACTCAGCCCTCTCCTCGTGATTCTGAGAAACGTCCATCTGTCCCCTGTTGAGCCTCGACCTTAAAGGCTGGCCGATCAGGATGGAGTGCTTGTGGTCGTAATCCAGGCGGCTTTTGCTGAAGTGAATGGAGGCGTCAGTGCCACAGGGACACTGACTGCGATTAATGAAGTTGAAGCCTCCCAGGCGAGCTCTACAATTCTGGCAGTTCAGTTTTCCAGCAGTCCACTGGGTCTGGGAACACCAAAGGAACAAAGCTTAATGATTAACTTTTTTCAGTTTCTCGCTCCTCTTCCAACAATAACAGTGAACACAGCTTTAAAAAAAATGTTGACATATTATCCTTGTTCACACTGGTCACACTTACTTGGTGAACTGAGGTCAAAATCCACTCTGGCAATGTGTCAATATCGAGGTGCCAAATACTGCAAACATCAGCAGAGGCTTCATCTGTGTCTGGAATCTGCTCCAAAGCAAAAAACACACAGACAGCTGAGACGGTTTACATGTAAAAACAGCTTATCAGGTACTGATAGCCAGTTAGTGCCATGTGAGAAAGGATGTTTTCACACGACTTTCTACAGTCCAGTGGTGGAGGTGGTGATGATTTGGGCTTGTTTTGCAGCCATGGGACCTAAGCACCTTTAGTTATTGAGTCGACCATGAACTCCTCTGTACATCTGTGGACTAGAGCTCTATTAGTTTGAGGTCTGGTCCATAAACCTCAATGAACTGAAGCAGCATTAAAAGAGTTGGCCAAATTTGCTTTTTTGTGCGTTTTGTTTTAGCTTCTGTCACACATTAATTTCCCAATCAAATACCATAAAACGTCTCCTAAAGTAAACTATGAAGTTAATGAAAGAAAACACATTTAGGATTTTAAAATAAACTGTTACCGTTAACAAACATGTTGAGTCTATGATGCTTTTCCGACACTTCCTGCAGCGCAGCATGGATCTCTGCATATTTTCCTGCAGTGGGTCCTCCATCTGTACATGGTGACAAAGGCTGTCAATACATAATGATGAACTCACCTGCACTGGTCCTGACTCTCAAATAAAGGACAAAAAAACAAATCAAAACAAAACTAATGACAAAAATATTTGGACATTCAAACTGTCAGCTGAAATAATCAGCTGTGAATACAAACAATTGGTTGTTTGAAGAGCCCTCCTCCCATCTCTCCTCCAGATGCTCTATAGACATTAGGAAAACCACATGTACAGAGATTGATTTCTGAGTCAAAGGTTGGAGGCTGGAAATCAATTAGTTCAATCGCTTGCTGATGTGGATCCAGATAGGATCTGAAGTGGCTCACATCATTTTAAAGCTACTCCCTTTGGAAGTAGCCTACACATGCAAATAGATATAGGCTCCATCTGGTCCACAGCTGTTTCATTTTGATGATAAAAAAAAATAAATTTATAGTTTGCAGCAAATACGTGGATATTACTGTTTGGTATTTAAGGTGCAAAGTTAAACTGACTCAAAGCTAGGCCTGTAATCCTGGAAGGTGCGGGAGCTGTTACAGCAGTCATCAGAAGGATTGTTAAGCATTTGGACAATAATATGGATGAACAAGGGTTTTACAGTTAACTAAGTTAAACCTGTGCGACTTCACTCACCTTCAGGACTTTTTGGATCGACAGGGACGTTAATCTGAGCACTGAGAAGCAATGTGATGAATCCTGGACATGAGATGTTTCAAAAATCAAAACACTTTTATTGTCACATGGATTATATGGATTCTTCGATCAGCTGACAAAGAGGTGATCAAAAGGTGAGCTATTGATCTGATAACCCTCTACACCACCTACTGGAGATGAAGATGAACACTACAGAAAGTATCGTTACCGCCTCATAGCACAATACGTGCTACTTATTCTAGATTTTAGCTCTTTATTGTGTCTTATTTAGAGGGGTTTTTTAAGCTCTTGTATAAATGACCTTTAGTGTATTTTTTATTTTATGTAGTTCTGTTATAATGTTTGCTATATTGAGCCACGTGGCCTTTTCATGTTTTGGCTGCTGTACCACAGCAATTTCCAAACTTTAGTGGTAATAAGTATTTCTTATTTAACGTTATTTTTTAACGCTCACAGGTGCTTTGCGGCTCCAAACAATCTTTAAATAGTCACTAAAAGAAGAAAGGATACTCTACAGGCACGCTGGCGTGCACAACACACATGAAAATAACGGATCTGTGGACGGCAACACAAAGATCACCAGTCAGCCTTGGACAACCAAACTTCTCACTATCGATGTTTAAACTACGAGGGCAACATTACGGGTTTCCCCCCCTCTTTTCGCTTAACGTGCATAGTTTAAAGTTAACAGTTTCGATGAAATAAGAAAAACATATAATTCAAGTAAAACAATAAAATGTGCCGCTAGTTAGCTACTGAGCCCTATTAAACGACAGCGGCTTCGGTCCAAATACAACGAAGAACATTTCGACAACTGTTATAAACTAAGCTTACCCTTAAGATAGACGTCTTTGCTAGGTACACACGCTACCCTAATAAAACAAAGTAAAGTATTTCTCGGCTTTAGGAGTTTAAATAGCTCTGTGACGTCATGAAAAGCGCTCAACGGGACGTCTAATAGGCCAAAAAGGACCGTAAAGAAAAGAAAAGCGCAGCAGGCCGCTGCTGTCGCTTCAACTTCAGTGTTTATTAAGCCTGAGGAAAGTTATTGTAGATAACTAAACTAAAATCTAAAACCACGTGTAAAAAGAGATTTTCGTTAAACAGAAATAAAATCTAGACTTGAATAAAAAAATTGAGAACTTGTAAACTAAAATAAAATGAAAATATAGAGGACAGATCTTTAAGTAATTTTTAGTTTGGTTAAAAAAATATTACAAGTTGCCTGATGAGTCACTGAAAGACAAGTTTACTGAGACTCTGGATGTCTACAATACTATGACACACTTTCAAAAATTGTGTTATTCTAATAATACCTCTACTAGTCTTAACTATGACATGTCATTGCACGCAGCAATAATTGGAAAGACAGAAACTAACAAATGCTAAACTAAAAACCAAACATTGTCAAACAAAAACTAAAATGGAACTGAACTAAATTTTAAAGAGATCAAATAAAATAACAACAAATTATTAGAAAATACAAAACTATATTTAACTCTGAGCCTGAGGAATAAGCAGTCACCAGACTTGCGGGATGTTAATTTATTCTTTAACAATTTAATTTGTAAATCACAAAATAAAACTGATTTTGTTTAATAGCTAAACACAGTGTTATGTTACTTTTATGGGTTGGCCTTGGGAGTCCAGTAAGGTCATTGTGTCCCCTCAGATGAAATCTACTGATATGTTTTTACATCTGTGAGTAAAACATAGAGATTCTTACAGTTTTGTAATGACAGACTTAAACGCTCACGCTGCAACGCACACAAAGATCAAGCTTAGTCCTGCAGCAGCAATGGAGGGAAAGAGTGTGACTGAGGATACAAACTATAAAAGTCAGATTTTGAGAAATACTAGTTTCCTTTTTTGACTTAAAAAACTGCAGTGCTGTGAATTTCTGCTCTCGTCTGTGACTCCAGGTGTTCTCGTGTGTGGTGACTTCATTAATCCACTTGTGCACATTGAGAAAATTTCTCTCCTTTCCACAATATGCTACCCTCTTTGTCCTTCGGAAGTGCTCAAAGTATGCTAAGAAAAAAAGTCACCACCAGCCCAGAGCTTTAATAGAAGGCAGCATGGATCCATGCTTTCATGTTGTTGATGCAAAATTCTGACCTACCCTGTGAATGTCTCAGCAGAAGACTTAACAGAGCAGGTGAGGTTTTTCCAGTCTTGCATTTTCCAGTTTTGAAACCTCACTTTCCTGTCCTTAGCTGGCTGGTGTTCTGCTGATGTAGACCATCCGCTTCAAGCTTTGATTGGATTCAGAAATTCTCTTCTGCATACAGTGGTTACATGAGTTACTGTTTCTGTCTTATCAGCTCGAAGCAGTCTGGCCATTCTTCTCCGATTTCTGGCATCAACAAAGCATTTTCTCTTTTGAACCATACCCTATAAACCCTAGACATGGTTTTGCAGGAAAACTCCAGTAGATCACCAGTTTCTAAAATACTCATCTGGCGCTAACTGTAATGAAATGCTATGTGACAGGTAAAGACCGAAACACAGGACTTGGGAGACTTACTTGGGAGAGTAACTTAAACTCAGCTTAAGAACAAAGCATACATGGAGCAAGGCCGGAGCAAAACACATGGAAAACTTAAAAATACAGGGAACAGAAGGATACAACATAGAGGGAGAACATAAGAAAGGACAAGGGGAGACTCACACACTACACACCAGGTAATGAGGGAAGAGAAAACAGGTGGGAGCACAGCTGATGCTAATCACAGAAGAATAGACAAGGGAAGAAGAACTTAATACAAAACACAAGAGATTATCAAAATTAAACAGAAGCTAACACTGAGACACGGACTCAAACCACAAAACCTGACACAAGGACAGAAAGGTAAACATTGAGAAAAAGCTGACTTCACCTGAGAAAAAAATAAGGACAAAACACAAAGATGAGGCTTGGACAGAATGGACATGAAAGAGACCTAACATCATCAAGCGACAAACAAAGAACTAGAAGCATAAAAAAGAAATTAAAAAGCAAGAAGCAATAATAACAAACTCAAAAGAAAAAATGATAGAAAGCTTGACCATAAATCAATATTCAAACCCCAAAAGAATCATAAACCTACAATACTCAAAACCAACCAGATCAATCGTAGACCTAAGAAACACCCTTTCCACATTTCACAGTTACTTAAATTGCATTTATTGCCCATTCTGATGCTCAGTTTGACCTTCAGGTGGTCACCTTGACCATGTCTGCATGGGTAAAAGCATCAAGTTCCTGCCATGTGTATTCCTAATAAAATGGCCAGTGAGTGCAAATGGTTGTATACTAATGCAGGTAATTTATGATTTAAAGCAGGATGTTTATCCTTGTTTATACTTGACATTGTGTAACCTGTGACACAGATGACACAATGTATGAGTTTATTAATTATACAGGAACTCATCCTGCACTCCAGTTTTGCATGTAATTTTGCTGTTGTGCATCTGAGTTTATAACCTCTGATTTGTGGACAAAGTGTGTAAGTGCAACAGCACACATAAAAGATACTTAAAATAAAAGTTAATTTTGCCTTTAATGGAACAGAAAAGTGATGTAGGGAAAATGCCCCCCTGTTAAAGTTGTTTGGTTGTCCAATGTTTATGTCTGTCACAGATCCAGCTAAACTTTCATGACTTTTAAATA
This sequence comes from Pelmatolapia mariae, assembly GCF_036321145.2. NCBI lineage: Eukaryota > Metazoa > Chordata > Actinopteri > Cichliformes > Cichlidae > Pelmatolapia > Pelmatolapia mariae. Next base: position 35,531,096 of record NC_086233.1, read on the forward strand.
TTTATTTAAATTAATGACATAATTTTTTCCAAATCAAATAGAGGAAACAATATGGAATTACTCAAAGATTTTAGGCTCTCATTAAAGCTCGTGGAGGTGCAGCAAAGCAGTACTTTTTATATTGTACTTGACGTTTTTTCGTTTTCAACATTGAACAACTGAATGAAAATAATACAGTGTCATAATAATATAACAATCTGGCACAATGGCCAAACTTTTTAATTATTTTATTTTATTTTACTTTTTATTTTGAAGGCGTTTGAAGCTTAAGATAACAAAAATGTAATAATTGTTTATGTGTTGTGACAGTGAATCAACGCCGGGTGGCAGTGTGACATCTCAGATTGACTGCACTGCGCTGATCGTGGTGCTGAAAGCAGACGACTGCCACAAATGAAATACACAGGAAGAAAAACATATTTCATATCAACTCGTATTGAGTTGAAACAATAACTGAAATTGTTTTAAATTAAAAAAAGATTTTAATTTTAGGCCATGCAAAAATGAGCAAATCCACTTTTTTCAATAAAGTTTAAATAAATAAATAAATCTTAATCCACTTGCAGTCTGGAGACCACGGAGTAAAAGGAAACTACTGTGTTTTTTTCACAGCTCCTACACCTTCACTGCCTGCGCTGTGGACTAAACAGACACAACCATGCCTCTGTTACAGCCTCACACAGAAATGACGCATTTTCCATCACCGGTATAAAACCGCAGCATCATTCTCCATCAGCAGCCAACACTCGCAGTTTACAGCCTCTCTTCCAGCTGACAAGCTTAGACCAGCTGACCGCTATGCGCTCTTCACGGTGTTCCCGTGCCATGCGCTCTGCAGAGTAGAACCTCTCCAGTCGCATCGAAGTGGCCCAACGATGGAGGGCACAAACAACACGACCGCCTGGCTTCAACTCGACAACTCTTCAAACAAAGCTCCAAAACCAGAAGACGAGGAGGTGAAACTCAGCTATCAAGTGGTCACATCCTTCCTGCTCGGCGCGCTCATCCTGTGCGCAATATTTGGGAACGCGTGCGTGGTTGCAGCCATCGCGCTGGAGCGCTCTCTCCAGAATGTCGCCAACTATCTGATCGGCTCTCTTGCCGTCACGGACCTGATGGTGTCGGTGCTGGTGCTGCCCATGGCGGCGCTCTACCAGGTTTTGAATCGGTGGACTCTCGGGCAGATTCCGTGCGACATCTTCATCTCTCTGGATGTGCTATGCTGCACGTCGTCCATCCTGCACCTGTGCGCCATCGCTCTGGACAGATACTGGGCCATAACCGAGCCCATAGACTATATGAAGAAGAGGACCCCGAGGAGAGCCGCGGTCCTCATCAGCGTCACTTGGCTAGTGGGGTTCTCCATCTCCGTGCCGCCTATGCTGATCATGCGCTCCCAGCCCAGCAGCATGGCAGAGGACAGGGCGAACCCCAAGCAGTGTAAGATAAGGCAAGACCCCTGGTACACAATATACTCAACTTTCGGGGCTTTTTACATCCCGCTAACTCTGATGCTGGTTTTATACGGGCGGATATTCAAAGCGGCCCGGTTCCGCATCAGGAGGACGGTGCGTAAAACGGAGAAGAAGAAAGTGTCCGACTCCTGCCTGGCGCTCTCTCCCGCGCTCTTCCATAAAAAGATCCAAGGAGACGCACAAGGCAAGAGCTGGAAAAGGAGCGTGGAGCCCAGGCCGCTGCCGAGTGTCAACGGCGCGGTGAGACACGCCGAAGACGGCGAGTCTCTGGAGATCATCGAAGTTCACAGCAACTCCAAAGGCAACCTGCCGCTGCCCAACACCCCGAGCTCCGTGCCGCTCTTCGAGAGCAGGCACGAGAAAGCGACGGAGGCGAAGAGGAAGATCGCGCTGGCACGGGAGCGCAAAACGGTGAAGACTTTGGGCATCATCATGGGCACCTTCATCCTCTGCTGGCTGCCTTTCTTCATCGTCGCCCTGGTCATGCCTTTCTGCCAGGAGTCGTGCTACATGCCCCGCTGGCTAGAGGATGTCATTAACTGGCTGGGCTACTCCAACTCTTTACTGAACCCCATCATTTACGCGTACTTCAACAAAGATTTTCAGAGCGCTTTCAAGAAAATCATCAAGTGTCACTTTTGCAGACCGTGATGGTTCAAGTTGGCGCGTGCGTGTGCGCCCGGGACACCACCAAGACTCACCGGATCACTGAGGGCTGATCTGGAGACATCCAGGTGAAAAAGAGACCAACAGTCTGCGACCAGATTGTTCTGAAACAAGAACTGAGGGCTCACAATGATTATTGCCGCTCATCACCATCGTTAAATATCTCCAGAGATGTCTATAGCCTATGCATAGATAAAGCTGTGATCGTTTGATTCAAGCTCCGTGTTGCTCATCCTGTTCTTTGATGTCCAATAAAAAAACAACTTTGTAATACTTTTTTCCCCTGAAGTCATTATTTTAACACTTTTAAATTCTGCGTCAGGAAGAATTTATTGAATTGAAACTGTGAATCCACGTTTCCAGTAGCTAAGCTGTGGATATTTAAAATTAACAAATAACATTTTAACTAGGCAAAAAATCAATAATATAGTGTTTCCAGCTTTTAGAAATTTGATGCTTTCCTCAGGTGCCAGTCAAAATTTTAGGGTTATTTTAATCCGATGGTTTACATTACAACATTGAGGCGATGGTTGTTGTAATATGTTACTGTATAAAAAATAAGAAAGAAGAAGAATATGAAGCATTTTGTGGGGTCTGTTAATTGAATTAAAAAACAACAACAGAAAATTAAAAAAAAACAAACTAAGACGACAATTTTTTGGACATTAAATTATGGACAATGACATGTATCTATGATGTCGCTCTGCTACACCGTAAGTTATTACATACTTTAATAATGGATGCAATAATAATGGATGCAATAATGTGGCAATTAGCAAAACAGAAAGGGATTTAGTCACAATAACATAACCTTCAACTTCTGAAGGATTTTCATTGTCTCTGATGATAACTGTCACCCAGCTTCTATAAACTACCAATGCATGCGCATGCAAATGATGGCATTAAATATCTACTGCAGTGCCCTCAAGCAAGGTGCATAATGAGACACTTTTCCCAGCAGAAGCTGTCAACAGTTAAGGATGTGACTGTGCAGCTTCCACATGTGGATTTGATTTTTTTTTTAATCCGTCTGTCTGAATATGACTAAATTACCTCTCCATCCACTGCTGACCTGTTGGAGGCCGACTCATTACAGAGTCATGCCATTTTGGTGTTTATTAAATAAAAAAAAATAATCTTAAATCAGAATCAGAATACTGTATTAACATCAATCCCAGAGAAAATTAGATAGATGAAACTGAATTTCTGGGAAATGTGGCCATAAATTAATGCTAAATATAATGAGAATATTTAAATGGATGAAAGAGTGTCTCTAATTAGAGAATTTCTTTCTACAAGAGCAGGAATGAATTAAACTGAAATGTGGTCTTGCAGACATTAAAGAGGAAAGTGGTCTTAAAAATGAACATTTAAAGGGGCAGCTGTGCATTTAAATCTGTCAAAAAAGCACCTCACTTCCTTACAGGATCTAATCCCTTCCATTTGAAACATGTCACCCTCCGCACAGCATCTTCACACAGACTCCTGAGTCCTGAAATGGTTCCTTATGAGCGCCACCTGCATTCTGATCATGTCGTGTCATGCATGTATGGGTGTTACATCAAAGCATTCAGAGTGAAACAAAAGCTTCCTTATTGCAGTCTGAAAAAATGCATTTCATCATTCCACTGAGGTGTGTGTGTGTGTGAGCTTTTTGCATGTGCCGGATGTATGGACAAACCCATGGAAAGAGGGGACAAAAAATAAACACACACATATGTGAGATTTCACAAATAGGTTGCAGCTTAAGTGGAAAAGGTGCTACTTCACTTGTGGCTTCATAACATATAAGTCCATCTTAAAAGGGGTGTGAAGGCGGCTCGCAGATGGATGCTGAAGAGGTGGTCGCCATAGAGACATATGGGGGATGCAAACTCCGGGGCCGAGGGGCAATTACCTGATCAAAGGCCTGCTGCGACACAGGAACACGGAGGTGTGTATGAGGGGCCCACAGCTGCCTGCTGCCTCACACAATAAGCAGGTGTATTATTTTATTTTATTTATTTATTGGCTGGTGCTGAAAAGTGGTCTTCTAGCAATAAGAGTTCCAGAAATCTTCCTCATATCTAAACAAAAAAACCCCAAAACAAATAAAAGTTGGGAAATCATAATTATGGCAGCTAAAACATGAAAAGTGGCATATTTCAATATAATGAAAACAATTACTCAGAATGAACAAACTCTGAAAATGAAAAAAAAAATGACATTAAAGAAGAAGCTCAGTTTAATAGAAAATAAAAAGAGGGAAGAGCTCAAGAATAGAAACTGAAGATGCTTTAAATCCTATTTAACTTTTATTTGAACTTAACTGTTTTTTCTCTATAAACAGACAGAGCCACATATACACCCACTGACAATTCTTCGTTGCAGTTCAACGAGGTGCTGGAAACATTCTTCAGTGAGTTTGATTCATATTGACATGATAGATTTTATGTGGCTGCACATCCTGAATCTCCTGTTGCTCTGTTTGATTGAGATGTTTTGGCTGTGGAGGCCATTTCAAACTGCTTCACTGAACTCATTGTCATGTTCAAGAAACCAGTTTGAGATGATTTGACCTCTGTAACATGGTGTGTTATCCTGCAGGAAGTAGACTCCAGGAGATGGGTACAGTGTGGTCATGAAGACATCGAGATGGTCAGAAACAACACCAAGCTGTGGCGTTTAAACAGTGCACCACCAGCCTAAACTGGTGCTACACGATGGAAGGGATCCACACTTTCGTGTTGTTTACACCAAATTGTGACCCAACAACGTGAACGTAACAGCAGAAATCCATACTCAGTCCAGACAATGTTTTTTTTTCAGATCATCTATTGTTCATTATTTTAGCTGATTGGAGTGGTGCCTGGTGTGGTCTTCTGCCTCTGTAGCCCATGTGCTTCAAGGTTTGATGTGTTGTACAATCAGAGATGATCTTCTGCATAGCCTGGTTGTAATGAGTGGTTGTTTGAGTTACTGTTGCCTTCTTATTTGCTTGAAGCAGTCTGGCCGTTCTCCTCTGTCATCAAAAAAGCTTTTTACCCAGAGAATGGCCGCTCATTAGATATTTTCTGTTTTTTTGGACCATTCTCTAAAAACCCTACAGGTAAATGTGAAGGAAAATCCCAGCAGATCAGCATTTTCTGAAACACTCAGACCAGCCCACAACAACTCTACATTCAAAGTAACATTTTCACCACAATTCTGTTACTCTGATTCAACCCTAGTAAGTCATCTTGGCCATGTCTACATGCCTAAATGCAATTAGTTTCAGCCATGCTCAGCTGATTACATCTAGGTTAAGGAGCAGCTAAACAGGTGTACCTAACAGAGTGGCCAGTCATTGTATTTGTTTTAACAAAACGTCTCAGATATACAATACAATGCAAAGGTTTTAGGCAGCTGAGAAAAAATGCTGTAAACAAAGAATGCTTTGAGAAATATAAATGATTGTTTATTGGGCCCAAATGTATTCTGGAGCAGGACAACGACCCCAAACATACAGCTAAAGTCATTTGGAACTATCTTCAGCATAAAGAAGAACAAGAAGTATTGGAAGTGATGGCATGGACCCCACAGAGCCCTGATCTCAACATCATCAAGTGTGTCTGGGATTACATGAGGAGACAGAAGGATGTGAGGATGCCTACATCCACAGAAGATCTGTGGTTAGTGCTCCAAGATGTTTGGAACAACCTGCCAGCCGAGTTCCTTCAAAAACTGTGTGCAAGTGTACCTAGAAGAACTGATGCTGTTTTGAAGGCAAAGGGTGGCCACACCAAATATTGATTTGATTTCGATTTCTCTTTTGTTCATTCGCTGCATTTTGTTGATTGATGAAAATAAATGATTAACACTTTCATTTTTCAAAGAATTCTTTGTTTACAGCATTTTTCTCACCTGCCTAAAACATTTGCACAGTACTGTTGAGATTTACATTTTTTCTGGCTCAGTTCCTCAAAGGACGTTTTCAAGACAATTCTCATGATGAGTTTGGATGATGCAGAATATTTTATAACTCTTCACAAGTTTACATGTCAAATTTCTTTTCTGGCCTGAAAAACTAATTACAAGAAATGATGCTCTCTCACACAGTGAGCCAAAAATTAATGTGCCTTTGTGGCTTTTTCTCTGTGCCACAGTTTAAATATCTGGGGAGATCATGTTATAATTCCATCTGTGTCCAATGAAGAATATCTAAACTGAGACAAAGATTGGCTTTTCTATTTTTCCATATGAATACCCAAAATATATTTGTCATCATATATATTTTTTAAATTAATGATTATTACTATTTATTTTAGCTTGCCACAACAGAGCCTCCAGAATCCCCATGGATTCTGATAGATTACACTTTGGCTAAAGCAGAGGACTTTGCATACCAGTAAAATACAGAGAAATGGAAGAAATTGCACAAAAAGGAAAAAAAACAAAAAAAAACAAAAAAGGAGTTACATATTTTTGTGTGGTTTTTTTAAATACTGTTCATATTACAATACAATCATGCTACTGACAGGATTCACTAATTTAGGATAACATCAACTTATGTCACTAATGCATCCACCATCTTAGTATTAACATTTCTTTAAAGATAGGAATACATGGTGTAATGTAACACAAACATACATTCAAGTGACAGAATAGCCTTTTACATTATATATGGAGTACAGTGGTAAAAGGCCTAGCAGGTCAAAAGGGTGGAGTTTAAAGACTCCTAGGTGTGCCCAGCAGATTGACAGGTGACAGGATGTTTGCTGGTATAGTGAAGTTGGAAAAGTTTTAAAACTTGTGATTTTAACAGTCTTACTTTGAAATATTTTAACATAAAACTACATAAATCTAAAGATATATCCTGGAAGTGTTGCAGAAATGTTTTAAAACTAGGACAGACTCACAGAGTTTGATTGATGTGGGTTTTTAGTAGGTAGTAATGAAGAGAAAAATGCTATTGAGATGCATAACGGGAAGTAGGAATCACTCCTTTAGGCAGTTCCCTAAGAAACAAATCCAAAGTTCTATAAAGTACCTACTTAATTCATAAATATACAGCAACGGGGGAATCAAAAATAAAGAAGTATTTTTAGTCTTTCATAATGCTTAATGATCTTTTCTCTTCACAGTGAGGCATCCAATTTGTGTGTCCTAATAACTTTCAAACTTTGTCATCTTAACTCCAACAAAAATAGGTGTTTTTTTTCCCCTGACGGCTGATTGCTCAAGGTTTCCCCCTCTGAATGAACATATTAGTCACATTTGTCATCATCTCTTAGAGGTTATTTCTCAAAACACCAGCAGCAAAACCTGCTGAGCAAAGCATTAAACTTTTCCCTGAGTGGTCACTTAAAAATGTGCAGGACAGAAGCACATTTTGTCCTGCACAAAATGTGCTTCTGTCCTTAACACTGTTAGCATCCACTGAAACACTGTTTGGATGCTAGTGTGTTCTCCAGCTTGGTTTACTGCACTACCTCCAGAGACTGCAGCCAAGTGCACTTGGCTGTAAATCAGCCTGCATACTGGAGGAGGTGAAGAGTGTGGATTAAATTTCATCCATACACTCTTGAACTGTTCCGTCGTGTTTCCCCTGCTGGGCTGCCTGTGGCGTTCTGCTGTCAAAGGAATTACGTTATGGGTTTTCACAACCTCACGGGAAGCAAAGGCGAAATAAAGCCTCCTCGTCTATTGAATTTTCCTTTCTTGAAACTGTTGTTAACGAGTTCAGCTCAGAAAACGAGGCATTAAACTCAGAACAGGGCTCACAGTAGATTTTTAAAGATATATTATATAGGAAATAAATCTTCATCTTTTTCAGGGTTGTTTCTAGGAACTGACACTTTTAAAGCATTGTTGCAAATCTTCAATTTTCTGTTATGAGTTTCACTCATAAAGAGCAAGTACATAAACTATATTTAATGAGATGTGTTGTGTAGCAGCTTTTGCACTTTTTGATGGGATGACATTTTCTTTGGAAAACATCCAAATTAATTCAGTCTATGTTGCTTCCTTTAATCATAAATTTAATATTGATCTTATTCAAAAAGGGACAAATGCACAACAAACATGCAAATGCATAAGATTTTACCAAACCAATTGTAATCTGCCACCCTGGCAGGTCAAAGGCATTTACACACAGTAAAATGTGAAGCAACTGTTGTGTATGAGTTTATAAGTCTTCCCTCTACTTGTGTAGAGTTTCAGCCCACTCTTCTTTACAAAATTGCTTTATTTCATTGAAGTTTGCGGGGATTCGTATATACATCGCTCTCTTCAGGCCCCGCCCAAGCATTTCAATCAGGCTGAGGTCCAAAACATTAGCTAACCAAGGTCTAATAATAAATAAAGCTGTCATCTTGGGTAGGGAAGGCATATTTAACATGTCTTCACTCCTCATCCAAGGGCTATCTTTAAACTGAATTAAAGATGCTTTCCTCTCATCAAGGTGAAGTTCTCAACTGCTTTTTAAAAAAATTATAACTTCATCATCCTGTCCCTGTGGGGGAAGCACATACACATTTATACATCATATGGAGGAAGTGGATGATGCAGTAATTTCATGTACTCTATCTTTAAGCTTTGTATATTTGTATATAATAATAATAATGATAGTGTGTGTGTTTGTGTGTGTACAATGTAAAATCTTACATTTAATTAAATATGGTCAAATTAAATTTACTTTGGTATACATTCAGTTAATACACATTTATTGCACATTTTCCTTAATTATTTAAATAAATTAACCAAATTTACTATATAATTTTTATTTGAGTGTGAAGAATCCTTAGTTTTTTTTGGAGTGTGCAATGTAAGAAATAATACTCTCCTGCTTCTTTTATCGCAGCACACTGTGTAGTTACAGAGTTCTGAACGTGTAGCTGTTCTTTCATTGGTGATCAAGCTTCTGTTGATGGGTTCATGTGAAACACACATTCCTGGTCATGCACGAGTGTCTCTTCTGGAGGCGCAAGTAAACAAATGAAGCCTCTGCTGTGAAGTCGTGATGGTTCGGTGTGCAGCTCAGGGCTCCTCTAAAAGTAATGAAGTCAAGACTCATTATGAGTACATCTTTATTAAATTAACTTTGCCAACTGGAGGCCGGAGCAAAGTTTTAATGAATTTAAGTGCTCCGATCCTGCATTTGAACTGAACTGAAGCAAAGGATAAATCCTCAGTATCATATCTAATATCTTAACCTGATTTATCAAATCTTAGCAGGCTGTTGAAGATTAAATTTTCCAGTATTCAGCATAGAAAACAAAATGTGTAACAAGTAGTGATTTAAGAGATATTATGGTCTGTAACTATTATTAGGCCCAAACCACTGTATTATTCTGCATTTTGTTGAATCAGACACTGCTCGCTCCTCTCTCTCTTCAATCCTTTCATAAATCTTAGAGCCTCAGTCTGACCCTCCTGAACCTGCAGCAGGTGTCAGCGCTGTGACTTTGTTTGGTTTCACAGGCGTCATTTTAAGTTTGACATCAAACAGAAGCTCTTTCTTTGTTGTCTTGCTGTTTGATACCTTCAGCAGGTGTTCAATCTCATCTCCAGCAGATTGAGCACAAGATGTTAAGAGTAACTATCATGTGTATAAAGGAAAAGGAGTAAGAATGTGCAGAGTTGTATGTGATGACCTTTTTTTCTCAACCTCTTGATCTTGAGTTCCCTGTAATGGGTCCAGACTGTGTTATTAACATGTTTCCACATTTTTTAACCCTCTGAGATCTAAGTTGTGTGACAACTCGAGCCCTAACCATAACCCTAATCCAAATCCTTGGCAATCGGAATATCCATCCATCAATCCGTCATTCCTAACTCTCCCCAGCCACCTGCTTCAGCTCTTCTGGGGGGACTTCGAGGAATTTTGAGGTGCACTGAAAAAAGGAGATTGGCCATCTCTTGGATTTCTGTCAGCATCTTGGGTGTATTAAACAGAAATTACCTAATGTTTTAAAATTAAGTGTTAATTTATCTCAGTTGTTCAAGTTGCTGTCAAAGCAAAACATCTGTGTGCAACTATTGAATTAAATAAATAGAACACGTTCTTTTTTTCCAGTGTGGGGCTCATCTGAATATGCCTGAAACGTCTCATCCAGGAAGCATCCCAGTTAGAACCACCCAAAACTGGTTATTTTTGATGTGAAGTGGTAGCTGATCTACTCTGAGCTCCTCTTGAATGACTGAGTTAATCACCTTATCGCCATGGGAGAGCCCATACACCTACGGAGGAAGCTAATTCCACTGCTGTATCGGCAATCTCATTCATCTGATCACTACCCACAGCTCCTTGCCATAGATGAGGGTGGGGATGTAGATCAACTGATAAATTTCTCTTTTTTCTTTCATGCCAAGCTCTCTCCTCACCATAACACATCAGTTCAGCATCCTGCTCCAGTCTGTTGTTACTCTTCTGCTCCATCCTTCCCTCATCTGTTATCAAGTCCCCAAGCTACTTTAGCTTATACAATTGGGGCAGCAACTCATTCCCAAACTGGAGCGGATACGCCACCTTTTTTCTGACTGAGAACCACGGCCTCAGACTTGGAGCTGTTCCTCCTTATACTAGCTGCCTTGCACTCGGTTGCAAAGTTGCCAAATTAAAGCAGGAGGTCCCCACTTGATAAAGCCAATAGGACTGCATCGTTTGCAAAAAGCAGTTACAAGATCCTGAAGACACAGAGTCCTCCTCTCTTTATTTATGAACCAAATCAGCGACAATAAGCAGCACTGGCAGTCCAACAGCCAACTCCCAAAGGAACTTCCACAGGACACCCTGAGGGACATGGCCTACAGTTTAAGCTCCTGTTCTCATCCTTTTAAGTCAACTTTTCCCTGATTTGCTGTCCTACTATTGCTACTATGTTTTTACATTATTAGTTTCTTAGTTAGCAGCTATTTTTGACATTGTATTGAAAGCTTTAGATGCAGTTTGCTGATAAAGTTTGCTGGCATTGGCTGATCTGATCAAGTTTCAAAAAACTGGTGACTAAAACCCGAACATTAGGGCAAACTTTACAGTGGATTCATCCATCTTTAATATACAGTCTATAGTGTGGACCCAGGCAAGTAAAATCTCATTTAAAGAAAAGCTTAATCATCAACCAAATGAGGTGATTATAAGATAAGAAATAACTAAGTTATTAAGGATTTCTGAAGTTCTTTGCTACAGCAATTGAAATGGTGAATATTGATAATTATAAAGAAAAGAATATGGAAAAATTAAAAATAAACTGAATTCAAAGGAAAAATAGATTCCACAAAGATTTTTGCATTTAGTCACTAATTTTAAAAAAGCAGTCGTCATTTCTCCAACTGTAGTTTTGTCCATGCATTCTGGTTCATTTGTAAACAATGAAAGGAAGACGAAAACGTCAGAGTCATAGCACAGCCTTTTTGTTTTCCTTCAGAGGAATGGAAAATTTCTCTCAATGTTCAAAGCACAATATTGTCTATGTCGCTTGGGAAAGCAATTTCCACGCGTCCTCATCCTGTGTTATTAAGGATGGATCAATCCATGACATTTTCCATCTGCCTCTTAAATCTGCCTGTATGGATGTTTTGGGACACATATAAACATTGTGAAGGTGGAAGTCTGTTTTTATTGCAGACAGCTGACAGCAATCTTCTCTGGAATTTGACTGTGTGATTCCAGCGGTAACTGAGATTTACCTTTCAGCATTTCCTCATTGTTTAACACCACGTTTGTTCTTAGGCGATAACAAAAATACAGCATCCAGCTTTTAGGAAAGGATAAGGTCTTTAATTTTTGATATTTTTTATTACTTTCAATAAACTGTGTGGCACAGAATTCAAAACTAGCTGTACTGACCTAAAAACCCATCTGTAGTCTTTTGGTATGAAAGTGTAAGTTATAAACATCCTCTCTCGTGCCATCTGGTTTACAAAAACAAGATAGGGATGTCCAATCTGTTAAACTCAAGGCATTAAAATTGTAGTGCATGATGTGTGAAGTCATCGATACCTGGTCACTGGACTGTGTGATGGTCGTCACACTCGTTCCAGCAAATGGCGACTATGACACAGTAAGTAATGATCCTTTATCTGATACACAGTTACATGAGTTAAGTAGGGACAGAAACTGTATTTCATTTTATTTAGCACTGCAAACACTGTTCCTACCAGTCAGACACAGCCAAGCAAGATTTAGAACACTTTTACTCACTGTTATAGATAATAATTATCATAAATAATATCTGAAGTATATTGAATATTTTTCTCTTTTTTTATTTAAAAGAGTGAAAACCTACAGACCCCATGAACAGGATACATAGACAATAGAATACAATAGATGTGGCTAATGATGCCAGTGACAGTAATTAGGTAATTGTTTTTCACACGTGTTTTTAGTTCCCTTACAGCTCACATCACCTCTGATGAGAACATGCCATAATAACATTACTTCATAACTCAAATAGTCAAAACCTTTTTTGCCTAAATATATTTAATCTAATATGTAATGATTCGCATTCATGTTCACAGAATAACTATTTTCCACTTTTAAAATGCAAAGAAAAGTGGACATTGGGAGATTGGATAGGTTGATGACTCTTTACCACATATATCAGAGATCTAAGTTTAAATCATACACGACACTGATTTCACATTTTTAATGTTGGTTTTTTTTGTTGTTTTATGTTAGATTTTGGCACAAAAAGTTGATAAGAAACACAAGGGCTAAACTAAAAGGTGGTTATATTAACTAAAAGTACAAAAATAAGACAAAAAACAATGAAAAAACATTGTGCGAGGGATTACACAACAACACAACAAAGACCAAAGTGGACACTCAGACAGTGTATACACGCCAGGTAATCAGGACGATAGGAAACACAGCTGGATGGAATCTGACTAACGAGACAAGAGGACGCAGGACTGAACATAATGCACACGGGACAAGAGACTATTAAAATAAAACAGGAAGTAACAAAGACTGAACCCACGACTGAAACACGTGAACGTGACACAGTGACAGGGGATGAACAAACATGGAGACATGACTGACTGGGAGAACAGAAAGGGATCACAAAAGATTATAACTAAAGACTGCATAACCTAATGAGGAACGCAGACTGGAACCAAAGGGAGACACTGTAATGTTGAAAGAATTAGATATAGAGCTCATGAGCTCACAGAAAACTCAAAACATTCCAAAACTCAAAATGTTGGGTCAAAGGCCCATGACAGTCTATATGAATTATATTCATTAACTATCTATCTTTCATTCTATCTAAACATTTCTTGTCAAAAAAAACACACACCAAGAGACAACATTCATTAGCTATATAGTCACATATTTCTACAAAATATGCCACCTTGCAGAAGAACATGCACTTGTGCTACCCATGTTACCTTTTGGGAAAGAAATTCTTGCAGGAAATAAGATTGTGATCTTACCTAATCTCATAAGGTTCCCTTAAATCCAGTGTAGAGATAATCAATTCAGCTGACCTTCTAGGGATCAGTTGTGGCTGCTGAGCTGATCGGTGTACATGTAATTAAAATTGATCTATTCCTAAACAAGCTGTTTCGTTCCTCAGACAGAAGGTGCTCCCCTCATCTACCTCCTAATAGTTTATATGTTTTTAATCCAGTGGTTTGTAGCACAAGTAATATGCTATTCAGTGATTAACTTAACGAATAGGAGTACTTCAGTATTTCACTACTAATAACTCTGATGTGAATGTTAATATGAAAATGGGAGCATTTAAATTGGCTTGTATCACACTGACATACAGTTTCCTCTAACAGCCTCTTAGCTATTTTTGTTTGCTTGCTTGTTTTTTATTTGTTCCCTACTTTTTTCTTTTCTGTTTTTTTTAAAGAAAATCACATCTGTTTGCATTTTCATCATTGAGCAGCAGTAGTTTATGATAGCTTATGGAGTCCATTGATCACTAACTAAGGACAATGAAGATTGTTGTGGCTAGAGACAGCATTTTTCTAGAGATAATGTTAGCCAGCTAGCTGCTACAACGAATGCCAAGTTGTCCACTTTATTACTTAAGCTAATGCTGGCTAAGCAGAAAGCTTTATCTGGCCAAACAGGAAATTCACTGTAAGCAACAAAACACACCAGCATCAAATATTGCCTGTAGAGGTCAGTTTGCCTCATTAATCAAATTTCCCTGCGCTGAGATTTGAACTATCACTAGATTTGTGCAGCTAAGTTACAGCTAGACTGAGCAGTTTGAAAAGAACAATTATGTCTGTCTCTTGGCTTTTTCATGATCTTTCAAAGCTTTTTGGGGGCACTGGTTGCTTTTTCACTCATTTTCAGTCTAGTTTTTATGCCGATAACTGGAATACTGACAACTTTTGACATATCTTCTTACTTTGCATGAATAACAACATGCACTTAATTACTTCAGGGTGCCCTCCACAATGCAAAACTCAAGTGGTTTGTAATAAATAAACTACTGCCAGATTGGAAACATAGCACTCCTAACCTGTTTATCTTAACCATTTTTACTGAGTTGTTGCAGTAGCAGAGCTCATTGTTTCCTCAGTTGGGAGGTATTTCCTGAGCTGGGTTTTCATGGCAGCGTCCCTCCCTGTTTCACACCATTCTTTGCATCCAAGTGTTTCCCCCCCCTCTCTCTCTTTCTCTCTCTCTCTCTCTCTCTCTGTCTCTCGCTTACTGTATCATAGGCTTTTGCTTCATTTAGTAATATAAGCCTTTAACTGTAACAAATTCAAACATGATTATTAAACCGTATGTTTAACAATGCAATCGCTCAACTGTTAACTAATTTATTAGTGCTCTTCCCCAGTGGATGAACTTAGCACAGATTAAAAAGCCCCATTGGCACAAGGGTAACATCTGACATCTAACATCTTGTTTCTATGGTGATCTTAATGGCCACATTAACAAGGTGAATTTTTCTTCAATATTTCAATATGTTTTTCCCAACCAACCTCTCATTTATAATTCAACATTAGTTTGTAAAGGGAAGCTGTTTTAGTTGATGGTTGTTTGTTGCTCTCTGCCTGCTGGGGTGAAAACCGAGACCTTGTGTGAGCTGTATCTTTAGTCATTTCTGCATCCAAGTCTGCTCGTGGGGTCACGGTCTCCATTCTAAAAGCCAGTTAATTCAATCTGTGCATGCTCTTCTGCAATGTCTTGTAAGTGGTTGTAAGCTGAGGAGGAAAGACATTTGTAACAATATACAGCAGAGGCAATTAAATAAAATGAGGAAATGTCAGGCAAGGATGAATATGAATGTGTTTGTGTTCTGGATGTGTTGAATATTAATCAAAGTTTTTCATTTTGAAATGTTGCATATCCACTTTAAGAATCCTTCAAACTTCAGAACTACTTCATGCAGCAGAAATTATACATGGTTATACATATACATGACTTCTATCATTAGTTAAAGTTGCTCTTAAAATTTGATGATACATGCACTGTTTACTTGAATCCCCATTTTTCATGGAAGGATGCAGCAGTATTGGCCACTAAGAGATAACAGTCTCATTTTAGGAGACTAACAGCATCCAGGTGAGAGGGCTGGAAGGATGGTATTGACATTAATCCCATATTTCTAACTCAGGAGGCCATTAAACATCAGAATGTACAGGAGAATATGAGAAAATGAACCTACAGGTCTCTTGATTTATGATGGTAGTGAACATTTTCCTAAACGCTGTCGTCGAGTTTTAAAGAAAACAAAATGATCATTTTGTAAGTTATGATGCTCATTAAGGAGCCACAGAAAGAGCCAGAAAGTAATAGTGAGTTAATCATTAGGTGATCACTAGAGAGCTAAAGTGACTAGGGATCATGGTTATTTTTTTAATATTTAAAAATGTCATTATTATTATTATTTTTTACATTACAATATTTTAAGACAAATAACGAGGTGTGTATTTTCTCAATCTGCACGATGAAGTATGTAATGCAGAATTTCTTATTCACACCTGAATGTGGTCACACAACGAAAACACAGAAATGTGTTACTAACTACCTGGTGATGGACTCGTTATACAGTGCTTAACAAACTTATGAGGCCACCACAAAATGCAAGGGTTATGCCATATCTGCCCTAAATTAACAGCATAGGTAATTTATTTATTTTTTTTATGTTTCTGTAATGGTTAATCCACCAGGATTGAAAGGTCTTTGATCAAACTATTTTAAACTCTAAAATACAATCATTATAATCGATGAATTTTCAAATTCTTAATTTTTTTCTTTTCATGGGATCCCTGTCATGCTGAGAAATGAAGCTGTTGTCAATCAGATGTTTCCAAATGGTACTGATTGGTGGATCTGGCTGTGCTTTCTTTGCATTCACATCAACTTTAACACGTTCTCTGACACCACTGACTGAAATGCAACCTTCTGCCATGTTTAACAGATGACTGTAGATGTTCACTGTTGTAACTCGCTCTTGAAATCCTCCACCAAAAAGTCAATGTATTCATAAGCCCTGTTTTACATACTGTTCATCTGCTATTGGTAGTTTTTTAGTCCTGCTTCTTGGACAAGTGGAGGGTTTCATCTGTCCTCCTGACCTCACAATCCAGTTTAAAAAAAAAACATGGTTATAATAGAGGTGTTTTCATTTAAATTGCAATTTTATTGCATCTGCCTTTTTTTCTTTTTTTGTCAATAAAGCCTTTCAGTGGCTGACAAAGTGCAAACTTCATGTTTTAAAGTTTTGAAACGTTAACTTCTTATATTTTGCTGTATATTACACACACAAACATAGAGTACAGGAAACATCTTGTAATCCCTGTCACAGTCACAGACTCCTTGAGGAGATCACACACATTCTGTGAGAGTTCAAACAGATGAGTGTTCAAACAGGATGACCGTCGACTGGTTGGAGAGGTTGGAAAGCCTGGATGACCTGAAAGTCCCAATCCGAGAATAAACATCGGCATCTGAGCAGGCACCCCATGACAGGTGAGGGCTGGGCGGGGTGGTGTGGATGACAGGCACGGGAAGAGGGAGTGACAGGACAGGGGGTGTCGGAGGGAGAGAAACTGGAGGGTGAAGAGGTGGACGTGGTAGGACAGGAGGTGGGGGGAGTGGCAGTGGAGGGGGTACCGGTGAGGGCAGCGATGGAGGTGGCACTGGGGTGATGACAGCAGGTGTCACTGAGGTTATGGTTTGGAGTGGTGCAGTGTCTTCAGGTACTGCCCCGTTCTTCTCTGGCAGCTCCTGACAAGGTGTGGGGTGTTTGAGTGTGTAGGTGCCACTGTGGTAGAAGCTGGTGTACTCCAAAGCATGCCTCGCTCTGGCCATCCTCAGCCTGAAGAAAACATAACACCAAGTAAATGTAGTGGTAAAACCCGGATCCCATTTCTGAGGCCAAACTGAGTTGGGTCAAGACGCACACAGATGACTTACCAAACAAGCCTGACATCAATTTACCTTTTGGCTACATGTTATTACACATGTACACACCTGTGTCTTAGCTGTAACAGTCTGTACAGCAGCAGGAGGATTACTGCTCCTGCCAGAGTAAGCAGAAGAATAGCCACCCTCAGGTCTAAACTCCAGCAGGATTTCCCACCAGGTCCCGATGAGCTGCAGTTACTGGGGCTTTGTGGAGTCTGCGGCTGGAGAGGTTCCTCCATCCCCCGTTTTGGATTGATGATAGCCCTGACCAACACGGGCTGGATGGAGTCTAGCAGGAATGGGTGTGGGCTCTTGAATATCAGACTCTGAGGTTGGGGAGGGATTTGGAGAGAAGTGCTGATGGTGACTGGATGACCAAGCTGCATCGCTGCCAGTTTGATCCAGTGAGGAGGAGTAATGGAGTGCAGCTTGATGTAAATCAGTTCTCCATTTCTTTCTCGCAAGTGTGTTCGTGACTCCCCAGGAAGTGCCTTTTAGTCTCTCTGAAATATAAAATAAACTTTCTCTGTATGCCTGTTCTGTCTGATATGCTTTTGTTATCTTTTATGTAGTTCACTGTTATTCTAAGATGTTTTCACTGTTTTCACTCTAAATGCAGACAATGGCAGAATATTCCCTCTACAGTTTTTTTTCCACACTTATAACACTGCCTTATCACTGGAAAGAATCCATTAGGTTTGTGAGAGGGGGGTGTCTAAATAAGAGGCTGGACAAAAGACATCCACTCACTTACTGTGAACCCACCAGACTATTACCACAGTAACCCAAACACAGACTTTATAGTGGTGGGTATCTAAACAACCAGTGGTTACCAGGCAGTTGCCAACATATCTCTATGCTTGTCTTACTGGGGCCTAAAGCTGCCATCTCATTAGCAGATGATTGGCTGAGCCTCACAAACAGAAGGTTTCATCTACAAGTGGGTGGGGGTGTTGTGCTCACAGCCAGAACGTATCCCATCTCTATGGATTCCTAAAGATTCAAGAGTTTAAAAAAACAGTCTAAAACTAAGACAGACCATGTTTAATATAGTATATTTAATATGTTATATCGGAAAAATTATGCCCATTGACCACTTTAATAGCAGCGATCAGCCAATCACACAGCAGCAACCTAATACAGTTAGTCAAATACACATGGTTAAGATGATCGACTGAAGTTCAAACTGGGCATCAGAATGGGGAAGAAAGGTGATTTAAGTGACACTGAACATGGCATGGTTGTTGGTGCCAAACAGGCTGGGCTGAGTATTTCAGAAACTGCTGAGCTACTGGAATTTTCCCACACAATCATTTCTGGGCTTTACAGAGAGAAAATATCCAGTGAGCAGCATTTTCTCTGTGTGAAAATATCTTGTTGATGCTAGAAGAGGTCAGAGGAGAATAGCCAGACTGCTTGGAGCTGATACGATGGCAACAGTAACTGAAATAACCACTCGTTACAACCAAGTGAGTGCTGTTTATACACAACAGCCTACCTGAGTATTGTTGCTGACCATGTCCACCCCTTTATGACCACAGTTCTGCCATTATAATACATCATGTCTCAAATAATCCTAACTCGTTTATTGAATGCGGCAAGCAATTCACTGTCACCTCCAAAGTCAACAGATCTGAATCTGGTGAGAGCACCTTTGGAATGTGAAAAAACGGGAAATTTGCATCATGGATGTGCAGCCAACAAATCCGCAGTAACTGTTTAATGCTATAATGTCAATATGGACAAAAATCTCTGAGGAATGTTTCCAGCATCTTGTTGAATCTATGTGAACTAATGTAGTAGTGAAGACCAAAGGGAGCCCAACTTAAAACTAGCAAGGCGTAGCTAACAAAATAGCCAGAGAGTGTAGAAGAGAGAGACATGTCAATGAAGAATCCCGAATGCAGAATCACACAACAGCAAAGATGGTGGTTTAAGTATGACTTTTAAAACCTTACTTTAGGGCAAAGTTAGCAAATCTTTAAAAGATTTTTAAAGTCAGATCTGACAGCTGATTTTATGCATGCAGCTCTCATGTCCCACTGAGCAGTGATATGAAAATAAATTTAGATAAAGCTTTAAAATCACATTATTAGAGAAATTAATTGATCTCACTGGTTTTGTTCACTCGAGTAATCACCTGAAAAGTATTGAAAACATAAGAAATAAAAATGAAATCTTGAAACTCCCACTGCCTAAACTCCTGTTTGGTCTAAATTTTTACAAGAAAGTTTAAACTTACGTCATTCAAATGTGACTGCGTTGAGGGCAAATTCATTAGAAAATGCAGAAAAGAGAAAAAAAACTGCTCACAACAAGAGCTGTGGTAAAGAGCTGCACAGCTTTCCAGGACCTAATGCGGAATCCTGAGTTCACACCAGTGGAGAGGAAGCCAGTGAAAACAGCAGGAAGCTGTTCACTTCCCTGACATACAGTACGAAAACGTGATTGGAGAGGACTTCCTATTACCATGGTTACAGGAAACTAGTCAAGGAAATGCTTTTTTCAAGGACCTGAGCTTAATTCTGATAGACAAAGCAGATGACAGGCGCTCTACTGAGTAGAAGCAATATTTAATTCTTACAATGCTATAAATACCACTCACATCATCCAACCATGTAGGATAAAAAAGCAAGCCTCCTATTTTGCTCTACAGCCTCATATAACAAAGAAATGCTTTATAAAAAGGGTTTTTAAGGCTTCTTTGCTTTGATAAATAAGAGAACAAAATGCCCAATAGAGTAGAAGAACCACATATATGCTTCCTGACCTCTAAATCTGAGGTTTATCTGAGTAAGAAAGGACAAAATTAACAAAAGCTGTTTCAAAGTGAAAGTGCTGTTTCAGAGCCGCCAAAGCAGCCCAAATTATCCCGACTGTGC
This sequence comes from Pelmatolapia mariae, assembly GCF_036321145.2. Lineage (NCBI taxonomy): Eukaryota > Metazoa > Chordata > Actinopteri > Cichliformes > Cichlidae > Pelmatolapia > Pelmatolapia mariae. Next base: position 35,551,465 of record NC_086233.1, read on the forward strand.
CGCGGTGGGTCAACAGATGCAGAGAGATGGAGGCCGCCATGAAAGGCTAGCCGCTATCTGATGGAGCCTTTATTCGGGGGACGAATAAATGACACACAGGCACAGAAAGAGGCCCGCTCCGGCACAAGTCCAGCTCTCATTTATCTATCTAATAAGTTTTGATGCCGGGCCAAGCCGAAAGGGAGAAACTCTTAGCTTTCGCTCAATATCCCTGCCTGGCAACCTTGCAATCCTCTGATATTGACGTCGGGAGTAATATTAAAAGATCTCTTATCAGAAGCCCAGTTGTAGTTCAGGGAGGAGGTGATCCGCCCAGGCAACCTGCCAGAAAAGGGTTCAGCAGCTGTCCTGTTTCTTAAAAACACTAAGACGATAACAGAAAAATGTGTCTTCATTCTGACGTCTACATTTAGTTTGGTTATTCTTAATGTCTCTTTAATGAAAGTAGCCTCTATTGTCAGGAATGCAAAATCCAAGGAAACACAAAGCTCAAAGAGTAAAACTAAACTAAGTATAAGGAAAAACTATTAGGCTTTGGTATGTGAGACTGGACAGTAAATGGCAAATAGACTGACTCTTACATAGCAGGGAGCAACTTGGGGTTACTCTCTTGCCCATTTCTTTGCATGCAGAATGGAGAAGCCAGGAATCAAGCCAGCAACCTTCCGATTAGTTGATGACCTGCTCTACCTCCTGAGCTACAGCCTCCCTAATATAGATGTCTGTTTAATTTGATGATGTGCTCCACAGGCGTCTTTGCGGCCTCCATTCCTGTTCTTGTACATCTCATTCTTTCATTACAACTCCAGGTCACACCACCTACTGAAAAACCTGATCCAGTTGCTGGATGAATTAATGATAGGCAGGAGGAGGAGTGCAGAGTACTACTGGATGTTTTTGTGGGAAGAAATTATCTGGTTCCATATTTGAACGCCATCTGGTGGGATGGCGGTCAAATTTAGAAGCAAGACGACAGTTACATGGGGCACCACTTTGACAGCAAGCTGAACTGGAAGTCAGTTTCAGAAGGGGCTGTCTAGGCTCTACTTCCTAAGAAAATACATTTTTTCCCCTTAGGAAATAGCTACTTGTGCAGCAAAATGTGGGCGATTTTCCTTCAGACTGTAGTACCGAGCACTAATAAGTAGGCAGCTTTTATTACATTTTCATGTAACAAAATTTTTATGCTCTTTTTATCCAGTTAATACTGGTCTGAAACACAGCTCCCTCTTACCTTACTTTCAGTTTCTATTACTCCATCCTCACCATCTTTGTATCCGCTTGTTGTAATGATGTATAAACCCTGCATCTATTGCGTGCATTAAGGCTGTTGACTTTTTGTTAGAGTGGATTGTTAAATGTTTGTCATTTTTATGCTTGCCAACTTTGATGAAAGGGATTCCACTGTCCTTCCCCCCAGATTCTCGGGGTTCTGGGTAGGGGGCTGTAAGGTTTTATTGCAGATACATCCTATCTGGAGGATCTACTTCTTTTGATCTAAGCTTCCTGAGTTTATGACCCTTTGATCAGCAACACACACACACACACACACACACACACACACACACACACACACACACACACACACACACACACACACACACACTCCTACTTACATATAGAAGTTCACACATATACATACAATGCGGGGGGCGTTGCTTTGCTGTGTTTTGTGTGAACTGTCTCTCAATAAATAGCTGCGAGGGAAGCTGCTCTTTGACGGACTTTGGGCTGGAGACAGGTTAGGAGCGTGAGCTCCAAGAGCTGGTTCTTGACCAAAGGCCTCCCTTGCGCAAGTAATCGATCGAACGCTGTTGCCTTGTTTTCTTTCATGATGAATAAGTCTCTAGAACTAGCGGGGTTTGTGGGAACAGACCCAACACTTTTTAATGTGCTGTGACGTTTAATATCTTGTTCTATTTAATAATAATAAAAAAAGCCATTGTCAGTCTCTCTGCCTTTTTCTTAGTTTTTTAAACCTTACGGTGTAACTACAGCCCTTGGGCTAACAGGTTTGACAGACACCAAATATTTGAACGTGTCAGAAAAGAATCATACATATCAATAGTTAAGTTTTCCATAGCAGGTGTTCCCCTGACTGAAGTGTGGTTTGTTTATAGCATCTTTTTCCTGCAAAGTGATTGCATTTGTCTCTGCCCATCTCACATTAACTTTTACTGAGGAGTTCATCCTCCTGTTTCACTATGCTAATGTTTTTATATTATTGTAACCATAGCTGTGTAGCTACCCACCAAGTAACACATGGTTATATGCCAGGTAAACCAACTTCAGTAACTCTACAAACATTGCTTCTGTTTAGATTTCCTTCTTCATTTATGTCCAAAGTGACAGTAGAGCTTTGCCTTTAGCTTTTTTTTTTTTTTTTTTTTTTAGAAATCCCTCAGTTAGAACACAGTGTATCATCTTTAAATGGAAACTAGTGAACTAACTTCTAACTCCATTAAACTTTGTGAATCCCGTATTTCATGGATGCCTGGATGTTAAATTTTGCTGTAACACCTGGGAGAGCAGTCACACTGAAGATTTTATTGAAGAAGAAAGAATCTGACCGTTTTAAACTCTCAGTGTGTTAGGGTTTCTGGGTCATTGACTGAGTGTTTTGGATTATGGTTTTTTGGATTTTGTTTATTGTTTTAATGATCTGTTTCTTTGTCTTTGTTCGGTATAGTTTAATGCTCTCAAGCCTCTTTCTTTGTTTGTATTTCTAGTTCTTAGGTTCCTGGTTATTAGGTTTGTTCCCTTTTGTGTCCTGTTTGCCTTAGTCTTGCGTGTGTTCGGTGTGTTCCCCCTACTTCCTGCTTTACTTTGATAGTCTCCTGTCCGGTGTGTGTTGTGTTCAGTCCCCCTGTCTTTTCTGCTAGATTCTTGCCAGCCGTGTTCCCCAGGTGTTTCCTCTTTGTCCTGATTCCCTCTCGTGTTTAGTTTCTGTGTCTCCCTCTGTCCAGAATCACAATCTCCCTCATTATCCGACTGTGTGTTCTGTCTGTTAGTTTAGTTTCTATATTTATACATCCAGCAATAAAACTGTCTTTTGAGTTAAGTTCTGCCTATAAGTCTGCATTTTGGGTCCTCCATTCCTGCACACTTCACATAGTACATGACACATCGATGCACAGTGTTTGCTTGAGTCTGGGAACAGAAGAAGAGTTTGGACCCAGAAATGGCTAATAACATCAGACTTAGTGGCGGTTTATATAAAAGAGGGATGTAGCCACTGTGACATCAGCCGCTGGTTAGTGATCTGTGAGCTCAGCATTTTGTCCGTCATCACTTTGGTGGAAAGAGCGGTGGACTATTAGAAACCGAGGGAAACTGCACACTCACACAAGTTAGGCCCACCTTGACAAACAACATGGTTTACTGCCCATCCAGCCTCTTCCAAACCCAGCTGTCACAGGGCAAGAGGACAGGTTGTCAATCTGCCGCGCAATTGGGACCATAAATTCATCAGAAAAGTGGTTAATGAGATCATAAATCAAGGATAGGTTTTTTGTGTGGTTTTTTTTTTTATGAGTCACCTCCTGTTGGCCATTAGAAAGAATACAGTTTTTATTCAGCTTCAATTTTCAGTTTCCACACTCTACCCACAGAAAAGCTACTAATAGTTCCCAGTAAAACAAAATATCCACTTCCTTGTTTGGGACCAGATTTAGTTTCCTTGGGTAATTTGACACAATTGCAAAGTGAAATTTAAGCTTATACGGGACCAGTCAGAAAGTTAATGGTGCTATGGTTATATAGCACCATTAACTATAGTCAGCACTCACTTTGCAGCCAACACCTATTTGAACTGAGCTTTACTTTATTCGTCAATTTCTTTTTATGCATAAAAATAAAATAACATTTCTGCTTGCTCTAGGCAAATAAGCATTTAATGTAACATATAAGTGCCATATCAACATTAATAACTACAATAACTGAGTCTAATTAAAGACAGTGTAGAATAAAATGCAGAATAAAATCTTCTGCATAATAGAAAGTTTATGTCCAGAAATCAGAGTCACATGTTTTAGTTTAGTAGTCTGATTATGGTGGAGAAGATGTTGTTTGCCAGTCTTGTGGTCCTGATGCAAATGCTTACCTTATCCCTGACTATAGGAGTGAGAACAGGCTGTGAGAATGATGGGAGGGATCATTTATGATGATGCAACCTCTGATAATGCAGCACTGGTTGTAGACATCAGACAGAGATGGAAGCAAGGCTTTTTCACAATCCTGTTCAGTTTGTCTCTTTCCTGCTGTTTTCAAGCCACGAAGTGATGCTGTATGTAAATATGCTTTCAATGGTTCCTCTCTAAAACACTGTTAGTGCTCGAGTGGGTCAATTTATGAAGAAGGTGGAGAGAATTTTGCCTTCTACACAATGGCCAAGCCATCATTCGGTTGCATTCCCCAAAACTTAGTGTACTTTACCCTCCCTACCACTAAAGGTCAGCTGTGGAAGAACTCCATGATAATCTCATTAGTTTTGTCTCTGTTCACAGTGAGGTTGTTCGTTGTCCACCAGGCTGTCAGCTGCTCCACCTAATTTATGTATACTCTCTAATCCTCAGTGCTGATCAGGCCAATGACTGTGGCATCATCAGCAAAGGTCAGTATATGGTAGGTGTTAGAAGAGTCATGCATCAGTAATGTGAACAATAATGAGCTAAAGTTTATTTGATGTTGTTTAAGGCAGAGTCCTCATAAACAATGAAGCCAGTTGAAAATAAAAGTAAACAGAAGACGTACACACAAAAAATAAAAAATAGTACTAAAATGATGATGATAGTGGTTATGATGACTATGCCGATATCAAGAGTGATGCTGGACATACTGATGAAAATAAAAAAGAGGTGATGTGAATGCAGTGGAGAGAATCCTTTAGTTAATGATCCCAGAGATGTAAATGCATTCATGAGGTCTTAATGTGAAGGGCTAATGTGGCCGAGTGTGGAGCTGCTGTTCTGACACGCTGACGAGCTGAGAGACGGCTGAAGTAGGATCTCTCTGATTGGACTTTTGTTTTTTTCTGTGTGCATGACTAAAGACTCCCAGGGAGCTGTTAAGTGCTCTTTGACTGGCCACTGTTAACCTGCAGTGTTAAACACAAGCATGTTCGTCACATCCTCGTCTTTGTAGCAGCCTTCATGAGTATGACAGTGTGTGGGGGAGTTTGTCTTCATAAAGAATCTCATACTGAACTGTATACAGAGATGCATTATGAAACATGAGTCATCTCAGTTTGGCTATACCATGGTGTTAGTTTTCGCAGACAATGTAGTACTTCTCTAATAATTCTACTCTTTCTGAAAGTAGATACTGAAACCTGTAAAATATATTCATGTTTTAACATATAGTTCATTTTAAATAGGGATCCTTGGTATCAAGGCACTTTATATTATAAGGTAAAGACCCTACAGTAATACACACATTGCTCAACTTAAAAAGATTAAAAGCCATATTTAGAGTGTGTGCATAGTTGGTCAAAAACACTCTTAAACTTTGAAGTAATAAGGGTCAGTATAAAAGGCTTCAAACTACTCTAAACATAATTTTTTTTCTACTGTTGGATTGTTATGATGTCACAAGAAGGGAACACATACCCCACCTGCTTGCAAAGCTTTCTTACTGTTTGTGAGGAGTGGGCAATCAGAGAAAGTTGGCTTAAAGAGAAGTTATCTTTAGGCCTCAGTAACATAGGTGTAGAGACTGGTTGCCAACTTCCTGGTAACCACTGGTCTCAAGATAAACATGCATATTAACCATCAATGAGTGGTTGCAGGAAGTTGTTCGCTGTGACTAGGTGACACTGGTGCAAAGAAGTATACCGTACTCCACCAAAAACTTCCTTTTGATGTTGTGGTTGCTAGAAGATTGCCGTAAAGTCTATGTATCACCAACCACATACTAAGCGGCAGTGAAACTGTGCAAACAGGAACTAGTCACCTTCACTAGAAAATAGTCACCTTCAAAGTAAAAGTTGCACCTTTTGAAATGTGCTTGTTTAAACAGTAAGGTACAACTTTTACTTTGAAGGCAAAAGTTTTTAGTTTGTGCTGCACATTTTCAAGTTTCACTACCTCTGCAGACAAATCTGCATCTTTCATGCAAACTACAGGTGACTGCAGTAATTTGCTATCCAAAGCACAAGGAAAGTTTTTGGTGAAGCGCTCTGTTTGCTACAGCCAGAAACTCCAATCTCCAGCATCCACTCACCAACTGGTTGTGGAATAAACATTTTGCAACAGGTGGTCACTTGCCTGTGTCTGAGCCGATACAGACCTAATTATAAAACAGGGTCTTAGTTTTAAATATTAGGTATAAGCTTTTCATTCAGTGTTTTTAAATCTCATGGAAAATTCAGATGAAGTTGAAATATAATATCTGCAACTCTGATTTTGGACATCAACTATTACAGCGTTGTAGCCCTTGAATTAAATACTTAAACTGATTTGTTGATAGAAATTGGTTTTCTTTTATAAAAACAGAGTCAGTGTAGTGTGTAATGCAATCTAAATGAAGTGATAAGTGCACTGGTCCAGTCAACCATCAGAGGTTAGAGGTCCCCGCATTCAATGACCAGAATTTATGTAATGTCCACAAAACCTTAAAATAGCAGTCACCTCTAGAAACAGAGTTGTACTTCTCTCAGTATTGAGAGCAGTCTATAGTAGCAGAACATGTTCATAAAAAGTAGCTTTTTAAAAAAGTTGCAACATTTGAATCCGGTAAGTGAAGCAACTGATAAACAGTGTTGGGGAGTAACGGAATACATGTACCGCCGTTACGTATTTAAAATACAAGATATGAGTAACTGTATTCCATTACAGTTACCGTTTAAAAAGGTGGTATTTAGAATACAGTTACTTTGTTGAAATAAATGGATTACACGGCAGTCTTTTCCTGTTTCATATTGTGGCGGGTCAGGACTGTTTGGGTTTTGTTTGACAGCTATGTTCTGTTGTTCCAGGCGGCAGCGTTACGGTTGCCATGGTTACAGGGTGACACGCTCTCTCTACGACTGTGTGTTTCCTGGGTGAGAGAGCGCCTTTTTGTTGTTGTTGTGCTAAGCTATGCCGAGCAGTTGGGTTAGCGGCTGTGTGTTTCTGTTGGAAAATAAACGGCTGTGCTCCCTGGCAACTCGGGGAAGCAAGACCAAACGACACCTCTGTCTCCTTCTTGTCGGAGCTCGTCACAATATGTTTGGCTATACCCTCTATTTTTGGTAATTCCACGCCGGTGGAAACCCAAACAAAACATGCATTAAGACGCCCTAATGCCCGTGTTTCAATCTTGTGTCTCATAATGACATGAAGAAATATTTTTAAAAATGATTTAATAGAAGGCAACCGGCAGATTGTTACAGGCATCCCCCTAAAGAATGTAGCCTCATGTGGGCAGTGTAGTCCATGCTGCAGGGAGAATGGACTGCCATACCCGTTATGTATCTGTGAGCACGAGGACGGAGAAAAAGGAGAGTGGAAAAGTACGAGTTGTCACCGAGCAGAAACGGGAGCTGGAAGCATGTAAATATAATAATAACCACTGCAGGCAAGAAGAGTGCCTGACGTGCCCAGTTGTAAGTACGCTATTAAGACTCGACTGTACACTGTGTTCGTGTTTTCCTCCGAAACAATAAGTTCCGTTGGAGCAGCCTTTCAACGCCTCTCTCTGTCTCTCGCTAGCAAAGCTGACCCAGACAACAAAGTAAAGCTAGTTTTCGGCTACGAGCCCGACACGAACCCGATGTATTAGCCAGAGGTCCCTTTACTACGGTTTGGAGCCGCAGACCTTCAGTAACAGTAATAAATCACACAGCAATAGTACATTCACGTAGTTGTAAAAAAGCGTGATAATATATTAAGTAATCCAAAGTATTCAGAATACGTTACTCTCACTGAGTAACATAACGGAATACGTTACAAAATACATTTTGGGGCATTTATTCTGTAATCTGTAGTGGAATACATTTTAAAAGTAACCTTCCCAACACTGCTGATAAAGCTCAGAGGGTGCAGAAACCAAATTAATAATTTCATCACAACACTGAGCTGTTTTTTTCAATTTTACCTGAGGGACTCAACAGCAGGACACAACTGAATGACTTAACAGGTTTTGATGAACAGTTTCAGGAATGTGCAGCAAAAGACAGCACTGAAAAGCACTTCTCCAAAGACCAGAACATCACTCAGGAAAGTTTTCTCGAAACAAAGTTTCAAGTAAGTATTTTTACTTCTTTTTCACAGGGTTATCCATGTGGTTTCCTCGAGTTCCAGAACAGGTAAGTCTAACTCAGTGGGTCAAACAAGTGTCCAGGTGAGAACAGACAAACTCACAGGGGTTTTACATTAGGGGTGGTTTAAAAAATCGATTTCCCGATTCAAAATGATTTTAGTTTGAATAAAGCGATATCGATTCATTAAATCCTGAATTGATTTTTAAATATAAATGTATTTTGCCAAAAATCTCAGGTTAGAGCTCACAAAACTATTTCAACAACCACCAGAGAGTTAAAACACCAAATTAAAAAGCATGTAAGCAGATTCCACAGAAAGATGTAAACACAGAGCGTGGGTCGTTCACCCGAGGGCACATACATGGACACGCCGTCGGGTACTGAAAACGAATAGTTATGTCTATAACTTCTGTTCCCTGAAGGAGAGGAACGAGGTACAACACATAAGTATGGGATATCACGCCCTCGCGTGTCCTGGCTGAAGAAACCTTTATTCACGCCTTTAAGGCAGATGACGTGTGATGACACGCGCACGGCCCCGCCCGCACATATAGCCGCTGTCATCACAGTCATCCCTCAGTTCGATAGCCGCTCTTCACCGAGCCAACTGCTCAGTGGGGCCACCCTGTGTTGTACCTCGTTCCTCTCCTTCAGGGAACAGAAGTTATAGACATAACTATTCGTTCCCTTTCAGTCGATTCACTCGGTACAACACATAAGTATGGGACATATATACACGCCCCGCAGAGCAGCCACCGAACCGGAATGGGACCACCACATCCTTAGTGAGTGGTAGACCCAGCAGAAAGGACAGCATGAGCCACCGAAGGGGCTGTAACGTCCAACCGATAAAACCGCACAAAAGTGTGCGGCGATGCCCAACTAGCTGCTGCACAAATATCAGCTACAGGCACCCCTCTAAAAAGAGCCCATGAGGTCGCCATCCCCCTGGTGGAATGAGCTCCCACCCCGTGGGGCAACGCAAGACCTCTGGTGCCGTATGCCAGTGAGATAGCTTCTATAATCCAGTGGGACAGCCTCTGTTTGGACAGAGCTCTACCTCTATTTGGATTAGCGAAGCAGACAAACAGCTGGTCACATAAACGCACATCCTGAGTGCGCTCAATGTAGGTGCGTAGCACACGCACTGGACAAAGAGAATGCATCCTCCTCTGCTCCTCAGATTCAAAAGGAGGGGAGCAAAAGCTCAGCAACTCAAACTCCATTGAGCTATAAGATGCAGGCATGATCTTGGGAAAATAGGCAGCATTTGGACGCAATACGACCTTGTGGCCATCAGGAGAAAACTGTGTGCAGGCGGGATGCACAGACAGCGCATGAAGGTCACCCACTCGCTTCGCTGAAGCCAAAGCGAGAAGTAATGCGGTCTTATATGAAAGAAATTTCATATCCACAGACTCAATGGGTTCAAACGGGGGGCTACAAAGGGCCTCCAGCACCAAAGACAAGTCCCAAGCAGGGACACTGGACTTAAGCACGGGCCTCAGCCGGCGAACCCCTTTCAGAAAACGTATGGCGAGGGGATGAGCACCTGGTGTCACCCCGTCAAAGCCAATATGACAAGCAGATATAGCTGCTAAATAAACCTTGATTGTCGAAAACGAAAGGCCTTTATCCAGCAGCTCCTGCAGGAATGTCAAAACATCCACAATAGAGCACTGAAATGGGAGAGTATGGCGGTCCTGGCACCATTGCTCGAAGGCTCGCCATTTGTAAGCGTACAAGCCTCTAGTAGATGAGGCTCTAGCGCTCTGAATTGTCGCTATCACACTAGGTGGCAAACCCTTAGCAACCAAGTTTAACCTCTCAGCAGGTAAGCATGAAGGCGCCACAGATCCGGGCGCGGATGAAACACTTCTCCTCCCGCCTGAGAGAGGAGATCCCTGCGGAGAGGAAGCTGCCAAGGACTCGCTGCTAGCAGGCTGATTATCTCTGCATACCACGACCTCGCGGGCCACCAAGGGGCCACCAGGATCAGAGAGAGGGAATGCCGACGCACCCTCTCTAGAACTGGAGATATCATTTCCACTGGGGGAAATGCATACAGGAGCACGTCTGGCCATTGGTGCGCTAGCGCGTCCAAGCCCAAGGGTGCATCGTGGTCGATTATGGAGAAGTACAGGGGGCAGTGAGTATTTACCCTGGAAGCAAAAAGATCTATTTGCGCCTCGCCAAATAGATCCCAAATCTGAGCCACTATTGAAGGGTGTAACCTCCATTCTCTCACCAGAGGACCCCCCCTGGAGAGAAGGTCCGGCCCCAGGTTCAGGTGGCCCGGGACATGGGTGGCTCTTAGAGTCAGAAAATGAACACTGCACCATAACAGCAGAGAGCGAGACAGCTGCAACAGGGGAAGAGAGCGTGTTCCTCCCTGCCTGTTTATGTAAGACACCACTGTTGAATTGTCCGTCCTGACTAAGACATGCTGGCCCTGCAGGACTGGACGGAAATGCTTTAGAGCTAAGAACACTGCTAACAGCTCTAAGTGGTTGATGTGCAGCTGGCGCTGAGCTGCGGACCAGATCCCTCTCACTGACGCACCCTCGCACAGCGCTCCCCACCCTCTTAGGGAAGCATCTGTGGACACCACCTTGCGAAACAACACCCTCCCAATCCGAGAGCCCTGATGCAGCAGCCTGGGCTCCCTCCAAGGACGGAGAGCTAGCATGCAAGACGCGGTTACCGGCAGCCTCCTCCGGAGGTGACGCGAAGCACACAAACGGTGAGAGAGAGTCCAGCGTTGAAACGCCCTCATTTTTAACAGTCCAAGTGGCACTACGGCGATCATAGATGCCATCATGCCCAACAAGCGCAATATCGTCTGGAAACGCAGTCTGCGTCCCAGCTGAAACTGAGCGAGGCAGCGATGAAACGCGGCCACTCTGTGCTCCGACAAACGTGCGCGGCTGGAAAGAGAGCATATTTCCAGACCGAGAAAAGTAATCTGTTGACTCGGGATTAGCGAGCTCTTTTGAAAGTTCACAGAGAACCCCAGTGTCTGAATGTGTGACAGAACCAGCGACAGCTGTGTCTCCGCCTGCTCTCTGGAGCAAGCTACGAGAGCCCAGTCGTCTAGGTAGGCTAAGATGCGGATGCCTCTCTCTCTGAGGGGCGCTAGCGCTGCCTCGGCACATTTCGTAAAGGTGCGGGGAGCGAGCGACAGCCCGAACGGCAGCACTAGGTATTCGTAGGCTACGCCCTCGAATGCAAACCTCAGAAACTGCCTGTGTTTCGGGTGTATAGCGACATGAAAATAAGCATCTGTTAGATCGATTGTCGCAAACCAATCTCTCGGGCCGACTGCATTCAAGAGCTGTCTGAGTGTTAGCATCTTGAACCTGTACGTTCGTAGATACGTGTTCAAGACTCGCAGGTCGAGGATGGGACGAAGCCCTCCCCCTTTTTTCGGAACGACAAAATAACGGCTGTACCAACCTTTGTCTGTCTCCGAAGCGGGGACCACTCGTATTGCTCTTTTCTGCAATAGCGCCTGTATTTCCTCTCTGAGTATCATGGCTGCCTCGGTGTTGACAGTCGTGTTTACGACTCTTTGGAAACGAGGCGGCTTGACCCGGAACTGCAACCGGTAACCCATGGCAACGGTTTGCAGCACCCACGGAGAGGGGGCGCAAGCGCGCCACTGAGGGACGTGAGCAGCCAGCCGGCTGACCTGCAGCACCGTCGGCGGGGCGTCGTCGCCCCCCAGTGTGTCTGCAGGGAACTGCATCACCTGCCTGACCTGGCTCATTTTGCCTGCAGGCTGAGCATTTGTGATTGTTTGAGAATAAACAACACTCTTTATTGATTGTAACATGGGAACATGTACATTCATACATTTTGTTGGATGCACCTTTTCTGGGGCACAACAATGAAAAACAGCGGGAACACTCGATGTGGTCACTTGAACATTTAACACACCTGAACAGGGAGTTACCTGAGGCAATTTGTGTGCAGGGGTTTTGTGCTTGGGAGACGGTGATAGGAAAGTGCAGCGCCTTCTGGGGCTGACAACCTGAACAGAACTTAAGCGGCACCTCTTGTGCGGCAACAGAGGGGTAAAAACAGCGTCTCCCTGCTGCTGGACCCCTTCTCGACTCGAAACCACAGCTAGGAGGGCTGAGGCTTCTTCCTCCTTGGCGTCGGGTCCCGTCGGGGGCCCGAGGGTGGGCCTTTGCTCCAGGCCGACTGGCGTGGAGCTCGGGCCGGAGGACGTGCTCTCGCCGGCGGCACACCCACTCCAGCAGTGGGCGCCGGTCTCTTGCCAGTCGTCAGAGGAGCGGCGGGCCTGTGAGAGCTAGCTGCGGGCTTGGGCTGGAGCTGACGTCTGGGGATGATGTCGCGCAGAGCTTCCGTCTGCTTCTTCCTCAGATCGAATCTAGCCTGAATGGCTTCAAGTGAATGTCCGAATAACCCAGCCGCAGACACTGGTGCGTCCAGATACACAGCTCTGTCCCTATCCGGGACGTCGGAGAGGGTCAGCCACAGGTGCCTCTGCGCCACTACTGTCGAAGCCATCCCTCTGCCCAGGGAGAGCGCTGCACAGCGAGACGCACGGAGGATGTAATCCGTGGTGACTCTGACCTCGTTAAGAAGAGGTGCCAGCGGGCTGTCATCAGGAACCAGCGATCCAAGCTCCGCCAGGCACATTGCCTGGTACGTCTGGAGCATGGTGACGGAGCTCATGGCGCGAGCAGTGCCGGCCTGAGCCCGATAAATCTTCTCCAGCTGCGAGGCAGAGAATCTGCAGTGCTTGGACGGCAGAGTTGCGGGGCCACCGACACCATGGTTATGGGACGGGGCCAGATAAGCAGCCAGAGACGGCTCCATAGGGGGTGGGTTAGCTAAGCCAGCCCCCTCGGCGCCGTCCAATTCCATGTACTGTCCATAGCCGGGCACAGTGACGCGGGTAGACAGAGGTTTGTCCCATGACGCTGTTAGCTCGCAGAGAAAGTCTGGGAACATGGGAAGGCAGTTTTTGGCCGTTGCGGGCTCCGGTGGGAGGAAAAAACCCGCGAACCGCGACGGCTTCCGAGCTGGTGGAGGAGAGGGCCAGTCCACCTGCAGCTTCTCAGCAGCACGGCGAAACAGGGAGAAAAGAGAGGTGTCATCGTGGCCAACCGGCGCAGCAGCGGCGGCACATTGGGCCGACAATGAGCTCTCCTGCTCATCCTCCGACAAACCATGGATGTCCAGGCCGATGTCCAGCACGTCATCGTCTTCCTGGGGAGCGCTGGCGGGCTTCAACCCAGGCTGAAGCCCGTCAGCGCTCCTGCATGGTTCCGGCTCGTCATCGGCTAACCCGTCAACATATTCCATGTGGTCAGCCCAGCTAATCGCGGGGACATCGACCGGAAAATCCTCGTCTTCGGACTCGGACGAAGCCGGGGCTCCAGACTCGGAAAGGAGAGGGTCATGCCGTGCGACAGCCGAGCGTCCCAGCACTCTTTCCACAAACGTCACCCGTCTTTCCAGGGTCGAGCGCCGGAGCTGGCGACAAAACGCACAGGCTTCGGGCTCCGTCAACGCTCTCCTAGCGTGGACGATCCCCAGGCAGACAGGGCAGGCATCGTGCTGGTCGCTGTCGTGCAAAGAGAAACCGCATCCCTGAGGACAGGGGCGAACAGAAGATTTCTGCTTTGCTCGCTTCGGTTTGGAGTCCATTCCAAAACGCAAAGCGAAACGCTGCACAAGAAAAACTTGAAAATAGCGCTCCGCGGGCAGCCTACGCACCAACTGGGCGGTGGAGGCTAACACCAACAGGGGCAGTTAAGCTAAGTTCAAGTTGGCAGACAACGGAGCTAACTAGCAGCAGCTAGCTAGCCCAACTCAGCAGAGGTGTTCTCAGCGAGGTGAAGAGCGTAAGAACTGAGGGATGACTGTGATGACAGCGGCTATATGTGCGGGCGGGGCCGTGCGCGTGTCATCACACGTCATCTGCCTTAAAGGCGTGAATAAAGGTTTCTTCAGCCAGGACACGCGAGGGCGTGATATCCCATACTTATGTGTTGTACCGAGTGAATCGACTGAAAGGGAACCGACATCTCACAGATTCTGAACCTGTAGGTTTTGTCACTCTCTGGCCAAAAATCATTAAACCAGCAGCAAAAGAAGATCAAAGCTGCGCTTCACGTTTGAAAAACATAATTATTAATTCCCTCTTACTTTGGCTGTTTTGCTTCCACCACGATAAAATCACACTTCCTGCACAGCTCTTTCTCTCTCAGTGTACTTCAAAAAGTTTCCGATCTCAAATCTCTGTTTTCTGCATTATTCGCTTACTTTTTATGCACCAGTCTACCATTGTGTACAGTGCTGTCGGCTGCTGTTTTTTCTTTTTTTCTTTTTTTTCTAAAATGACCTCCTAGAAGAAAGCCTAATTTCTGCTGTCTGTGAAGGTTCTCAGTTATCCAAGTCCTTGTAGTCTAAGGAGCTTGGAAAGAAAAGCGTCTGGACTTTTTAAAAAAAGTTTCCTTGAAGACGTTTCACCTCTCGTCCGAGAAGTTTCTCCAGTTTTAAGAGCAACTGATGGAGAGTCCCAGATTTTAAGCCCTATGGTAGTGTCCCCCAAAAGGGTCATGGACCCCCTGTTGATCCTCTACCTAATCACACGAGCCAAGGTGTGAAAACTGGTGTGGGTCAAAAGAGTGACTTTTGTCCTGTCCAAGGACAATTTCTGCTGTTCAATACAGAAGAAATTTAAACTTTTTAAAATTATTCCAAATTGCAAAAGGCTTAGCTGTGTCTCTTATAAACCTCTGTGCCTTTGCTCTGTTTCACTTCAGCAGTATCAGGTAATGTTCATATGTTGATTCATGGTTTTCTTCTTCTTTTGAGCTACTGCAGAATATTTTTAAGTGGGTTATCTGCTATAAAAAGCCAGGCCAGGAAAATCTCCTTCATGTTTTTCTGTGCTTTATCCTCAGTTACTTTGACACCAAGGCATCTGCTGTGATGCTTACACCTCTGAAGAAGTCTCACAAGTGTCAGCTTTGTTTTTGTACACAGATATAAAAATATAGATACGTACTGATAAATGAATCGGAATCGAATCAATTATAGAAATCGATACCCAGCCCTATTTTACATGGAGTAGAAATACAGGCAATAAACAGAAAGTGGAGATAGGAAACAGCTGAGCATGCTTGAGTTCAAGCCCACTCCTGGAAAATGGTCAGCATGTGATACATAGTCATGAGTTGATCTGGAACAGGATGAGGCAACAGCCAGTGCCACCGTGCTGCCCCTTATGTAGCCACAGTGTAGGAATTTTTATCAGGTAGGGGTCAAGTTGCTGAAATTAACTGTTTTAGTTATTTGGACATAACATTTATTGACTTTTAATTTTAATGAGTGCACTGCTGAGAGTTTGCCCAACTCATTAAATTCAGTTTTTAAAGAAAATAAAACGACACATCAGGAACTTAATATGTTGCTTTTGGATATCACAGCACTGAGAGAGTACAGGGACTGAACTCTTGACCTGTCTAATATGTTGCAGTCTGATCTACTCATCAGGCTAACTCTGCACGTGCCAATTCAAAGGCGAGTAGCAATTGTTTAATTGATGTGCAAAGTGTTGTTGTTAATGGCTCAACACCTCCCAGCCCTCACTCTCCTCCTGCCTCCACATCTGACAGTTAGTCAGTCTGTGTCCTGGTGGCTATCTGCTCTTCCACATGTGTGTCTGCGGCCTCGGGCCTCGTGCTGTCAGATCAGCTTTCCACGGCAGACAGCACAAGGTCATCAGACGACGACCCTCGGCCGGGGCTGCCCCGCGGTCACTCAGCTGTCCAAATTCATTTTCAGCCATCCGTTGTCCTGCGCTCACCAGCCATCAGGGTGGCACCACTGTCAGGAGAGACCCTCATCTGTACACACAAACACATATGAACATGCTCATAGCAAGCATGTCCATCTTAAAGTATGACGCCTGACATCAATTTAATCTTTAAGCACTTGGTGCAGAGGCAGTTCAGACTCATGAGCTAAGAGTGGTAATGTGTGATTTCTTTTTATTACATTAAAAAAATTCTGAAGTGATGTCAGATATTTAGTTTACATAACAAAGGGAAAAACTGAGAAATCTTCAGAAATGCTACAGCCCGCTCATTTTTGGAATTTTGCTCCAAAAAGGAAACACTTTTTTTTTTAAAAAACCAAATTCCAAAAAACATTGGGACGCTGTATGAAGTGCAAATAAAACCAGAATGGAATGATTATAAATCTCATAAATCTGTATTTTATTCACAATGCAATATAAAAAGTGGATCTTAAAGAGGCAGACTTTCTCAGAAGTAAAGAAGGGCAGCGGTTCACCAATTTTCAAATAACTGTGTCTACAAATTGCTGAAGAACTTCAGAGTAATGTTCATCTACAGTACATACTATCAAGAGATTCTGAGAATCTAGAGAAATCATGTTTAAAGGACAAGGCTGAAAATCAATATTGGATGCCTGTGATCTTTGGGCTCTCTGGCAACACTGCATTAAAAGCAGGCACAAGTCTATCTTGGAAATCACTGAATGTGCTCAGAAATCATTGACTGTGAGCAGAATTTCCTGTCTCATCCACAAATGCAATAAAATATGAGTCTATGCAGAATGCAAATCATTGTATTCTGTTTTTATTTACATTTCACACAGTGTCCAAAGAGTAGTATACATCTAATAGGAAATAATTGATAACCTCACTCACAACAATCAAAGCTATTATTATAATACACCTTTAACGCTTATGTCCAGCTCTTTCTCTATTTCTCATTTTGACTATGCTTTTTTCATAAGGAGTTCAAAATAAACATTTAACATTTATGTCAAGCTGGGCCTTGGTGCAGCTCCTCACTTCATCCTCTGTCTGAAATGAGCTGCAATATTCTCTCTTCACAGTCTCTGGCTGCCTCTCACAACTTAAACGGCAAATTGACCAGTACTTATATATTATATAAAACAGCCTCATTTTTACTTCAAGGCTCATGCCCCCAGTCACACACACATTCATACAAGTGCTTTTTCTGTACCCAAGCCCGCTGCCTAACATTCGCACAGACATTCACACTGGGGCAACTTGGAGTTCACTATCTTACACACAGATCCTTTGACATGCAGACAAAGTAGCTAGGAGTAGACCTGATTGATAAATGACCCGCTAGTCTTTTGAGCCATAATTTATAACTTGAGCATCAGTTAAATGGGGCTTGAGATAGCTATGCTGTGGCATCATAAAAAGTAAAGAGAAGAAAAAAAGGGTGAATCTGAGCTTTTAGATCAATTTGAAGCAGCGTTTGTGATATTACAAGTTTAAAAAAGTTCAAGCTTAGAAAGAGGAAACAGAAAATGAATCACATGGTTGGGAGGATCCTAGTTGGCGCAGCCTCTGTAAGAGTGATCCAGTATCCTCTTGATCTGTGTGTTGTAATGCAGGCCTAAGGCCTGATGAGTACCAGGACCTTCAGCGGAGGCAGGCCAAACTGCTGTTGTGCAGCTTGTTTTTTCCACTCTTGAACTTTCTGCTGCTCTACATGGGCCTGGAGAATATTTACAAGATGCTCCCTGTCCTTTCCCCCCAGTGCCAAATGTAGCTCCACAACCCTTACCCACATTGTCTGCTTGGCAATTCATATTTGAATAGGTTGGACTTGACCTCTTCTTCCTCCTCACATGCCTCATTAAAAACTGTATTTCATATTTTCTCAGGTTATCTTTGTCTGATATTAGAATGTGATTTGTAACAAATATTTAAAAAACAAACTAAGAAATCAGGAAGATGTTTTAAGCACTCTAGGTGCAACAACAAAGAGGTAAAATGTTTGATTTTAATAAAACAGAAATAATTAAACACATAAAAAAAAAAAGTTCTTACAAAAGATTTTTAAAAAGTCAAAATGAGTGAAATTTATATAGACGTATAAGCCGACCTACATTATTTGACACAAATGTGGATAACTCCTTGTCAAATAACAGCAAAAACAAGCATATGGACAAAGAAATATATCAAAACAAAACCATCCTTTTAAAAACTAAATATCATATTTCTATCATATTTTTAAGTTTTTGCAAATATAAGAATTACTTGAATACCACTGTTTATCAGTGAAATGTCCAATTACTTCTCAGCTTGTGAAAATGTAATTGCCATATGAAAATTTATACATTATTTTTGTTTTAAGCTGAAGAGGAAATGTGTGATTAGTGGGCCCTGACCCGGTCCCCCCTCAGTATGTGAGAAATGCTGCACAGTGCAAGAATAAATGAAATACACAAAAAGAAAAATGTGGAATGCAAAATAAAGTGAGAAGTATTGGCCCAAGTTTACAGAAATGCCTTTCTATTCTAAAGTGATATAGTACAAATGTTTCTATATCCACAAAACACAAATAAAAACAAGATGTGATTAAATAAAAGCATAATTGTGGTTTCTGTCTTAGATTCATGGTCTTACTTAAAACCTCCTCCAACTTCACTGCCTTGGACTGCAGTTACTGACTGTAGCCCTTGCTCTGCACTGCTGATAGTGAGTTCAGTGTAGGGGTACCTGAGCCCTGTGCTGCTTAAAGAGGCCACATAGCTTGCAGTGAACATCCAAAGCAGATAAGCTGCTGTCCAGAAAAGTGGAGTTGGAGTCCATCAGACTACAGCTTTGACTCTGGAGAGCAGCTGATATCATGGATCATAACAGCGACCAGGTCAGGAGGAAACACATGAAAACTAAATGATGGGAGCTTTGTTTGCAGACCATATGCATGAGGCTCTGAATTGTTGCTGATAAAACCATCAAATGATCTTTTAGGAGACATGTGACTATTTTAAAATATCGATGCATTTATTTTGAAACAGCATTTTATAAAAAGAAGAGGTGAACATAAATGACAGCAGTTTAAAGAGATCTTTCATTAAATGCTAAAGAGAGAGAGAGAACGTATCAAAGGCTTCGCTTAAAAACGTATGTTTTTTAGACTCCCCTAAATAGTGAGACCTCATGAACTATAGGCTTCATCCCCAGTTTGCTTGTTTGTGTTAGTTTACACAAATACAGTGTAAACAATGTCTGAATTTACAAAGACCCTTTTGGTGCAGAAAATGTGCATTACTCACCTCTATAAGGCCAGAAGTCCCTGGACTGGGAGCTCATCAAAAACCAAAAGTAGGTGTACCTGAAATGTGTTAATCATGTCCTGTACTGGTACTCATTTTATTTTGAAGGCTTTTAATCGCCTTTAAGAAGCATTTTCACAGGACTTTTTCTTTTTTTTTTAAATCCAAGAACTTCTTAGGCACTCCAAACTTTGCAAGGCTGAATGTGTATTTTAGGATCCGCTTTCACGCCTCCTAATTCAAAGTGGACATTAGTGTCAGTATTGTTTGTCTTGAATGTGAAGATGAGGTGTGGGTTAAACGGCTTTTATTAGTCTCCAACCAAACGCTTGACAAAAGCTTCACGCTTATCAAGCGATGGCTCATTGGACTGAATAATTTCCAGGCTTATTTGCATATTCATGTTGGTGACGGAGGTCAGAGTTTGAATTACTGTCAAGGTGCCTTACAACAAGTTTTATGGTGAGGACTGTCTGATTCAGCATTTCTTTCTGTGGACAGTCAAAGTTAATTTGTGACCTTGGAAAACAGCGAAAAGGCAAAACAAAAGCAACTGAGCAACAATCAGACTCAAAGTTACTTTGAATTCCTTTTTGTATGACTCACATATGAGCTTATTCCACAGCTTTATAATCTGGATCACATGGGCTCAAGAGGTTAAGCATACACAAGTGGGACACTTAAAGTTTTCAGAAAAATTCAGTGTTGTGACAAACTCTGTTCACTGAGTAAGACAATGTAACACAAGTAAAAACAACCTAAGAAGTAGAGTTCTGAATATGAAGTACGACCAGCAGATTGCACCGGTTGCCTGTAGTTTGTTGCCTGAACCCCATAAGCATGCTCTGCCTTTGCCCATCCATCCATCCATCCATCCATCCATCCATCCATCCATCCATCCATCCATCCATCCATCCTTCCATATGCTCTTAGTGCACTGTGTGGGTGCAGGTATGCCTCTGTATAATCCAGTAAACATTTATACCAACTGTAGGGACTCTATTGCAGTTGAAATTATACATTTTGCAATAGAAAAAAAAAACACTTCTAAGAAGTTTCTGCTGTATAGCTCTATCACGTTGAGGTGGAGTGCCTACCTACCTTCGATCACCTCAGGAAACACAATTAATTATGTTCTTATTCCCAGCCAGACGGCTCCATCTTTCTGATTTATCTGAATAAGTTGTCACTCAGCCCTCTGACTCATGACTTTCACAAAGCAGCAGGTACAGATTTCCGATGGTTATGCCGGCTGTTAAGTACCCTTTTAGTCAGACAGGTGACCGAGCAACTGCCAAGAAAAAACGATTTTGCTCATTGTTTTTTAAATACATCTTTACATCTTAAAATTTATGAAAGAAATACCATGCTTGAAAAAAAAATAGTATACAGTTTTTGTATTCAATATATCATATACTAGCCCTGCGTTTCACAAACCATACAAACTCATTAAAAACTTTAAGACATAAAAGACAAACAGTTTCTTTTCTGATATGTCAATCAAAAAATGTCTGAATTACATTGGTAGGCTGGAAAACCATGAAGAAGACTGAAATGTACACAGTCTAGGAGAGAGAGCTGAGCTTTTATCAGCCACAGAACAGTTATTTTAAGTGATGACAGAGCAGCATTGTTTCTAATGCCTTTGATTAGGCCCTTATATTTTTCATATACCGAGAATAGACATGAGTCCCCCTCCCCAAAAAATATTGAATGATCATTGTAGGCATTTACAGCTTTTTGTTAGCACTATCTCCGCATAGTACAACACCAGCCAGTTTAACCAACTGCTTGACTCAATAAAAGAAGAGCGCTTTTTTATTTTCTAATGCTGCTGTTTATTTTCTGGATCACAACAGAATATGCACCAGACAGGCAGATTGGCTCATTACAGAAGGCCCAAACACTCCACGCTGAGATTTGTGCTTCAGTTTTAGTGACTGACAGTATTTTATTAGTCTGTTGCTTAGCACTGATTAGTGGGTATTTGTCTCTTTCTCTGTCATAACTAACCAAATGCTTGGACTCAAAGGAGCTGAACCCAGAGACAGACTGCAGTTTAAAAAGGCTTCATTGCAGGAATTACTAGGAAAGAACTGGGAGTCGTTACAGGTAATTGTGCAGGTAAGTGTCTCTTTTACAGGAGCGAGGCAGAGAGGAAACAAGAGGTAGTTTTGGCCCGAAGTGATTGCTTCAGAATTGATTTTGATAACGAGTGAATTTTGGTTAGAGTTCTCACTTGGATATTTCTTTGTTTGTGTGGAGGAGAGGTTAAGAATGGGCTGGGGAAGCAGAGAAGGACAGCAGTGGAGAAGTGTGCAGGAAGGTGAGTTAACATTTACATATTTTATAGGGCTTTGGAGCGTGATGCCACGAGAGGGGGGGTGGCCAGGATTTTTGGTTGAGGCGCCATCTTCCTGGGCCAAACAAAGCTCAAGCGAAAGCACACACATCAGCCATGGTTCGTACTTGCGGTGTGGTCGGCTGTAATGTTCGATCGCACGACCGGCAAGGGAATAAGCTTGAGAATGATATATCTTTTTATTCTTTCCCAACCTGGAAGCAACATGAGGGAGCTCATATGATGGGAGCGGACCTTACCAAAAGAAGGAGTCTAGCCTGGATAGCCGCCATGAGATGAGCTGATACCCAGTTCTCTTCCATCTCCAAATATACTGTTGGTGTGCTCTAGACATTTTCATTCCGGTAAGTTCAATATATGTTCATATCACTCTTTATAGCTTAATAATTTTATTGTTGATGCGCTCGGAGGTTATAGAAATTGCAAACAAACATTGTATTGAGTGACTTTGCAGACATACGTGCTATGTAGAGATTCGCTAATTCTTTCGCACAACTGTAGGGAAACCTGCCTATAAAATGGATCAAACAAATCCAGACTGGGTACCAACGCTACACATGGGACACTCCGAAATCCGAACTTCACATTCTGACCGTCACAGACGGCGAACACAACGACAACAACAAAGAGCACTAGTCGGAGGCAAACACCACCCCGAACCTAACCAAAGGGTTTTAAGTAATATCTAACCAGATTATCAATGTAGTAGTTTGCATCTACTTTACAATTATGGACACATAATATGACAACGAGATTTTTGCAATTCATTGATAAATGTATAACATTAATTGTGGTGGGGGGTGGACAATGGCTATTATACTCGACGCACTCCAGCTGA
This sequence comes from Pelmatolapia mariae, assembly GCF_036321145.2. Lineage (NCBI taxonomy): Eukaryota > Metazoa > Chordata > Actinopteri > Cichliformes > Cichlidae > Pelmatolapia > Pelmatolapia mariae. The sequence continues at coordinate 35,574,016 of NC_086233.1, forward strand.
CTTACCTTGGTTTGAATGACGACGTACTCACAGGTTGGCGGCTTGAAAATAGCCAAATCTTGCACCCAGCCATTAGTAAACTGGATGTGCGCCTCCAGCGATTTGTAATTACGAAACTAGTTCGCCGTGTATGCGCTGATTCCACAAACAAGGTATGTAAAGATATCGGGGTAGGACAATGGCGGTAAGTCGTCTGGGTCTCTACTCCACTGGCGTATTTCATACGGGTCCACATTTGCGATGCACTCTATTTTTGCAAGTACCGTCGCTTCACCTCCGGACGCAATCGGTCTCTATACCGTCCTTTTTCTTTTGAGCTGCTTTTAAGCATGTTTCTTGCAGTCGTCCTTCCGACACAGTGTGTTTGTTTTGATTAGTGGCCCCGGAAAATGGCACCACGCTCCCACAATACCTTGCGGTGTGACGTCAACTCCAAAGCCCTATTGTGAAAACTGTTGGCGGACCCACACTGAATTTAACCAGATAAATATTTTACATAGTGAGAGAGAGAGAGGGAGAGAGAGGGAGAGAGGGAGAGAGAGAGAGTATTCAAACAGCTAACACCCCTCTCCTCCCTGTGCAGCAAGCAGCAGATGCACCTCGTAAATGGAGGTCGCCCTTACTCCTCACAAATGGGCAATAGAAAACCTTTCGGTGCCCGTGCAGTCCCCAAAATGCGCTGGCATGATGTCGGGGCAGCATGGGTGCGAGCAAATTTTTTTTGCCGATGCCATGATGCCGCCCCCTCCACGATGCTGCCCAGGGCAACCGCCCATGTCGCCCATATCAAAAACCGCCACTAGTCACTTGTGTATTGGTTCCCATTCCAATTGGCCTTCCAGGATCAGAACAGAGAGAGTAATGTGTTCCTCTACATGCTGCACAAGATCAACACATACCTGCAAGATCTATGATGCCTGTAGGAATCTTTTTTGAATATATTCCAGCACCTCATACTGAGGGATCCTAGGTAACAGATTACCTGACAGAATATTCTCAGTTTGTTAGGTTGGGGAAAAGTTACAATACTGTAGATCAGGGGTGGGCAATTCCAGGCCCCGAGGGCCGGTGTCCTGCAGGTTTTAGATCTCACCTTGGGTCAACACACCTGAATCACATGATTAGTTCGTTACCAGGCCTCTGGAGAACTTCAGGACATGTTGAGGAGCTAATTTAGCCATTTAAATCAGCTGTGTTGGTTCAAGGACATCTAAAACCTGCAGGGACACCGGCCCTCGAGGCCTGGAGTTGCCCACCCCTGCTGTAGATGGAGGCTCTCACAGCGCTGCAGATCTGAGCAGTTCAGAAGGTCCTTTGTCCCCACTTAAATTCATTTTTATCCTCGTTTTTAATGCTATTTAAATATACAAATCTGATAGTGTAAATATAGATGTTTCTATATGAATGTTTACAGCACCTTGGCAAACCAATGTGATGAGGAATTAAGGTCACTCTGAAGGCAAAAGGAGGTCCAGCTAGAAAGAGGTACACACTAAAGTTTAGGTGAAAAATAACCAAAGCTGAAACTTTCTGTGAAAAATACAGATTTTTCTGATCATTGAGAGCAGTTCCAAGAACTTCATGCTGATGTAAACATGTCCCCCAACCACACACTTATTACCGTGAATTAGTTTGAACAGCACTATATATACCTTGAACAAAGGTTTGATCATTTTTAAATGTTAACCAGGTTCTTGTTCATCATTCAAAGCTCATCACTCTCTAATAAGAATTGTAAAATCACTCCTCATTATGTTAAAATGTTCTGCTCATTTGGAGAAAGAGAGGGAGTGTTGGATCCAATCGAAATAAATATTTGGTAACTTTTTATCTGTGAATGCAAGGATGACTGGTTTTAAAGCTGTAACATGGGAAGTAAAACACCTTACTTATGGTTTTTATGAGATTATTTTTCTTTCAACATCTTAAATGATAATTTTAATGAAAATTGATAATCGCCTTTTTTTAGATGTCCCTAGTATTAACATCCTGCTGTGTTCTTGCAGCTGCGTTTCTAAAGACCGTTTGTTTACCTTCCTGTCTGAAAAGGCTGGAGATTTATACAACCTGTAATGATGAGGAATTTTCCAAGAAATACTAAATATTATATGGAAAGCTGCAAATTGGGGCCAGCAGGCCTCATTAGTTGAATCTCTCGAAACATCGTGAAGGCCAGTCATTTGAATTCTGGTTTCTCACACGTGTACCCACCATGTATGCTAAATATTTCTGTGAAAACCAACCAACAGCAACAGTGAACTGCTGTTTATAGACGATGATTGCAAAATGATTTAAATAAAGATGATAATGTCAATGTGTTCGGTAAAATGCTGAGATTCTCAGCATCAGTAATTATGAAGGGTCGCCCCTGCTTCTGCTGGTTAGAATAATGGAGCCCTCCTCACGCGGTGAAGCAGAGTTTTTCATAAATCTTCAACAGTCTGCTTTATTTACCTGATATTTTATTCATATTTCCATGTGATTTAATGTACTTCTCCTCCAAACCACACATTATCATCTGGAAATGTTGTAGTCCACAGAGACTCCTGTTTGACTTCACTTGTCAACCTGTCCATCACCACTGCAAACAAGAAGGAGCTCAGAGCAAATCCCTGATATTATTTCACCCCCACCTTGAACCATCTGTATCCCTGCACACCTCACCACAGGCTCTCTGTGTTTGAACATGTCCTGAACCACCTTTACGTACTTTTCTGCCACACTTTTGGCTTTAGTACCATAGTTTTTCTCTTGACCTAACTTATGCTTTTACCAAAATATGAGCTCATATTTTAAACAGAATATTTTTGGTTTGTTTGCTTAATGTCTTTTTTGTATTTGTAAGTTTGTTTGTTGTTTTTGCAGAATTAGCCAAATGCAGGATTCAAAGCAGACAGTACAATGAAGAAAAAACAAACAAACCTTTCGTTCAGGTTCAACATTCAATTTAAAATAAAGTCCAGCACAGGAACAAAGAGAAATCCAGAGCGTTCATGTGACAGATGAGGATGCCAGAGATAGGGTGAGATGGAGGTAGATGATCCACTATATCAACCTCTAAAGGCAGCAGCCAAAAGAAGAAGAAGGAAGAGACCATAAATAACCACACTCAATCATTTAAAGGTTATACACACTTTCTTAAGCAACTTTCTTGGGTGTGTCCCTGCATGGGATGACCATATTAGGCCACAGCTGCTCTCTCTAACATCATAATGAGTAGGAAAAAATGTTGTGTTTTTTTAGCTTTTGGCTCACAGGGATTATTTATACATAAATAGACCCCATTATTTAAAACTCTGACCATGTTTAATGTAAGTATCCACCACTGCAACAGTAAATATGACATATAACAATTTAAAGCATAATACTTGAATAGACAAAAACAATTCCAGGTTAATGCTTTTTGTAGTAATTTGCTGTTAGAGTTAAGTTGTTCTTGGGAAAACAAGAATTAAATAGTGAGATGATCAATTTGTGAATGAGGAGATATAATAAATGTGCACACATGTACACCAGTGAGGATATTCAGTCTGAAAATAAATTAGGTAGAGAAAATATCTTCCAACTCAACACTGCGATTTGATTTGTTTTACTTGTGCTCATAAACTGAAAAACACCCCCAAAAGAGAAAAGACTGCGTTTTAAGATGTGGTTAAAGATTTTGAACGACTTCCGTCTAGCCAAGAAAACACCAAAAGGACGAGACACACAGAAAATGTTTTCATGCATGTCCACAAGCTTACATCAGCAAACCTCCACTGAGTTATGACAGGCTTTTAAGGGAGCTGTCTCAACTACAGAAGGGTCAGCATAATGATGGTTATTGTCATTACCCTCAGGTTTTAAAAATCACTGTGCTTTGTAACGCCCACTGAGGCGTAACACTGACTGCAATTATCTGTCCTCATCAGACACAACGTCAAACACAGACAGTGTTGTGCTCTCATACACCTTTTTCCCAGCACATTTTGAATTTGCATACAGTACAACCTGAATAGAAATGTGACCAATCTGACAAATACCTGAACATTAAAAATGTAGACAGTATGTACATATTTATTTATGGTCCCTAACTGAAAATTTGTTAAAAAACTTTACAAAGCAAAGCGAGTCACAAAGCAAAAAACAAACTGTTTATAAGAGTTCAATAAGTATGCACAGAGTTCCAATCAGGAACAGTGTAGATGGTAATTTTTGAATGGATTACATGTGATAATTCAAATTTTCTTCCATTCATCAGGTCATGCAGGATCATCACATATTGTTTGCCCTGGTAGACAAAGTTCCCATATTTGCTGTATGCCAGAATAATTTTTCAGCACTCAATTCCTGATTTTTTTGTTTTATTACAAACTGAACAGTTAGACTTTCTTTTTCTTGGATTATTTTTTTTTCTACTTTAACCATGCACAAACCAGAAAGAGCACCTTTATCCTCACACACACATTCAACTGTCTAGTCTGCACGCGAGAAATCACTTAGGTATTTAAAGATGAAACTGCCATGGTCAATTAGATCAATTATTTGCGCGCAATGACTGACACAATCTCAGTCACGCATATCAGGTGTCTTTGATGAATCAGATACGCTTGAAATTTGCTTCACCTGACCGCTTAACGGCACTTGCACAACATCTTGGCATGTCTTGATGCATGCTCATTACTCCAGGTAAAGTTGATTCTGTTCATCTGGAAGTAGTTTTCAGTGGGACAAACGACTCATCAGTCTTCTGTCTCAGCTGATTTACTCCAGCCCTATAAAAGGACAACACACCAATGAAACAAACTTCAGGAGGCCTACCCGGTTGGTAAAACACACACGGATTATTATAAAAAGGTGAGTAATTTAAAAATGAAGAAGCAAATAATTATTAGAGTGCAGGTATTCAAGCTACTAGAGCTGCAGCAGAGCAGTCAAAAGGGGGTTAGATCTTTTCTGAGTCACTTTTTCTTGACCTTGAAAGAAAACATCATGAGGTCAAGAAAGGGTCAAGGAGGTTTCATAATAACATTTGAAATGGAACTGCAGTGCTGAGAGGATCACTGCATAATAATACGATGGAATACAGTGAGTCTGCAAAGTTTAAACTATAAGTCAACAATGGACTACAAAAAGCAGATCTCTGACACTTTGGCCCATGTGCTCTGATCATGCTTGACTTCATGCAGGCTGCATAAACATGGAGAACCTACTGAAAAATATCCCTCAGAAGACAGGAAACAAAAACAAACAAAACAACAAGCCTGCAAATCACAATGGAGAAGATCATTTCTCTTCCTGGTAAACCCTTCCCTTTATTTAAGACTTTTTTCTGAAGTTAATTAATGATAATTATAAAGAAAGAGACTCCAACACATAATATACCAAAACGAGGCCATAACCAGCACAAGCAGAATGAATTTCACTTTAATAATTTGAATATGGCTAATTCTCCATGTACAGAACATTTTTTTTAACCCACCGACAAAACATGTTGTTGAATGTTCATAATGTATCTGCAGTGTATCCTGTGCATAACCTATTATGCACAGGATGAAAGCGCGCGATGATCAGAGTCACTAGTTTTTGAGGATGGCATATATCCTAATATGGAGGTGAATGAGATTTTTGTAATGACATTAAGAAGCCTGCCCCATGAGATTTATATCTAGCTTCCTTTAATTCTCATTGTATTCAGTTAGTCAGGGAATTAGGAAGGTCACATTCAAATAAAACATGTCCTTTACATAATAAATGCCTCTCTTCATTAGTAACACAAACATGCTCTGTGTTCCATATTTAGTTTGTTGGGATCTGGTCACTCTAGTTTCAACTCACTGTTACAAACTGTCACTGAGCAAGAGCAAAAAAGCAATGAAAGCAGAGTTTATAGAATTCTACTGAGCTCAACATTTGAGAACTAATATTTTTTTTTAACACAGCCTGAACTCGCTCATGCATGGTTTCTTTAAGTAGTCTTCAGGAATAGTTCTCCAGGCTTCTTGAAGGACATTTAAAGCTCTTCTTTGGATGTTGGCTTCCTTTTATTCTGTTTTCTGCCTTGATGATCCCACTGCCATGCTGAAAAATGAAGCTGTTGCAGTCGGCTCACTGTTGTACATCTCTCCCAACCTCCTCTGTACACACTGATAAAGGTGAAGCAAACTTTTCAACTGATTTGTGACTTGTTGCACTGCTTTTCAGTCCAGCCCTTGTGTAATTTGGAACACCCCATCCTTTTCTCTCTGTTTCCCTTCCTTAAGAGAATTTTAAGGATATGACTTTCAGATGCTGTTCTTCTGCTGTATATTATTTTTTAGGCCTGCCAATTGTTCAGTTTCCTCAAATTTTTTTTTAAGGACATTTTGCAAACCATGTCAATACATGCCTGATTTTTGGCTCACAGCTCTTTATCTTTATTATATTTTTCTTCATAGATTCAATGAAAGAAATGTTGAGAGATTATGGGGTTTTCTGACAGGCTGCTACTAACAAAATGAGTTCTTTGCTATATTGTCTGATATGTGTAGACCCAAGACTGGTTCATCCTTTGATTTCAAACCTTTTCATGCTGATTGATTCATAGAACAGGGACTTAACAAACATGTCTGAAGAAAGCCTGGAGAACTATTGCTCAAGATCACTTTAGAAATAATAAGAAAGGCTGACTACTTGAAAGCAAAATGACTCAATACTTTTGATCATTAATGTAACTTATTGCTTTTTACCACCAAACACAATAAATGTATAAGGCTGAATAACATCCGTAATACAAACAGTCTTTTAAAGTGTTGCATATGGTGATGCAAGAAGATAAAGAAAACAAACCAACTTCTCCGCACTTAGCTAATGACATCCATTCATTAAGAGCACTGCATTTAACATTCAGCCTTTCTGCGCGTGCACACCATGTGGTGTTGTGCAGTGACACGTTCGGGTGACATAATCTCTGTGAGCATAAACATGAAAGACAGGCTCATTGAAGAGAAGATAGTTATCAGGCAGCATCGCACCCACACGGCCACTGATAGCTGCAATCAGCAGAAGAAGGAAGAAGGGGACTCGAGAGGGCAGCTCGTCAGCTCTGATAAGGCCTTTTGTATCACCTCTGATTGAGTTGGAATACTTAGAAGATGCACTGTAATGACAGTCATCTTGGCTAGTGCCTGTGCGGGCGTGTTGTCTGAAGATCTGAAGCCATTTTATATTCATACGTGCTCGTAAAGAGCGAGGGAGAGAAAGTGAAGATGCAGGGGCGTTTGTGTAAGTCAAGAGCTGAAGTGGGAAAATGTAAACACGACCAGGCCTGTCGTCCTCCATCAAGAAATTCAATCTGATGTCAGGTTGGATAAAATGTGAATGCAATATAAAGCCACTTACAGTGAGAACATTTCACTAAATAAACTAATATTGAGCATGACAGTGACTCCATTTGTGCAGTAAATGTAGTTCTCTGGCTGTCTTCTACTGACAGTTACTGGGAAATTACCTGGGAACCTTAAGTGATGAATATCTCTGTTGTTGAAGCCAATAAATGGAAAAAAGATGCTTCTCAGCAGGGACAGTAGAGTGATTTCCACATTTACAGCCGACAAGTAATTTTACCCCAAACATGGTGCACGTTCTTCTCCATTTCCCCCACTAATAATTACTACTTCAAATACTTCCAGTGCAAAAAAAATTAAGTTAATCAATAAGGCGACTAAGCATTCATCTGGAGTGATTCTAATGAAACACTGAAATTATTATGTTTTCAAATGTGGCAAAAAAAAATCTGTTTAAATATTTCCTATATAAGTCAGTTTTCTATATAAGAATCGCTTGGTGATTCTTATCTATACTGTGCACAAAGCAGAAACTAAAATATCACTGGGTAACATGAGTTCACAACCATATAGACTCAGAGATTAAACAGCAAAATCGTGTGTAGAATTAATACGTGTTTAATATCAATAACTAATAAAACTGGCCTCCAATATGTTAAATGATAACTTCAGAAACCACCAACCGCATCAGCATATGACCTTGAATGAACAGCTCATTTTTTTTTAGACATCTTTGGCCTTTATGTAAGTTTATTGTACTAATGTTGTTTGATCCAGAGCCCCTTGTTTGTTGCTCTGAAGCTGGAGAGTTTGAGTTTTCTATAAATTGCTTTTGAGGTTAATATTGTCACATTGATGTTCCTTTTAATATTATTGCCAAGCACTGGCAAATGTGGAAGATGTTCATTAGCCAGATTAATCTTCAGGTTAATCTTCATCCAATTGGATGAGGCATCCTGTGTGTGTCCATATGAAAATTAAGGAATGTTATATAAGTCCTGTTGAAAAGAAAGTATACCCTCTGACAGTTGTAGGGTTGTACATATCAGAATATAACAGAAAACTATCCAGTAGTTAGCAGGTCTGAAAACAAGGTAATTATAGCCCAAATACACCCCATGATTCAATAGCTTGTTGAAGCACTTTCAGCAGTAATAACTGGAAGTAATGGTCTTCTGTATGACTTTATCAGTGTCAGGAATTCTGGCACATTCGTTTTTACAGTGTTGCTTGTTACGAAATCAGTTTCACCCCGGTTCTTTTTATTCCTTGGGCATCCAGAGACGGCACCGGACTCAGTAGTCATTTTCACAAAACCTTTATTCATCTTCAGTTAAGCATGCATCTTCTAGAAGGGAAGACGTGCAAGGCTGGTGTCCCTCTGCAGATCTTCCACTCCTTTGTTTGTTACAGTCAGCTTTAGAAGCGACCCCATCATAAAACCCCCATGGTGTGCTGCAAACTCTGTGTTTGTGTGTGTATGCGCGAGCACGTGAGTGCCTGCATGTGCGCGTACCCGTATGTCTATGTGAGTGCACGTGAGTGACTATATGCGCGTACCTGTGTGTATGTGTGAGTGCACGTGAGTGAGTGTGCATGTAGGTGTGGGTGCGTCGTAACAGTCAAAGCACTGTGTGTGTGTCTCTGTGTATGTGACTTCCTGCCGGTCATAAAAGTAATCTCCTCACCCAAGCTACACCAAATTCCTTTAGACAACATACAGTTAACATATTACAAACACTGAGACCCCCACTCTGCATCCACTGGGCCATTGGCCTCTTGTTGTCTTACATTTACAGATAAGGTGGAGAGTCTCCTGCAAACCTACTTCTAAGTTATAACAATTATGACCGTTTATTAGATTCAGGTTAAAGCATCAGCATCAGCAACCCCCAACTGTAGCTTCCTGTCTCCTTTTATGACAGCAGACCCCCAGTGTCAATAAATTCCTTTCCCTCTAAACAATTACACACTCTCAGGCCTACAGCTAAGCCAAACTGAAACACAGACAAATCCTTCCTTATTCCTCTGATCTAAACAAATTTAACACATCATATTATAATAATTATTTTCTTGTACTCACATGCTTCAGTTCATTCAGGTTTGCAGTCATTCGCCTTTGCACCACTCTCCCCACCTTGATTGTTTTCATCATAAGACAGCCTGGTGTAGATTTAGTGCCGTGCTTGGGATCTTTGTCTCGTTGCATGACCTAATTTTGGCCGAGCTTGATTCTATAAGTCAGGACAATCGTATTGAATTAATCTTTTTTAGTTCTCAGAAGCTGAGAAGTAGCTTTTACTTCTCCTTATTTTTAGTCGAAACCTGACTGCAAACCAGTGATCAGAGGTTTTTCACAGATCTGTGCCCCACAGACTGGCTTTTTTAACTTCCTGAGGGCTACCGGATGAAGTGGAGTTGCATTTGTTTCCTCCATCTTGAGTTCCACATGGTCTTCCTAGGTTAACATAACACCTTTTTTCATTGCTCTGCATTTATTGCATTGGATCTTGGAAATCGCAGTTCCATTAGAACATCCATAAAAAGCATTGTGGATCTTGAATATAAAAAACTGGATATCCCACAGTTTCTTACTAAGGTTTTTCCCCTCCACTGTTAATTGGGAGCTTGAAGGATAAAGGCAATGAAACAAATATGAAACAAATTAACATTGTGGTCAAGAACAGTTTCTTTTAGCTCAGAATCAATCGCCATCATTTTTAAAAAGTTCAGATGTGGAATGGGTTAGGCATGCTTTTGTTACATCTAGTACTTTTAATGGGTGAGCTTAGCTTACACATTAAAGTTGCTTCCAAAGGTTCCAGAGGTGTTGGACTGCAGGTCGCGATCATTACTGTATACAGATCAATCATCATACTGGGTTTATTAAGTGGAGCACTCTGTCATAAAGTTGAAAGCATATAATTGTTTGAAGATTGCATAAGGATTTGCCTTTTAGTCCAAGTCACCAGAAGCCTTACGTGCACCCAGCTATTTTAGGCCATAAGTAGAAAAAAAGATACTTTAGCTGTTTTAGCTGTAATGTTCAGGCAAACTACTTCGATCTATTTCAAGTACTACCGTTTGCCGGGGTGCATTTTCGCGATGGTTGCTGGGAGTGGAGGGCTGAACTTTCTGACTTGCAGCATGTTGTTGGTTTCCCAAAAAGCTCTTTGGCATCATGGAGCTGTCAGAAAGGAGAAGGTCAGACCCATGCTGGGAGCAATCATACCCACAGATGGCTAAAACCTCCCTAATATTAGCTGATGTTGTCACAGCAAGCTGATGTGTGAAGAGTTCCAGATCACACCAAATATGTTCAACATTTTTGTTATGTCTACTCAGAGTGTGATTTTTTTTGTTGCCAGTCTTGAATTGGAAACAAATTAGGAACACAAAATATGGAGGACGCAGGTAGGATCATACCTAGTTCCTAGGTGAAGGTGGAAAATGTGACTGACAAGGACAAGATAGACTAAATGGATGTTTCGCTGTGTCAACTGAGTTTACATCTCCCTCCCTGCCCACACATGTATATATGAGCCATTTTCTCCCATTTTTAAGTCAGAACCCAGCTGCTGATCATGAGGCTCTGCTCGGGGGTGGAGAAGGGGGAGGGGGGGAAAGCCTGTAGCTCATTTTGCCCTTGGATTATAAACCTGTGGGGACACCACGGAAAGCCTATGCTTGTCCCTCAAAATTTCAATCCTGTGAAGAATACATATGGAGAGAAGTGTGGCATTATTTGAAATTCACAGGTCTCTGCAATTCAGTGAAGGCAGAAAAAGTTTTTAGCAACATTACCTGCACTATAAGGTTTTCATGCTCATTGTATTTATGAAAGTACCAAATACTCTTTCAAGCTTAATAGCACTGCAGAGAAAAAAGATAATCTGCTATGTGAGCAGTGCCTGATGAAATAGTATCGTGGTGAAAGATTAGATTCCATGGAAATAGTTTCTTTTTTCTTTTTACTTAATTCTTGTTGAAATAGATGAGATTCTACAGATGAAGTAGAATCCTTGAAAGACTGATTTTTAAAAATAATAGAATTTCCACAGAAAATTAATAATTATTCTGTGAAAAATTAGGTAAACCATCACCACCTTAAACAGAAGGACCTTTGACTTCTCAAACGCTCAAAGCTCAGTCCATTTACAGTAACAAAAGTGTTACTATTATTTTAATATTATTACTTCTGGCATTTTTGCCTTTATTGCATAGTGAAGCAGTGCAGATAGATAGAAAAGTGGGGCCAAAGAGATGGAAGAAATGCAGAAAAGGGCCACAGGACAGACTTGAACCTGGGATGCCATGTGGTTTTTGAATGGTAAGCACAGTGACGTTAGAAAAAGGCTTCAGAGGACTTTTTGCTGTCCTGTAAAAAAAAAAAAAAAAGCACAGCCCATGATTCATGTAAAGCCACTTTTAGCAGCAATAACTTGAATTAACTGTTTTCTGGATGACTCCATCAGTTTCTCACATCATTGTGGAGAAATTATGCTCCACACTTCTTTTTTTTTTTTACAATATTGCTTCAGTTCAGGATTGCACTTTGACTGGGCCAGACTGGGATCATTGTCTTGCTGCATGACCCATTTTCAACCAAGCTTTAGCTGTCAGGCCTCACTTTTGACTCTGGAATGCTTTGGTACACAGAGAGATTCAAGACCGCAAGGTGCCCAGGTCCTGTGGCTGAAAAAAGAACCCAAATCACCACCCCTCCACTACAGTGATTGATACTCTGTATAAGGCGTTTGTACTGATATGCTGTGTTTGGTATTCATCAAATTTAGCACTGTGTGTTGTGGCCATGCATCTCTACTTTGGGTTCGTCTGCCCAAAGGACATTGGTCCAGTGGTCTTGTGGTTTTTTCAGATGCAACTTTGCAAACCTAAGCTGAGCTGCCATGTTCCTTTTACAGAGAAGAGGCTTTCTTCTAGAAACACTTCCAAAACAATTGTACTGTCATGAACTTTAACATTTAACATGCTGGTTGTAAACCTGTTCACTGTTATTTTTAATAAATTTGTAACCCAAATTTTGTGCATAAACACGACACCAAGTAAAGTGAAGTGTTTCAGCTGTTTACTCCTACATAAGGAACACGGGGCTGATTCTGGTTGCTTTTTGGCTCAGTCACGTCAGAGTCACAAGGAATCGCAAACTCCTTGGAACGAAGAAAAATCTGCGGATGCCCAGTGATTGTGCAATTTTTTTGTTTGTTTTTGCATCCAGGAACTGATTGAAGAGAAAGTAGTTGCATCGACCAACTGGTCTCCCAAAAGGTTGCATGTACAATAATCTGAATCTCTGGGTGACCACTTTCAACTGAAAAGGTGACAATAGAGGTCGCATTTTGGGGGGCAACCTGTCTCCAAGCAATCACAGTCCAGCTTGGACAGACTGCAAACTCTCTCGGGGATATTGGCAAAACTTTGCAAATAACTGCCAATCTCATTTATAAACATAAACAAATTACCAAGGCGTTGCAGTCAATAAGCATCTGTCTGTTTGTCAGCTCAGAGGACTCAACTCAACTGGTTGCCGACTGTTATAGCTGCTTATCTTGGCTCCTTGTTGTGTCAAAGGCGAGACATTGAATATTTCATGCCTGCTTCACAATAACACCCAACTTGTGATCTGTTTGTGGTTGTGCCGTTTTCTTGCATCCTTGTTTCTGTTGCTGCCTCCCCAGCAGACTGCAGCATAGAACAGAACACTTACCACCACAGACTGATTGAACATCAACATTTAACTGCAAATGTCAAGAAATCTTAGTTTTCTTGACAAAAAGAGGCAACTCTGCCCCTTTTATCTGTGATAATGTAATTTTACTTGTCCAGGGTTGCAGGGGGCTGGATCCTATCCCAGCTGTCATAGGTTAAGAGGTGGCCAGTCTGTTACAGGTCTACCACAGACCACCAACCATTAACACGTTCACACCTGCAGCCAATTTAGAATCACCAGTGACATCAAGCCCAGTCAACTGGTGAATTCAAACTGAGGATTGTCTTGCTGTCTGGCAATGACTCCACACCTATCATTTTAACTCTAATTTTTATTTTGAAAATGAGTGTGGGAACATTTCTTCCAGGCAAATATACAGTAGTCACCAAAAGCCTCTAAGCGTTTGACTTTCTGATGCTAAAATCTTTGCAGAAATCTTTTATTTCGGTGAAGCTGCTGTACCTGTGGCTGGACAAAGATGGTCTAAGACCTTGATGGAGGATTCCATGATATATGTATGATGTTATCTCTCATGTAATCTAAGGAGCTTGTAAAGAAAAGTGACTGAACTTCTTCTTTTTTTTTTTTTTTACCATGACTTGGATGACTGAAAACCTACACTGCCATATTTTTGATGTACAAATTTCTAATTCTGTCCATCCTGGTCACAACATTGAAAATCTCAGCATCTTGAACACTACGAGCTCTGCCTCGTGTCTTGCCATTAGTGCCACCATCTCAAAACATGCATCACAACAGGTCTCAATAAGATTTTGTTAAACTCTTTCCCTCTTGCTGCTATTCTTCCATCTCAAGTCACCCCTGACACTCGTGTCCACCCTACTCCATCCTGCCTGCAAACTGTTTCTTTGAATGGTTGACCCCAGCTATACTTAAACTCTTTCACAGCCACCACCTTTTCTCCTTCCAGCTTTGCTGTTACACCCATCTCCCGCTCATTTACACACATTATCATGTTTTGCTGTGTGGCAGGCAGGATGTAGGACCCAAACACACAACTCATATTCAGAGAGTAAACTCAAAACTCCAGTTTTATTGCTGGAAAAAAACAAACGACAAATACAACAAACTAAACTGGAAACTAGAAAACAAACCAGGAACAGAACACTAGGTGCTTACTAGGTGCACAGAGGAAACACACAGCAATGAGAGTGTATGATGGTACAACACAACAATGGACAGAGGAAAACACAGGGCTTAAAAACACAGGGAGTAACAAGGGAACCAGATACAGCTGGTAGCAATCAAACATAACAAGACAAAGGGGAAGCAAAACTCAACATACTGAACACAGGACAAGGACTATCAAAATAAAACAGGAAGCATGAAACAGATGCAGACTTGACACTAGTGCTGGGCGATATGGAAAAAATATTTATCAAGATATGAATTCTTTTATATCACGATAACGATATAAATCACGATATACCACCTGACCTGTGGTCATCTGGAAAGTATGCAGTCTGTAAACAGCGAGTGGAGAGGGTGCAGTCTTTGTTTTGAGTTACCGTAAAGCATGTCGCAAATCCGGGTGCACTTAAAGCAGCACCATGTCGCAAAACCACAAGCGAGAGTTTCTTTGCGAAAAATATCATTTTTTTATACTTTATTTTCTCTTGCATAAAGTTCAGAGTATGTATAGTGAGAAGACAACACTAATATATTTACCACAGGCTATTTAACCCTTTAAGACCAACCATAGAACCAAGTCCGCCAGAGCTTATCTTTACATTTTACATGCTGTAGTGCCATTTGTGGGAGCATTTCAAGTTGCTATACATCAATACAACCGTTATAGCCCAAATTTTAATAATATGTATGCTTTAAGTCCATAGAAACTACATAAATTGCAAAAAAGTGCAATAAACTACAAAAAAATTGAAAATCGTTTTTGTTTTGTTTTTTACATACATTTCTAGTTAGAGAAATTTAAGAGGCTTATCCCTCAAAACTGTAAATACAAAAAAGTTGCACAAAATAGTTTCCAAACACAAGAAATTTATTTTGAGTGTCTTCATAGTTTTATGTTTGAGATACACTAATTTTAATATACTACAGGAAAAATGAAAATAAATATTATAATGCAAATTTGCAAAAAAACAGCATGTGCATCAAAATAAACTATTTCCAACAGTGTAATTTGACTTCTAAGCATCCCAGAAAGGATACAGAAAAGCATAAAGTCAAACATGATTTTTAAAAACACCAACATAGGCTTTGAAGGTAAAAAACTAAATTTTCCGCGAAAATGACGTCACTTCCGGTTTCGGACAGGTAATGGCGGACATGCGATAGTTCCCGCTGACTTATATTCCAACTAGGAAGTGTTATGAACAGCTGATCGGATCGGCAAAGCCTGTTTCTGGAATATTATGTTTTTGTTGCTGCAAGTCTGGAATATTATGTTTTTGTTGCTGGAAGTCTGGAATATTATGTTTTTGTTGCTGCAAGTCTGGAATATTATGTTTTTGTTGCTGGAAGTGCTTTTTATGCAATTTTTGCAACAGTGTAATTTGACTTCTAAGCATCCCAGAAAGGATACAGAAAAGCATAAAGTCAAACATGATTTTTAAAAACACCAACATAGGCTTGGTGTTTTGTGGAAGGAAACCGTGACCTAGGGCAAGCTAATGGAATAAGATGTAAGTACAACTCCTACGGCTTCATATGCAAAAACAATTATTGCGCTACCTTACGTGGTTCCAGTTCTACAGGGATTTAAAAATAGTTAGGCAAAACGGAGTGTGCCTGCTCCGACCGGTTGTAAAGGGTTAATGATATATTTTATGTAATAATTTATAAAATTAGGGTTAGAAACGATAGAAACGATAGAAGACAAATGGCACGATAGACACTTTTCTATCATCCACACGATATATATCGTCATATCGCCCAGCACTACTTGACACTGAGATGTGGAAACATGCCAGACAAAAGTAACTAGACGTGGAACACAGGGACGACGTAGTGACAGAGAACTAACACTCAGAACTAAGCATACAACACACAGAGACAAATAAGGAGAACAAGAATACAGAACTAAACCTTCACAAGAGACATGACACCAGGAACACAGGGGAGGCACAGAAAAAGAACAAACTTCGAAACTAAGACCTATAAATACAACACAAGCAGAAAACAATAAAACAAAATTACACATACTGGGTCACAGACCCAGTACCGTGACACATGTATTCTGTCTCGCCCCTACTGACTTCCATTCCGCTTCTCTCCAAAGCCTCCACCTTTTCAGGCTCTCTTCTACCTGCCCACTACTCTCACTACAGATTAACACGTGTTGTCTGCAAACATTATTATTAATGGAAACTCTAGCTTGACCTCGTCTGCCAACCTGTCCATCAGCACTACAAAATTTTTCCATCACTGAGGGAAAATGTTTGATCAACATGACATCTGACAAGCATAACATCCTGTGAAGTCTTTGCCACCTACAAAGAAGGCAGCCATATTCAGAAACATACTCTAAGTACGCTGTACTTTCCACCCTTGTAAACTAAAGAACTATAGCATGAACGTGTAGCTCAAACCCATGTACAGGCATCTTCAAATATCACCAAAGGCCTATTTTCCCTAGCATTTTTCAAGTTATCCTGGTTCTCATGTGGTGCATGGCTCTAAACCACAAAGTACTGAGTGTAAGAAAGAAAAAGTGACCTCTTCATAATCTCAAAATGCCACAGTTCCTGTATTTCACAGATCCCTGCACATGTTTGCCTTCTAGGCATTGCTACAGTGGGAAACAGACTGCAGCACCCACTGCTACCATCTGCCAGTCTGCACTGGCCTGACACGGGTTAGCAGGTTTTCACATTATGAAGAAGCTCGCAAGAGTCATCTGCTTCTAAATAGGAAAAAAATAAAACAGGATAAATTACTTGGGTGATCAACTGAAACTACCTTTGGCAGTTTTCATAGACAAAACTTCTATGAATAAACTGAGAAAAAGTTTTTCTCCAAGTCATTCACAAAACTTATCACGAGGCGTGCTCGATCACAGCAACACTGATTGTGTATGTGCCTGTGTATGAGGGTGTGTGTGAGGGTGTGTGTGGCAGCAACTATGAGCGATAAGAGTTCGGGTATGTGGTTATGCTGTGTTCAGATCTTTGGGAACAAAAATGTCTGTCAATTAAAACAAAGTCACTACAGGTAATTGGTTTAGACTGATGACAGTATGGTATCTCAATTAAATATCTGACATCTCTGATAAAGATAATGATATTCATATGTAATTTCATTACTACAGATAAAACAGATTGCCATTACCCTAATTAATATGCTGCACCAAACCTGAACACAGAAATTCAAGGACAGCTTTGGGGGCTGTTTGTAAAAGTAACCAGAAACAAACATTTCAAATACAGTGGCTTGCAAAAGTATTCGGCCCCCTTGAACTTTCCCACATTTTGTAACATTACAGCCACAAACATGAATCAATTTTATTGGAATTCCACGTGAAAGACCAATACAAAGTGGTGTACACTTGAGAAGTGGAACGAAAATCATACATGATTCCAAACATTTTTTACAAATAAATAACTGAAAAGTGGAGTGTGCGTAATTATTCAGCCCCCTGAGTCAATACTTTGTAGAACCACCTTTTGCTGCAATTCCAGCTGCCAGTCTTTTAGGGTATGTCTCTACCAGCTTTGCACATCTAGAGACTGAAATCCTTGCCCATTCTTCTTTGCAAAACAGCTCCAGCTCAGTCAGATTAGATGGACAGCGTTCGTGAACAGCAGTTTTCAGATCTTGCCACAGATTCTCGATTGGATTTAGATCTGGACTTTGACTGGGCCATTCTAACACATGGATATGTTTTGTTTTAAACCATTCCATTGTTGCCCTGGCTTTATGTTTAGGGTCGTTGTCCTGCTGGAAGGTGAACCTCCACCCCAGTCTCAAGTCTTTTGCAGACTCCAAGAGGTTTTCTTCCAAGATTGCCCTGTATTTGGCTCCATCCATCTTCCCATCAACTCTGACCAGCTTCCCTGTCCCTGCTGAAGAGAAGCACCCCCAGAGCATGATGCTGCCACCACCATATTTGACAGTGGGGATGGTGTGTTCAGAGTGATGTGCAGTGTTAGTTTTCCACCACACATAGCGTTTTGCATTTTGGCCAAAAAGTTCCATTTTGGTCTCACCTGACCAGAGCACCTTCTTCCACATGTTTGCTGTGTCCCCCACATGGCTTGTGGCAAACTGCAAACGGGACTTCTTATGGTTTTCTGTTAACAATGGCTTTCTTCTTGCCACTCTTCTTAAAGGCCAACTTTGTGCAGTGCACGACTAATAGTTGTCCTATGGACAGATTCCCCCACCTGAGCTGTAGATCTCTGCAGCTCGTCCAGAGTCACCATGGGCCTCTTGGCTGCATTTCTGATCAGCGCTCTCCTTGTTTGGCCTGTGAGTTTAGGTGGACGGCCCTGTCTTGGTAGGTTTACAGTTGTGCCATACTCC
Organism: Pelmatolapia mariae; assembly: GCF_036321145.2. Taxonomy (NCBI): domain Eukaryota; kingdom Metazoa; phylum Chordata; class Actinopteri; order Cichliformes; family Cichlidae; genus Pelmatolapia; species Pelmatolapia mariae. The sequence goes on from NC_086233.1 coordinate 35,592,553, forward strand.
TTCCATTTCTGAATGATTGCTTGAACAGTGCTCCGTGGGATGTTCAAGGCTTGGGAAATCTTTTTGTAGCCTAAGCCTGCTTTAAATTTCTCAATAACTTTATCTCTGACCTGTCTGGTGTGTTCTTTGGACTTCATGGTGTTGTTGCTCCCAATATTCTCTTAGACAACCTCTGAGGCCGTCACGGAGCAGCTGTATTTGTACTGACATTAGATTACACACAGGTGCACTCTATTTAGTCATTAGCACTCATCAGGCAATGTCTATGGGCAACTGACTGCACTCAGACCAAAGGGGGCTGAATAATTACACACACCCCACTTTGCAGTTATTTATTTGTAAAAAATGTTTGGAATCATGTATGATTTTCGTTCCACTTCTCAAGTGTACACCACTTTGTATTGGTCTTTCACGTGGAATTCCAATAAAATAGATTCATGTTTGTGGCTGTAATGTGACAAAATGTGGAAAAGTTCAAGGGGGGCGAATACTTTTGCAAGCCACTGTATATGCACTCATGTACGAAAGGAACTAAAACTTTGAACTTTGAATTCTAAGGTTTTATGTGTCAGAACATGATGAAAAAAATCACCTGGTCCTTACCAGGTTCTAAAATTATTTAAATGAAACCTGGGATGAAGAACAAACAATTTATCAGACCATGTGATTATTTAGTTAACAAAAACTCAGTCAAACTGCAGAAGCAGCACGTGAAAAGTACACCCTGAGATTCAGTAGCTTGTTGCACCACCTCTAGCAGCAATAATTTCAAGTAACTGTTTTCTGAGTGACTTCCTCAGACTCTCACATCGTTGTGGAGGAATTTTGGCCCGCTCTTCTTTATATTGTTGCTTTAATCCATTGAAATTCACAGGTATTCGTTTATGCACAGCTCTTTTAAAGTCCCCCAGATAATTTCCATCAGACTGAGGTCTGGATTTGCTGCTGCGATTGGAATCATTGTCCTGTCACATGACTCAGTTTGGACTAAGTTTTAGTTGTCAGGCAGTTCCTGTGACTGTGGCAGTTATGCAAGTATGAGGCACATTGTTTGTAAAGGGTTTTATAAGCCTTCCCAGATTGATGGGCAGCAAATATCTTTGATGATGTCTTTTCTCCTTGGGATTGTGTTAACATGCCTGGATGCTCCACGACTGCACACTGCTAATGTTAGGGTCCCTGGGTCATCGACCCAGAGTTTTCAGTTTTACATTATTATTGAACTTTGATTTTTGATATTATTTATCATTTCTAGTCTTTTGGTTTCTTAGAGTTCTCTGTCTTATGGTTTATGTCTCTGTGTTCCATAGTTGCTCTGTCTCCCCTGTCAGCTGTATCCACTTGTCAGGTCCACGTCTCTGTGCTATGTTTCCTGTTTTACTTTGAAAGTCCGTGTCTCCTGTTAATGTATCTGGTTTTGCTTCCCTTGTCTTAGCTTGTTTCCCTCCTGTCTCCCATTCCCCGATTGCTCCCTTTGTGTATTTAAGCCCTGTGTTTTCTTTGGTCTGTGTCATGATTGTCCTTATCCTATGCTGTGTGTTCTGTCTGGCTGCCTGTGTAAGTTTGTTTTGGTATTTTCAGTTTTGTTACATTTGAGTTTAGCATTAAAGCTGTTTTGAGTTCACGTTTCTGCCTCTGAGTGTCTGCACATTAGGTCCACCGTTCCTGCCTGCACACAGCTCATGACAGCTAAAAGATCTGCTGTTATAGAGGTGCCAACACTTGCTGATGATCAATTAGTCAAGCACATTTGACTAGCAGCGACTGGCTGCTTCTTACCCTTTTATTACCTAGCAGTAAGGGTAAGCTAGTTTTTGACACACTGATTCTGTATTTTGTCGTAGCCTTGCATTTACCTAATTTTAAGATCTGCTCAAGACCAGATTATTATTTTTTTAATTATTCCTGATATGTAAAAACTTATAGATGGTGTATTTTCATTCTCACATAACTCTATATTGAGCATATATTTAAACTGGAGCTTAAATATATGCACTGTGCATATATTTAGCATAGCTAAGCATAGCTATTGGAACGCTTCAGGTTTATTAAGATCTGTTTGATTTAATGGTTTGATTCTAAGGTCTAATAGTCTAAAGCCAAATGATATATATACATTGATTTAAAACACAGAAACAAGCAGTAGACAGTAAATGTTCATGCTGGGCCAATATTGATTGTTTTATTTAAGCAGTTTGAGGTTTTTAGTTGTTATTTTACACTGCAAAATGACACACTTGATGCAGCAATACATAAACAAGAAACAGAAGCCTGAAGCAGCATGCTTTATGTGGAATTTTGCTGTCACACAGGACAAAAATGCCAACAAGTGAAAATTGATAAAAGTCAGAAAGATAGGAGATGAAATCATGTGTCACTCAGATGAGAATTAGAGGTGTCACAAAGTGTTCATTCTTTGACAGACACTAACTGCCAGAGAAAATCAGTTTAACCATTTCCTGACAGGAGAGTGTGTGAGCATCAGACTGAAGCTTTAGATGCACTTATAACAAATGTGGACAAAATAAACATAGGTGAGATTTACGTCTTACAATTCTCACTTTTGTGTGAGAAAACTCTCAAAGAGAAAACCTCAAAGGCAAGCCAAATGTGATGAAGACTAAGGCTTCACTCACACAGGCCTAGAGACAGGTTAGCAAACCCCTATAAATATCGTTTCACAAGAAAAAAAGTCTAAAATTGCAAGGTTTTTGGTTCAGCACCATATACCTCTTTGCAAACAATTTCACATTAGCAACTACCAGCAAGTACTTGCTAACCTGAATACACACCTTTTCCTAGTAACTGATGGTTGCCAGGGCATCACTGACGAGTCTTTGGGACAGAGGGACTGGGGTCCCTCTGCCATCAATGTTTGAGTCTCTTTTAGCTCAGGTTTTGGTCTTTATCAGTCTCTGAGGAACATACAGCTATATTTAAACAATTTGTTGCTAATTGCATCTAGCTGCACATAGGGTAAGTTGTATAGTTTGACTGTTAACGATGAGCTGAATCTTTCTATTAGGCTCTGAGAGCTGCAGATTTGGGTGCTAATGAGAAACCCATTTCTCTACTGTCATGCTGCCTTTTGATACAAGGATTGCTTGATTTTTATAGTTGTTTAAAAACTATTTTGTGCTGTTAGAGAATTAAAAGTTTTACTTATGTTCATACTGTGACACCCTTTAAAAAGTATTCTGTTAAGGTTAATTATGTATGTGTGACACTGCTCTCATTGGTTGCTGTGCCACCCATTAATAACATGTTTGTTATTGTCATTAGCAGTTAGAGGGACATTGCTACTCATTCTATGTCTTATGTTGATATCGCCTCCCAGCAGCTGCTGATTGATCATCAACACTGACCTCAGTCTACACTGTGACCTTTGGGACCCTCATCAGGACAGCATGTGAAACAGAAATAATATGTTTTGAGTTGGCTGGAGAGACCAAAAGGCCCCTAGATGATCCAGTATGTCATTTATCAGCCCCTGTCCAGCCTGCAGCCGCTGCAACCGCCAATGCATCAATCACATCACACTCCCTCCCCATCAATATAAATGCAAATCACACAATCTGGTATTGCTGTGTAGATTATGACTTTGCAATAGACTGTCTGCAAAATGATGCTGTGAAAGGTCACCAGCTCATTAAGTTCGGGTGATCTCCAAGACCGGTACACGGAGTAGAAGGGGATGAGCTGATTCGTCTGTACACTGTAAAGAGCAACAGTATTGCCGATTTAAGATATGCAGAGCTGGGACTGCTGTATTTGGCAGCAGCTGTATGATGTTTCAAATCATTTTCAGAAAGGTAAACCTGCCCTGGATATCCATGTGACCTTTTGTCATTTGACGCTATGTTTATACCCACTGGAAATTTCATATGTTTTCCATCTTTTTTTTTCCTGTTGCTGAACTTTCTTCTTCTTCTCAAGTTGACAAGAGATGATTTATTACCTTTGAGATAATTGTAAAATTTAGATAGAGGCCAAAATGTTGAGAGTTGAGTTAAACCAGGGTCGAATTTCTGTGTGGATTTTAAGTAACACATGATTTAAATGGCTAATAAGTGAAAATCCCCACTGGCCAGAGCAACAAATTACTGTCTCATGACACCAACGTGCTTTGGACTGGCTTCTTGGTGATAAAGCGACACACAAAAGGGCAACAAAATGATGACACCAATGGAAATTATATTTTATTTTTAATGAAAAAAAAAGTCGGTATTCATCCTACAGCATTGCAAAGTGACCAATCTGCACTCTGAACACTTCTGAAACAAAAAGGGTCATAAGTTATTTTGCACAAACATTTCTACTTTAGGCAAGAAATATCCATCAACTGCTGGATGCACTGCCTTGAAACTTTGTGCATTTATTTCCCCCTTGTGGATGAAATGAAATAACTTTTAGATTTTAGTCACTGCTGGGGTTTTTTTTTCAAAATTTAGAGCTTATTAAAAGATGTCGACATGACAACACAGGAAATTAAGATGGTGAAAACTGCAAAAGCATTCTGCCCTAAATTCACTGGTTGCCACCAGTCAATGGACTTTATTTAGTGTCAATGGACACTTTATTATGTCCACATCACTAGTACTAGAATGGACCCCTTTTGCCTTCATCACTTCAGTCACATCCTGAGTGCTACCCTGAGGTGGTCACTACAAGGAAAATGATAAAAATGATTTGTCTTTGTCCAAAAACTTACAGCCTTAACTGCATGGACTGGGACAAATAAATATCCATTAAATACTAGTTTGGTCCTGTTTTTCTTCATTGTGCTTATTTTTGTAAGTGATCATGTACAAAAACAGTCAAATGAGAGATGCTCTAAACAGGGACACAAACCAGCATCCTGCAAGTTACTAGTCAACTGTTGCTCGCCCAAGCATAGCAAACCAGCGCTGATCCCCCCCTCTTCCCAAATAGCATAAGTCAGACTTTATATGGAATTTGCTGCCCTTAGTCTGTATTCATTGAAGATGACTCCATGCGCTTCCTCTGTTACCACATGAACAACATGTTTGGGGATAGCTTTGTTTGAATTTCTGGCTGCCCTATATGCCTGTTTGCTCCCATGTCTGTGCCCCACTGCCCCTTCCTCTTTCTCATTTTCTTGCCTACTTTTGCTGGTACGAGGGAGATCCTCACTAAGACCTTCCCCAAACTGCTTCAAACATTGTCTAATTGTATATGACGTTGTTGTCCCTTGTAGTGAAATGATAGTAAAAATCTAGTAGGTAGATTCCACATGACATTAACTAAGCACATTCAGTTCTATCTGGAGGATGACTGCTTTCCAGTAAAATGACCATGTACCTCTATTTCAAACTTCATGAGAAGCATGATCAGCAAATATGATTGGAGGATGCTGTGTTTGTTCTGTTACATGCACAGAGAAAACAGACACCTCCGCTTTGGACTTAATCTAGTGATGGCTAAACTCCAGCCTCAAACAGTCCATTTAAATTGCAGACCTTTCTCCACTCGAGGGATAATTACCCCCATTATTCTATTGATCAAGTGGCACCTGAAAATCCCTTTAATGTCTTACCCGCTTTGTATTTAGCAGCAGCAACACACCTCCTGTGATGTATAAGCAAAAAGTTCTTTTTCAAAAAGGGCTAAAATGGCTCTGTGGGCACCGGTTCAACCTCCAGATAAACCAAATGTCCACCTGTGTTGAACTGTGGTGGAGGAACATTAAACCCCTCCTGTTGCTCCTTTGTGCTTGTAAATCCTTGTTCTTTTATCGGTGGAATAAAGCCCCTGGACTATTGGTATAAAACACAAAGAAATAGAAATTATTCCTCAAATGTGAAAGAAGTATGGGTCTTGTTATTCATTCATGACAGCGCCTCCTTCACTGCCCATCCCCACAGAGGTTTCAGTGGTGCGGCAGCCACCCTCATTTGTTTTGCAAACTAATTCAGAGCTATCAGCCGCCAGGCCGATTAATTAGGCAATTGGTCGGAGAGCAGAGGGAGTTTTTCACAGCAAGGTCACTGGGTGAGGCATCTGTTATTCTCATCTCCCTCTGAGGTCTATATAAACTTCTTACTACATGTAAGGATTTTAATGCAGATCGTATTTACATTGGCTACAGCTACTTCATTAGTTTTGGGCAGAAACAAAAATAGATTGATTTTTTTTTTTAAATCCAAAGGAGGTTAGGTCTTGTTTGTTAACTGATCAGTCCAATCTGATAGCAAGTCCTGCTTGCTTAAATGCAGGGGCGCCTCCAGAATTGTCTACACAGGAGTAGAGATGGACCGATCTGATATTACATATCGGTATCGGTCCGATACTGACCTAAATTACTGGATCGTATATTGGAGAGAAATAAAAAATGTAATCCGATCCGAAGTATCACAAAATCACCTCACAAAACGCGCTACTTGGCGTAACCCAGCACGGCGCATCGGAGCAGTATGTGTCACGTGACAGAGCGGCTGTTGTCTGCGAGACCTGTCGGTGGTCTGTTGGAGCACCAACCGCGGCATTTCATCTCGACGAAAACTATCCCAGAGAAGTAAAGCAAGTGTGTAAGTTCATCCCTGAATGTTTGCATAGTATTTCCACGTTAAGCTTAACAACTGATATATTGAGCCACAGCTGGACTGGCCATCGGAGTTCCATATTGAGGTGGAAAGGAAGCGATTGGTCCCGTACTTCAGCTAGAATTAAAAAAATAGACACAAAGCTGAAGTTATTCTGTCTTTGCTGCGCAGTTGGATCTACTTCTCTCATTCACTCCCCCTTCCTCTCCTGTTATTACTTCAAACATGAAACTGATCAATGATCAGCTGACCGGCTTTTCTGTCGCAAATCCGTCTTTCTTGTTTGTTTATCGCCCACTTTGCGCCAGAAAGAGGAGACCAGCGGATAAACAACAGCAGCACGTTTAAGCGATAAGCTGTTGTTAGAATGTATTTAATATTACTTTCTAATATCAGCTGAGGTTTGCTGGAGCCACAGCTGTAAAAGCTGCTGGTCATGATGTCGGTTTGGATATGTGGTGAGAGGAAAACATGAAGATGAAACCAGGAGATGTCCTTACTGAATCATCAGAGCTGAACAGGTGATGGAGAAACAGGTTTACCTTTTAGGTGACATGAATGAGTTGAAGGGAAGTTATGAGCTGTTTCTGAGAGACAAATGACACCAGGATCCTTTTCTACATAGCTGACAGCTGGTAACTGTGCAGGGGCGGATCTAGCAAAGTTTTGTCAGGGGCCAGGTAGGGCATTAACAGGGAAAGGGGGGCACAAAGAAATACTTTTCTTTGTTATGTCATTTAAAAACTTTGAATAAATAATTATCTGAATCTTACAACAAAAGTGGTCATCTGATTAAATGTATAGAAATCCATTATTGTATATAGTAAATAATAAGTCTAATATACACCCTAGTAAGCTATAGTACTTTTTCCTTTGGGAAGGTACCATCTGTGCAGTCTGCAATTCTGTTGAAGAAAGATGTTGAATCTATTTAATTATTGTAGAAAAATAATTGATTTCTGTGCATTTGTTTTACACTTGCATTAAATTAAAGTTGATTACATCGATTAAAGGCGGGGGGTGGTTCCCTAATATTTTTGCTGGGAGTTGGCAACCCTATTAGTTAGGTTGCTTAATATTTCCACTAAGTACTCTTTAAAATACCAGAATAGGGAGGATGGTGTAGGTTTAAATTTATTAGATTGATCAGTGTTGCTGAACTATAAAATGTTTTGGGTGCAGTGTATTTTTTGCATACAGGTATAACAGAATAGCTTCAGTCTCTTGTTTTTTTAAAACTTGAGTATGAACTTATACAAAATGCAGCAAGATATTTATAAAAAAAACAGTTTTATTGATTATAAAATGCACTATATCGGATTCATATCGGTATCGGCAGATATCCAAATTTATGATATCGGAATCGGTATCGGACATTAAAAAGTGGTATTGTGCCATCTCTACACAGGAGTGGCCATATGGGTGCCACTAAAAATATTGGGGTGGCACACCAAAAACAGAATTTTCATTTTTATTATGCTGGGAGAATAAAGCTGGTGCTGTATCTATATATCTTTTAGAAACACTAAAAATGGAACAGCTTCTTGTTCATGATGTCCGTCCATGAGATTGAGGATAACCCTGGCCTTATACTCTCTAGCCACTGTGAACACAGAATGTTGCAGACATGTAGGAGTAGCTCCTTTAATGCCACATTCTAATCAATTTGAAGGGTGCACGTGCAGACAAGACTATGCAGACAAGCTGAAGCAGTCACAATAAACTAGAGGGGACGTGGATGTCTGTAAAGAGTCCAGCCTCTAATGATCAATTTTGCATCACTCTGAGCCAAGCATACCTTTGCATATTTGCAAATGCACACAGTGGTGTACAGTGGTCTGGTGTTGCTCTGTCTGGCAGTTTGTTTCTACAATTTGTATCCATGATTGAATAATTTGAGTTTCTGGACTATGTCAAAACCTCATGCACCTCATAAAAACTGAACACAAATTATTAGATTCAATTTCCTGGCTGCTTCAGCCTGTGTTGTCATGATTGCATGTTAGCAGTTAACAGCGCTCAGACTCAAAAGTCATGGTGGCCCGTAGCACATGAGTGCATGAAAAACTGGGGAGATGTGCTGCAAAATTATTATTTAGTGTGAATAACATGTGCAGATATTATTCTGTGTGTCTATTATAAAATGATTCCCACACACGTCCTTAGAGATATTATATATAAAAAAAAATTCCCCTCTCTTTCCTGCAGGAGATCTTTATCCTTCAAGCTCAGGTCCTCTGCTGGTGGCTTCGGAGCTTGAGGGTCCTGCGCAGAATCTGTCCAGTTCCTAGGACTGCGTTCTTCTGGACAGAGATCTCAGATGTTGTTCCTGGGATCTGCTGGAGCCACAATTGCGCGCGCTCTCTCTATCTATCTATCTATCTGTCTGTCTGTCTGTCTGTCTGTATATATGTATATAATTTGTAAGTGTATACATACACAAATTACAGTACACCTGTGGGTATCTATAATACATTATTAAAATTAAAAAAAAGAAAAGACGATTTATCAAAAAACTTAATTAATTCCATAGTGTAAATACTGGACATTATACCATTTGTAAACATACCCTGAAGCCCCAGGAATCTGGTTTTTTCATGATCCTGTGTCATTTGACCCAGCATTTTGAGTTTTCATATGTTTTGATGGTTTATGGTTTATGTTTAAGTTCATTTAGTTATCTTAAGCTCCTAGGTTGCCCAATTATAGTTCATTGTTTATTAGATTCTGTGTGTTTCTGTGTGATAATGAGGCTGCAGCATGGATAGGGGCATATGATCACAATGATCATGTTTTCCTTTGTGATAATCCAGAATCTACTATGATTTTTTTAAGAATTAAAAAAAACACAGGCTTTGTTATAAATAACTATACTGCTCTCTACTGGCTTATGATTTAACTGCCAATATATTTTAAAAACAGCTTGAAAGTGTAATCTATGAACTTGGCAAATAAGTATCTGCATGGATAAGCACAAATCCTTAAAATTCTGTTAACAATCTTCTGAAACTGAAATAGGCAAAAGGCAACCAAACTCCAAGTCCTAGTGTTTGCACACTTAAACATCACACCAATGTGTGGGTGGTGCTATTATAGTGATTTTTGCTACTACTACTACTAATACTGCACATAATAGAAGTCACAGAATGTCTGCAACATATGATTAGGCAATGTGTTACTGCTCAGAATACATGCAAGAAAAATGTAGAAATTACATTTCCTGTTAAGCCCCTTCTCAAAATAACAGATTCAGAGCTTTAGGTCCCAGATTACTTTTTTCAAATTACTTAAATTACTTGTGTTTATGCTTGAGTGTCGCTTCCACTTTCACTTCTCACTTTTCGGGTTGCAGACAAATTTCAGTTTTATTTTGAGTCATTAAAGCAAAGGTGTGACACATGCAGCCCAGCTCGCCAAAGGTTCGCCTGCAGCCCACTGCATAGCGCTGCAAAATGTGAAATCTGCAGTTATTTTCTTTTTTCTTTTTTTTTTGTAAACCTCACTGCCATACCTGGCAGTGAGGTTTAAATGTATCTTCTCTGTAAAGGCCACGAGAGGGTGAGTTCTCTGCTTGCAAAGATTCAAAATTAGGTACTAATGAGAATACAAAGAGGTATTTAAGGTGTGGTGCATCTTCAAAGTACTGTGGGAAAAGAAGCTGTTCAACATCCTTTAAGTCTTGCAATGTGTGCCACGGGGCAGCAGTTCAAAGAGGGGTGCAGTCTCCAATAATACTAGAGGCCCATCTCTGACATCTAGAAAAGCTGTGTGCCTATGATGTTCTCTGCAGTTCTGATAAAAAAAAAACATGCCATCAGGTGCTGTCAGCACACTCTCCCCTGTGCATTTGGTAGAAGTTGATGTCTGATTCTCCTCAGACTTCTCAAAGGGGTTGTTGTGTCATGTTACTGGTGACAGTGGAAGTCGAAGAAAGGACCTTAGTGATGTTCACTCCCAGAAATTTGAACTGGGACAGTGCTATCCAGCTCCACATGGTTTGATCAGCTCATGCCAAACTTTAAAAATGGCCTGGATAGAAAGAAATTATTCAAGGACCTACTTATTCTTCTCTGTCCATTTTATTTTCAGTTCACATTCATGGCAGTAAGATCTTCATCATTTATGCGATGCCAAAAGCTGAACAACCCTTCTCTGTTACTTCTTCCATAACAGAGTAGCTGACTGCCTTTGTGTAAAGCCAACACACAGCTGATTATACATGCACTCTGAATTTACCTAAAAAGCTACTTTCAGCTGCTCCTTTATTTCCTCGGGGTCACCACAGGAGGTAGCTCCACGTTTGATTTGGCAAATTTTTACATCAAATGCTCTCCCTTACACAACAACGAAGGATTTGTATCTCCTTCCAAAATCAAACCAGGAGTCTGTCGCTTAATCTGTTGCTTGAATGTGTAATTTACAACATTAAAGCCACTCTGACTTCACCTAACAAGCTTAATTCATTTCTTTCTTCCTTTCAGAACTACAGTGGAGTGATTTCTCCCCTTTAAGGGAAGCTGAAACTGATGTCCTTTCAACCACTGCACTGAGTTTGAACTGATGGTTGGACATTCTCCTTCAGGATTTTTTATTAGAGAGCAGAATATATCAATTACAGCAAGGCATCCAGGCCCTGAAGCAGCAAAGCAGCCCCACACTATGTTACTACCACAGCTATTTTTGAATATTCTTATGATGTTCATGTTATGAAATACTGTGTTAGTTTTATGCCAAATGTAATGGGAATCAAAACTTCCACATAGTTCAGCTTTTGTCTTGTAAGTCCACAGAATATTTCCCCAAAGTTTTGGGGATCATTAAGATGTTGCTTTGAAAAATGTGAGACGAGCCTTTGTGTTCTTTTTGGTCAGCGTGGTTTTTGCTTTGGAGCTCTCCCATGGGTGCTGTTTTAGCCCAGTCTCTTTCTTCTTGTTGACTCATGAAGTCTAACCATTATCTGAGACAAGATAAGCCTTAAGTTCTGTAGATGTTGTTCTGGGTTTTGTTGTGACCTAATGGATTAGTCATTGATGCACAGTTGTAGAAGTTTTGGGTGGCCAGCCACTCCTGAGAAAGTTCACCACTGTTCCAAGTTTTTGCCTTTTGTGGATCATGACTTTCACTGTGGTTCACAGGAGTCATAAATCCTTGGAAATGGACTTGTAACTCTTCCCAGACTGATAGATGTTGTTTTTCAACTGCTTCTTTAGATCCTGTTTTGATGTGTTGCTTTTTGACCTCTCTTAGTCTACTTCACTTTGTCAGACAGGTTGTATTTAGGTGGTTTATTTATTCAAGGCATGTGGCAGTAATGAGACCTGGGTGTGAATACTGAAACTGATCTTTGAAGCTTTCCAAAAAATGTGGTCAAGTACACGACTTAAGGCCAGGTACATTTAGATATCTTTTTTCTCTTCATAAATGAACTCATCATTTTAAAAAACAGCATTTTGTATTTACTTATGTTACTTTTGACAAATATAAAAATTTGTTAGATGATCTGAAATGTGTAAATGTGACAAATATATAAAAAAATAACACACGAAAAAATTAGGAATAAGGCAAGTACTCGTACAGAGTTGTTCTCATCTTCTGTCTTTGTGTTTTAGTTTTGACTTCACTATCTTCACTTTGCAAAAGTGCTGTTAAACTTGCCAGCCAGTTCTCTTTCTCTGTGGCCTCACCCGTACTAATCTTATCAGTCACCTACAGTCACACTCCAGGCACACACATCTATCCACAGCGCTGCGCACAGCACAAGATGTCTACAGTCTAGGGAGATGTACTGGCTCACTGTGACGAGGATAAGCCAGCACACTTTGAAAACATAAAAGTGAAGTTTTTCATCACCGCATTAGAATGTTCATCTTGGTGTGTTTGAGTTGGTGCCCAGTCTAAATGTAAATCATAAAAAAACCAAAGAAAAAATTTTAAATGCTCAGGACAAGAGGAGAACTGTGACAATGAATGATCTTTACTACGAAGAGTCTTTATAACTGGTGGAAATAATGTTGGGAGAATATTTTGTGCTATGATGCAACTGATCCCCTTTGATATATCAACATGAATGCAAATGAAGAAAATGCTGGAAACCCATGACACACTATGCTAAACAATGATTTAATTATAAGCTTTAAAATCTAAAAAAAAAACCCACCAAAATACAATTACACAGTAGAAAAAAGGATGGTATTATTTGTAAGTATTTGTAAGTATAAAATCATACAGATCTTTTAAGGATCATTTTCTTCATGGTCAGTATAATCAGTTACTAGTTCAAATTATCATCCTTTTAAATGAACAAGTAACGCTGGATCTGCATTATCTTGTTTCACCAACACTACTAAAAAATGAAATTGGCACGCTGGTATAGACACAGGCAGTCAATCAACAGTTTCAGTTCAAGTTTTTGAACCATCTTCAGGGAAACAGAAACCTTTTCCAGAGAATCGCACAGCCAAACCCGTGAACCTGAGCAAGCTGGTTCAAGAGAGATTAAACCAAAACACTGATTTAAATAACTGCACATCTAATCAGATACCGCCTTAGTGGCACTTTTAATGTGAAAATATTCTATGTTTATGATTGTATTTGATTTTAATTATATCTGAATACTTTTAAACTCCACACAAAAAATTTCACATCATGTATATAATTTAACAAACCCTTAGTGAGCTACATTTATGGTTGCTAATTTTATTTTTAACTTGATATCGGACTACATTTCAGCTATTCTAGTACAGCTACTGTGGTACTGCAGCTAGTGTAGTACCCACTTAAGAAAATTGTTATTTCATGCCAAATTGCATGTTAGTGATAACATGTAACCTGTGTGCTACTATTTTATGCAAAAAAAAACTGCAGCTAACATTTGCATTAATGTTAACTCGTTTACACAGCTGGCTCGGTCTTAATTTGAGTTACTGGGAACATCTGATGGGTCTCTAATTTGCCTGAGCACTCACTCGATTTACTATTCATGGAATTACATTTTTCTTACACTGTGTCTACATCAAACTAATAGTAACTAATATATTAGTTAGCTCTCAAAGGCTCATGGCAAGCTCTTTGTCTTATATCTTATATCTTTAGTTCTCAATGACTGGAACGTGACTCAAAACCTGTCCAAACAGTTTTTGCTAAGTGTCCACAATGTTCTGATGTTACAGTTCTAAACCTGTCATTCATTTACTCTCCTCCACCCTTCACTTATCACCTTGAAATGCTGAAATAAAAGTACATGTGGGGAACAATGTGTACAGCCTATATCTGGTTTTATGCCTCAGATATTTTTTCTAAAATAAAAAACATAAATATAAATGTCCTATAATATCATATTACTAGGTAGTATATTACTGACTAGATATGCCAAACTAAAGGAAGGTAGAAACATATAAATGGTTTCTTTAGGGTAGTATAAACCAACATGCTAATCAATTATTAAATAATTTACACAGGGACTTACATGAGGGAGACATAATGTTAAATAGCTGATATTTGATTTGATTTATTTAACATTTCAGATTTGACTGATTCTTCCATACTTGTGAATCTTTATACAGATTTAGAGATGTGGTTCTGGTTGGATGACAGAAGGGAGCTACAGAGAGGTGTGAGTCAGTTTATGGAGGTATTTGCCAACAGAGGGTCTACAGAAAGGGCTTTTCAAGCAATGTAAACATACTTCCTCCAAAAATCCTGTTTGATGTGGATGATGCTGTGCTTCAGTTGAAAGCTATTGGGCTGGAACAAAGAAGACTGCAGAGTTGAGCAGATTTTGGAAAAGTGCATAAAAACATCAAAGATTAAAAATAGACCATGAAAAGCACAGACAGTGGCTGATGCAGACATTTTTCATTGTTTATAACGCTTGGTTTCACACTTAGTGTGTTACAACTTCACTCTTCTCCAAGGCTGGCTGATGGACAAACACCAGCATGTAAAATGTTAACTGGTTGTGCCACACATTTTTGACACTGTCTATATCTGATAACAGACGCTCACTGCAGGTAGACGGGGAGTCTGCAGCTGATGCATAATTTCCCTAAAAGATTGCATTTCTGCTTCCTGGTCTCAGCTCTGGATAGTCATGGTTTGCGAGTTTGATAAATTTGGCTAAAGTTGTAGAAATGAGAGCTGCAACAAGACGATATTCTCCACAGAAAATTTTCAAATTATCAATAAATCATTTATTATTTTCGGGACACTACCTAGTCAGCCAGAGGTTGAAGGACGCCAAGTGGGTATACCTGTCCTCGCTGCTGATATTGGGTTTTTTGCTCAATATTATTGGCAAATAAATGAGGCCAAGTAGTAACTAAACAGCACAATGACCTCGTCCCATAACACCTGGGATATATAAGTAATCCAACTACAAGAAATACAGTTAAGTAGAGATGGGTACATAAACGGTAGTAACCAGACCGAAAAGCAGCGCACATTTCGGTGCTTTATTTCGGTGCTTTTTTTTTTTTCCTGAGCCAATTCTAGCCAATCATTTTACGTTTCCGAGGATAGTAGGCGGGCCCAGGTACGTACGTTCTTTTAGAGCAGAGCTACAGATTAAAAATGCCCAAGGCCAAGCGGTCAAAAGTCTGGCTGTACTTCGCAGCAAAAGATGCAAACTCGGCTGCCTGCAACAAGTGCTTTAAGCTGATACTGTGATACTGTCAAAGGAGGTAACACCTCGAATCCGATGAAACACCTGGCGACACATAGCGTTTTTTTAAAGCCGAGAAATGCACCGTATTTGATAGCTTGCTGCGAGACCTCACACCGAGCACATCTACTGCGGGTGTGGTGCCTGTTATCGGACCTGGAGTTAGCAACATCCCCCAAAAACTCGAAGAGTAGAGTCCTGGCCCCTAGCCCTGCCAGTGTAGCAGAAATGATGAGGATGATGATGGCAGCAGCAGCCGTTCTTCTCTGCGTGAGTAGCTTAATGTTGTTCGTGTGTAATTTACGTTGAGTAGGCTAACCACGTTATTAAATTAATGCATGTAAGGTGAACTAGCAAACACCGTCGTAGTTACATGCGGCTGTCTTCTTGTTTGATGGCAGATACTCCCTTCACCCTGGCCAAAAAGGCTAAAATGACCAAAGAAAAAGTGGAAAACAGTTAAATATGAGAGGTTTTTGGACCAATTTTGTGTTTTTTCCATTGTTTAAGCACTGCTTCCAGCCAAGAGTAATACCATATATGCCCTATAGCTGCAGAAAAGGCTAACATTGTTATCTTTTTACAAAAAAAACAGCTAAACATGAGAGGTTTTTGGACCAATTTTGTGTTCTCCATTCTTTAAGCACCGGTTTGAGCACCGTTTAAGCACCGGCACCGTTTCAAAAGTACCGGTTTGGCACCGGTATCGGATAAAACCTAAACGATACCCATCCCTACAGTTAAGACTATTCTACAGAGCAATATTACCAGTTCCAGCCATACCAAAAAGAAAAATGACACCACAAGCACCATCCAAACCATCAACACCACGTTTATCACTTGAACCACTATTCCAATCATTGGCAGCGGAATCACAGTCGACACCACCAGCACCCAAACCACAAGACCTGCATCACCTGAACTACCAGGAATGCTACTACAATACAGATAAGACCAAGACTCTAAGCTTAACATATTAGCCTACTAGCCTATACTAATTAGCTCAAAGTGCAATCTTATCAGGAGATTGGTGCTAAACATTCTCTTTTGCTGCTTGCACAAAATAAAAATACTGGTGAAATATTTAGTGTAAATATATATAGTTCTGTGATGTCCCTGAAATCTTTAAAAGTTTTAACTAACACTATCCGCCTCTTAAAACGAACGTCATTAGTCATTTCCAGGTCCAACTCTTCTTTGATTCCCAAATTCAAAGACTGTGGTATCGCTGAGAGTTAAAAATGGCCCAGATTCTTTCAACTTCAATAAAATGTTCAGTTTGTCTGATCTCCCACATGTTACAATAAAGTAACAAAAAAGAGGATTTATGAAATTTAATGGAGTTAGCTTGCAATGGAAAGTTTTCAGCTTGCTCGCTGTAATCTATACCCTCTGACTGAGGGATTGTTAAAACACTAAAAATTAAAACATGCAGCTCTATCATTTCAGACGTAAATGAAGGCAGAAAACTAAACAGCAGCGATGTTACTATGGTTACAGACGTTGGGGTAGCTAGCATATAATGGTGTGCTACCTGATGGCTAGCTACAGAGCTAAGGTAAAGATGAAACAAACACATTAGCAGGATATGGAGGATGAATGTTAGCTTTTTTCCTGTCAAAAAAAGTTAATTTGACAGTCCCCAATGGACAGAGACAAATGCAATCATATAGCAGGGAAAAGAAGCTGAAAATGGACCAAAGTTCAGTTAAGAGAACACCTGAGATGATCCGTTCCCAGCATGAGGTTAGTCAGTAATATCCTGTTGCATGGTTTGGATGACTAGCTATGAAAAAATCCTGATTCTCAGCTTCACCTACCCATACAAATATTATTGAATACAAATCTTGATTATTCCAAACATCATAAATATTTAGTACCTGGCAAGCCATGAGCCCGTGGGCTGTAGTTAGACCATGAGGTTTTAAAAACTGAGATTAAAGATGCACTGCACATTAACAGTGTTAATAAAAATCCAGAGAGGACTACAGTGATCACAAATTATTTTTAAGGTCTTGTTTATATTAAATAAAACAAGATAAAAAGCATTAGAAAACTTGTTAATAAATTCAGTAGGAGACTTGGACTTGAAATGTAAACATTTCTTTTCTTGACTATCTCACATGCACATATTATGAAACCATAGGGGAAGTTCTCAATCATACTAGTTCTCTGACAGATTATATCTAAATCTAATGTGTTGGTCATCTAAAATTCTACAGGCCTTTGTATTGAACATCACAGATGGCTCACCTTATGGTGACCTTTTAGACAGATGCTGGGATATTGAAGTGTGGAATTCAGTAAGACAGACGGTATTATGCAAACAGTAGTATGCAATCCTAGACATACTTGCAAGAATGATGCTAGTGTGGATACTAATAAAAAAGACAAAAGGCTGACAGCATACCTGGGCAGTATAAAATTACAGGACAACAGGATAATTAACAGTTGTACAATTTTACCTCTTTTGTGTAGAGCAATGCAGTACTATAAAAAAAAAAAAACGTATTGAGTCACCCTTCATTTCTTTACATTTTGCTGGGAAAATAGGAAACGAGCAGTGATTTATTGAAATGTAAAAATCAATAAATAACTACGTGAAATAACAGTTTACAAGGGGTGGGGGTGGGGGGGAGTTTGTACATTTCTAGCTTGAAAGTGACTTGTGGCCACTGGATTTTCAGTCCAGTTCTTGTTTAATCTGACATACCTCAATATTTTATTTTCTATCTTCTTGATGGTGCCTTCCTTCCATTGATACAGAACTGTAGATGTATCACCTGAAGGGCCAGATGCAGCTTTCATAGATAGTAGATAGTTTTGGTTTTTTTTAGACCTGCCACTTCTTTAGACCCACGTTGCACATTATGCCAAGGCATGCCAAATTCTCAGCAAACAACTCTTTGAGACTCACCTTGTTAGTACAAAACTATAAATTTATGTTCTTCAGACTGTGATATCTTTATCTCTTTCTAGATGTAGAACGTTTTAGATGGAGGAGGGGTGAAGGAGGGGCAAGAGGTCTAGGCAGGGTGGCCATACTTCTTCACTGAAGTATGGGAAAATCCCCTATATGTAAATGGAGTCAATTATCCACAAAAACACTTTAAAACTATTTATTGTATCATGGTCTCTCCTAGATTAAACTAGTATATACATCAACTCTGTTGTATATTGTAAGCTTATCTGCTGGTTGAGTAGGCCTGAGCCATGTTCTAAATGTTTGTGCTGCTCTCTGCTGGTACAAAATAATAATTACAATTATCAATGGTTTAAGGTTTGATTAATTATTTACATATAAACTAGCCCCAAATAAGATAGAATAAATGACACAGATATTCAAAACACAAAATTACAGCTAAAGCTTATTTTGTAATATATTAAAGTGACAAAACTTCATCTCTGAATTATTACAGGCATATCTTAGATCAAAAATGAAGATGAAGTCATTATAAAAAATCAACTACAGATGAATTTGTTAATTTCTAGTCAGACTTCCTGTCTTTGCTTGTTCATATCTTGATGAACACAGCCTCATAACGTGATTGTGCTATTTTATGAGGTTTTGAAAGTGACATCACGAAGCCTCGCCCCCCCAGGCTTTTATAATTAGTCACCTACAGTCACAGGCAGCCGTACACACTACAGCTTTCTACAGGGAGCAGAGAGCACAAAGCTACAGCCACACAAGTGTTTGTGAAGACATACAGCTAAAGGAAAACTATGACGAGGGTCAGTCGTCAAACTCTGATAACATGTAAGTAAACATCAAAACCGGCTCCTTTCTGATTTACCTAGATCTGTTTTTAAAGTTAAGGTCTTGAGTAAGTGACTGAAGAGCCATGTGAACTACCATGTTTATTGTTATTATTTTTTAGATTATAAGTGCAGAAATTACTCCTTTAGTAGCTGATCTGTAAATTATTTGAACTGAAGCTGCTTTGGTGAAATCAGCCTTTGCAGTGTCTTTAAAAACTGCCTCTTTTCACTGGTTCAAATAGCTTGTTAGAAGTGAACTTTCAGTGTAAGAAGGTTAAACTCAGACCTGCTAGAAGTTGCACAACACAATGCTTTTTTAATGTTTGATTTGTTAAGGAAGTAAATGACACATTTCTACCGGTCTAAACTGAGTGATGATGACATGTGGCGCTAAAGCTCTCAGACAGGAAATGTGTTGGTTGTTTTTCTTTTTTTGACTTGACACTATTTTGAAACCTTTGGGTTGGATCTTTATCACAAAGTACTGCATCATCACTTTAATGTTTCTTTCTCCCACTATTGGTAAAGTAGATAGTTTATTTATTTTAATTAGATTCTCTTTTCTAAATTAAACTTTTAAAATTGTGATCAAACAACTACAGTAGAAGGAGGAAAGAAATAATTCATTCGTCATACTAGATCCCTGCTCTGACTTCCTTTACGTTGACAGAAACACGGATGGCAAGACTGTCTGTGATGAAATATGTACTACACAGACTGTAAACGTTCAGCCTTTCTGGTCTTTTATTCATGTTAAATTTCAAATCAAAAGATGGGGGAGTTGTTTTTCATGGTTCCGCCAGATAAATTATC
The DNA here is from genome assembly GCF_036321145.2 of Pelmatolapia mariae. Taxonomy (NCBI): domain Eukaryota; kingdom Metazoa; phylum Chordata; class Actinopteri; order Cichliformes; family Cichlidae; genus Pelmatolapia; species Pelmatolapia mariae. Next base: position 35,612,350 of record NC_086233.1, read on the forward strand.
ATGACTAACCATGACCAATTACATTCTGATTACACAATGGTAGTGGCAGAAGAGGTATGAAATATACAGTCCCGGTCAAAAGTTTAAGATCACTTGAAAAATGGCAAAAAATCATATTTTGCATAGTTGGATCTTAACAAGGTTCCAAGTAGAGTTTCAACATGCAACAAGAAGAAATGGGAGTGAGACAAAACAGTGCAATTTATTGAAAACAACGCATGTTCCCCTGACCTAAATCCAATTGAGAACCTTTGGGTATGGATGGCAAGAGAAGTTTACAAAAAGGACAACAGTTCAAGAGTTCCGTCTTCACCAGTTGGAGAAATGTTCCCACTCACCTCATGGAAACGCTTGCATCGAACATGCCGCAACAAATTTTTGAAGTGATCAACAATAACGGTGGAGCTAGTCATTACTGAGTTCATGAACTTTGATTTCTATTTTGGGGGGTTAACATTTTTTTTTTTTTGGAGGTGTGGTCCTAAACTTTTGATCAGCTTTAAAACAGACTGTTTCAGTTTAAGCGTTGTTTTCAATAAATTGCATGCTCAGAAAAATATTTTGTCTCACTACCATTTCTTCTTGTTGCATGTTGTAGCTCTATATGGAACCTTGTTGAGATCCAACCGTGCAAAATATGATTTTATGCCATTTTTCAAGTGATCTTAAACGTTTGACCGGGACTATATATACAAAAGCTGGAGTTGTGTAAAATTGATTGGCTTCAATCCGACTAAGCAAGTGAGATACTGTTCATACCTAAGTGACATTAGGCCTACCTTAAATTAAAAAAAAAAAGTGTAGTCTGACATTTTTGCAACCAGTTTTAGCCTACAGGACATTAGAAAGAATGTAAGGTCTTTCCCCCTTTAGCTTCAGACCTGGAGGCCTAAATTCATCTTTTATATGTAGTTTATGGATTTATTGTATAATTTATATAGTTTATTGCATGCAGACTCAGCATCTTTAGTCCTTGAAAACAGCTCAGTGTTGTATTTGCCAAAAACACCCAAACTGTTTCATAAAAAAGATCAAAACTTTCAGCAGTGACAAAAAATGTTGCTACGCATTTTAACAGTAATAGATGCCTTCAGCTTCTCCCTAATTTTCCAAGAGGTCACCAAAGATGAAGCTACACATTAGATTTGTCACTGATGTTACACCAGGTCCCCTTCCTGATGCAACCCCACTATACAGCCAGGGTTGGTGGTACCAGTACTGTTAGTATGAGCCTGGGTTTGTGTTTAATTGGCATGAGTTCAATAAACTCCAAATAAAGCTGCACACTGTATTTTCTTTTAACTAAATATCAGTCAGAGAAGAGGAAATTATCTTTGTTGAACATTTCTTATTCTAAATGGATGTTTAGTGCATGTGTGTGCCTTATATAGTAGAATTAGTCTAATGTTTTGTTGATTTGTAAGATAAAAGCCCACTTAAATTAAATCTTCTTCTTCTTCCTAGTGGTTTATATCCCGCGACGCAGGGTCCGCTATCTTGCATGCCTTCCTCCACTTCTTCCTATCAAGGGCGTCTTCTGGTGTAACATTCGCAGCCTTCATATCATCCTTGATTCAGTCCATCCAGCGCTTTTTTGGTCTTCCTTGTGGCCTGTTTCCATCCAGATCTAATTGCTGGGCTGTCTTTGCGATGGAATTTTTATCGCTACGGACAACATGGCCATACCATCGGAGCCTCGCCTCTCGCATCTTGTCTGTGATCGGTGTCACTCCCCATTGTTTCCTGACATCTTCGTTCCTCGCTCGGTCAAGTCGTGTGAGACCCAGAGGCCACCTCAGCATCTTCATCTCCATGGTGTGAAGAGCTTGTTCGTGTTTGGTCGTCGCTGGCCAGCACTCTGACCCGTAGAATGCCACTGGGCACACAATCGACTTATAGACTTTCGCCTTAAGATAGATTGGCATTCTCTTGTCACATAAGACTCCACTCACCTGATGCCACTTCATCCACGCTGTGTTGACACGGAGTCCGGCATCTGGTAAAGTTTCGCAGTCCGAGGTGACAAGGGACCCGAGGTACTTGAATTGGGCAACTTCCGTCGATAGTGATGGTACTGTTGGTCTGGGGGCCGCATTCAAGGTACTCAGTCTTCTTGATGTTCAGGTGCATGCCGTGTTTGGAGAGCCGGTCTTTCCATGCTTGTGTTCGGGTTTGCAGGGCTAGGCAGTTTTCTGTTTCTGATAGGCACAGATCATCTGCATACAGGAGACTCCATGGATGTGGTGATTGCAGATCAGCCGTCGCGGTGTCCATACAGAGGGTGAACAGCAAACGGGCCGCGTGTATGGCATCGATAGTTCCACAGCCCTTAACAAAGCCGCATTGATTCGGGGTGATTGTGACCAGTTGACGGATCCGATTTTCCAGGACACGTTCGAAGATCTTCATTGCATGGCAGAGTAGACGAATTGGTCGATAGTTGGTGCACTCTGTGACGTCTCCCTTGCCCTTCCAGATGGGCACTGTGATGCTCGATGTCCAAGCTCGGGGGGCTTTGTCTTCGACCTTGATATGGTTGAAGAGTGCCGCAAGATATGTTGTACCGCGGTCGCCCATCATCTTCCAGATTTCAGCTGGGATGTCGTCCGGTCCTGTGGCTTTTCCGTTTTTCGTTTTCTTCAACACGTTTTGGACTTCGGCAGTGGTGATTGGTGTGACAGGCCCTGCGACTGGGTCCGCGGGAGGGATAGACGGATGTGTAAATTCTTCATGGCTGATTCCAGCGAAGTAATCTGACCAGTGCTGAAGGATGTCTCGGGGGTCTCGCAGAACCTGCCCGTCGGCTCCCTTGATTTGGACAACATGGTTCGTATCAAAATCCTGCTTCGCGCGGTGGTGGGCTTTGGCAAGTCGGTAGATGTTATTGGCCCCCTCTGGGGTTTGGAGCTGGCCATAAAGATCTTGGTAGTGTTGTCTTTTCGCAGAGGCCACTTCCCTCTTTGCTGCCGATTTCAGCGAGGGGTATCGGGTGAGATCTTCATGCGCTCGCGATCGCCACCAAGTCTTATGGGCCAGCTTCTTCGCTTTTATTGCTTTTTCTACCTCCTCATTCCACCACCAGACCTGTTTCTCAATGTATTTTCTGCCCGGTTTTGTTGAACCAACGGTGTCCTCCGCAGTGTTGTGGATGCGCTCCCCCGCTTCAGTCCACATCTTCTCAGCAGGTTGGTCAGTGTTTACTGCAAGTGAGAGGAGCATAGTTGTCAGTTTCTCCTTGTGCTCCTTCGCCTTCCACCATTTGAATCGTTTTGGTCCTGTCCGGCATCTGGGCAGCTTTGGCTTGACAATCTTCATATCCATGACGAGTAGACGGTGCTGGGGGGCCACGGATTCATATGGAATTACTTTGGTGTCCGTGACCTGTTTGAGGTCTCGTCGCCGAACCATCTAATAGTCGATCTCAGTTGCATGTCCGCCGCTGGTGTAGGTGGCTAGGTGCGATGGCCACTTCTTAAAGAATGTGTTGGTAACAGCCAGATCGTGCGCCGCTGCAAAATCGAGGATACGTATTCCGTCGTCGTTCCTCACGCCGAGGCCTTGTCCCCCATGGCACTGTGGGTAGCCGCCCCTGTTCGATCCCACGTGGCCGTTCAGATCGCCTCCGATTAGAATGTGTTCATCTGGGGCAATGGTCTGTATGATCCTGTCCAACTTGTCCCAAAATTCATTTTTCGTTTCATCGCTGAAGCCAGTCTGTGGTGCATGGCAGGTCACAACATTAACGTCAGCTGTTCCTAGTTCGATTCTGATAGACATTAATCGATCAGATGTTCGCTCAATCTTATACGGGGATTGGAGCAGGTGTTTGCTGAGTGCGATGGCCACTCCATTCTTAGTGGCTCTCTCTCCGCAGTAGAAGAGCTTATATCCCTCTCCAATCTCCGCCGCTTTGCTTCCGGTCCATTTGCTTTCTTGAACACAGGCTACGTCGATGTTCCACTTCTTGAGTACCTGGGCCAGCTCTCGGCTGCGTCCAGTCAGAGTTCCAATGTTGATTGTTCCGAATCGTAGATGAGCTGGCTTCTTTTGGTAGAAGTTTCTGGCTGGCATGTCTATAAGATGCGACAAACTTTATACTTTAACCGATGTGTCGCACCGCCTGTCGTCAAAGACCATCACCGTTAGCCAAGTTCCAAAGGATCTTGTTTCCAGCCGACACCGCGAGGAGGTGGTGATTGGATTTTGCCGGCCCCCCACTTAAATTAAATAAATAAATAAAATAAAATCAATAATCTATAAAACTATATACAACCTAAAACAGATTGCATGAATTCCAAAAGCAGAGGAATTTCCAGGAAGCACGCACATTGCACATTTCTACCTAACTCTAATTTCTATTTGGAAATTAATTTAACACCAAGAACTTTCAGTGTGACATTCTACTTATCAGCTAAAACATTCTCAATCCTACCTGGCACATATGGAAGGGGTCCACATTACTATTGATTTCTAAAGCTCCGAAATACTAGTTTACCATCATTTTAAGGCAGAAAAGAAAGGACAGGAAAATTCCAAAGTCTACATTCGGAAGCAGGAGGAATGTGATATACCACATTCTCACAACCTTACAAAAATCTCCTGTCTTGAATTGCAGGTCTGTTGTTATTCTGTGCAGTAACAAAACAGATGGCAACCTCCGTAACCCCACCTTCAACTTCTGCAAGCCTTACCGAGACATCAGCTGCTGGTGTCACTGAGAACACCAGCACCACTGACATCACCCAAAGAACTAACACAGGCATTACTCCCACAAGCGCCACCCAAACATACGGCACCACTGACATCACCCAAAGCACCAACACAGGCATTACTCCCACAAGCGCCACCCAAACAAACAGCACCACTGACATCACCCAGAGCACCAACACAGGCATTACTCCCACAAGCGCCACCCAAACATACGGCACCACTGACATCACCCAAAGCACCAACACAGGCATTACTCCCACAAACGCCACCCAAACAAACAGCACCACTGACATCACCCAGAGCACCAACACAGGCATTACTCCCACAAACACCACCCAAACATACAGCACCACTGACATCGCCCAAAGCACCATCACAGGCATTACTCCCACAAACGCCACTGAAACAAACAGCACCACTGACATCGCCCAAAGCACCACCACAGCCATTACTCCCACAAGTGCCACCCAAACATACAGCACCACTGACTTCGCCCAAAGCACCAGCACAGGCATTACTCCCACAAACGCCACTGAAACAAACAGCACCACTGACATCACCCAAACCACCACCACAACGATCACCACTCCTGGAATCACCACCCCCCCAAGAGCCACCACCAGGGGTACCACTCTGGGGCAGGATGAACACAAGCCCAAAGGTCTAAGCTCAGGTATGGAGAATTGCTCAGATACAGTTATTCTTCCTGTTTCATGCATTTCCTTTCTTTTCCGATCGATCCCACAACAATTCTGCTACATGACAGTAAGTCAGAAACCAGTGTATCTTCACTGACAAGAAGAACCACATCAAGACTTTGATAAAATGTCATCTAGGATAATTAATATCAAAAGCTTGAATGCAAAAATGGTAACAATAACCAGAGCTTGACTAGACAGTATCATGTAGATTTTTTTTTTATCATAGTTTAGCATACAAGCATGACATTATTACTTATTAGTTACAAATACAAATCTGATCTAAAAAATGTATACTTTATCCTCTTGACACCATGAAAGATGACAAACTGCTAGTGAGTAAAATAGAACTCAGATGATTATCAGAACAATTAAAATTGTGTTGTTTATGCCAACTTTATTGCTACCACCCAAATGTTTGCAGCAGAAATCAAAACAAACTCATCAGAACAGCATTTTTGGTGAGTCCAAGTGAATTGTAGCCTCAGTTCTTCGCTGATAGGATTGGCACTCAGTATAGTCTTCTTCTGCTGTAGCCCGTCTGCTTTAAGGTTTTGCACTGAGAGATTCTGCATACTGTGGTTGTAGTGAATGGTTAGTTGAGTTTAGTTACTGTTGCCTTTCTTTTCACTTGATGCAGTCTGGCCATTTTCCTCTGACCTCTGGGATTAACAAGGCATTTTCACCTACAGTTACTGCTCACTGGGCCAATTTTTGGACCATTCTCTGTAAACCTTTGAACAGATGGTTGTGTGGGAAATCCCAAGAGATCAGCAGTTTCTGAAATTCTCAGATCAGCCCATCTGCCACCAACAACTATGCTACATTCAAACTCACTAAAATCCTCTTTCTTCGCGCTTCTTACGCTCAGTTTGAACTTCTGCAGATTGTCTTGACCATGTCTACATATTGAAATGCATTGAGCTGCCACCATATGATTAATTAGATGATTTGTGTTAATGAGCAGTTGAACAGGTCTACCTAATAAGTGGCCAGTGTTAAAAATGGTATACCCAAACTCATAACTCCTAAAATGTCAAACTCAGTAGGATTAAAGGTAGCACTTTATAAAAATGACCCAAGAGCAAGGGCTCAATGCTCGTATAATTAAATGGAATTTCAATGTATTATGTTATGTAATTATATTTAACTAAAAATACAGGTAGCTACACTCTAATAAGGGGGAAAGCAAGGAAAAATTATAATGTAATTTAAAAACTGGATAACAGAATATCTATTGTGCACATAAAATAATGAATATTAAATAAAGATGTAAAAAAAAATAAGCAAATAAAATGGCAAGATTAAGGCCTGCGCCCCTCCAAAAATACAGCAAAGGCCCACATAGCAAAATTGGTATGGCCTGGATCTGGCCCACACAATATGCTTACACATGGCCCACATACCGCAAAGAATGATGGCCCTTTGGTGGCCTAGATCTGGTTTGCCAGAGGTGGCCCACACATGGGCCAGCACAAGGCCAGTTGCAGACACACTGCTGGCCCTGTGCTGGCCCAGAACAGTTTCAGCTCTGGCCCCAGATGTCAGCCTAATTTGTACCCCAAGCCATGTAATAACAACATGTGCCGGAACATAATAGTGCAAAAGTAACATGACAAAACTCTGTTCTTCACAAAGGAAATGCCATGTATTGCAACATGGCATTTTGGTCTTCTAACTAAAACAGGAAAATAGGAACATAAATAGTGCCATCATTGCCAGACCTGGCCCACATCTGGCCATGACACCAGTCAGTCAGAAATGCCAGCTTGATGCCGGATCCGGGGAAGACCTGTTTTCTATGAGCCTGGGCCACATAAACCAAACCACAATTGGGCCAGATGTGGCATGCCATCACATAAACAGTGACATCTATGCCAGGCCTGGCCCCTATCTGGATGACATACCACTTACCATGCCAGAAGTCAGCCAGCAGTGCCGGCTTGACACCAGATCCGGGCCAGACCTGTCTGCTATGTGACGGATGACAGATGGAAAATATTGTTTGTTTCCTTAATTTCCTCAAAATTACCATACAAATAGCACTTAAAACTACTTACAATGTAATTTATGTCTCCTTTCCTGTAAAATACCTGAAACTATGCACCTAAAATTACTTACACACTGCTGAAATATATATTTATAGTATAGTTGTTGTTTTTTTTTGTTTCTTGCAAAACTTGTTCTTATTCAAGTGTCTACAAAAATAAGTAGCTGGTAATTAATCAGACATATCATGTAAAGTAAGGAAGTATATTTTGTATTAGTATACTCAACGCTTATCATATATAATTTATTATTTCTTTCTTTTCTTTTTTTTTTTGAAAACACTAAACTGTAGTTTGGATGCTGCAACATTTACCTGAGACACTGCCACATTTTTGATCAGTCAGTGTAGCACCTGTTCAGATAGCACCACATTACACTGCACCAAAACTTGTTACCCAAGTACCTGCCCTTTCTAGACAACTCTGTGTTTATTGCAGATGCTCTGTCAAGACACCCACTGTGTGTTCCCTGCGGTTTCATTGAAATGATAAATTATTTTCTTATCTTTATTGTACTCCTTAAGATACACCTCTGGTATGCCAGTAACTCATTAACTTTTGGTTTTAATCAAAGAATATTTACAATATACTGCCAGTAAAGGGCATGTTCTCTAACAAAATGACTGGTTTCTGACCTGAATCTGATGTAAACCATCTGTCTGTCTGTAACACCCAAATGTAAATATGGGCGAATGTGCTGAACATATGATTTACAAACACAATGGCACAGGTACTCATAGTTCTTTCGTTAAATGAGCAAAGTGAAAGCATGCAATACTCATGCACTACCCCAGCCCTTCTGTTGCCCGTCTGTGACTGACCTCTTTTCAGCGTGGTTTAGTCTGTGGTTAATATGTGAACAGTTTCCTTTCACGCTTCCTTGTTTACTTCATAGTAAAGTCCTTACCAGCTAAATAAATGTTAGTTCTTTCTCTGCTTATTCACTAAGTGTACAATATTCAGTCATTATCACTGTCAGATAAAAGTAAAAGTCACTCACACTAAAACTCTGACATTCAGGCTAGTGTGAAAAGTTTATCTCAGGGTCTGCAAATATATATATATATATATATATATATATATATTAAAACATTCTTTACGTCACTTCATGGGCATTTGGACCATCTAATCTCATTAAAGCCAAAATAACTTTAAGTCATTTACAGTAAAGAAAAGTAGTTTTCCACAAATGGGAACCTACTGCTTATTTCCTGTTATCAGTGGCTAGTGCACCTGATAATGTGTGTCATTTCATGTCATTTCCTATGGCTCATTTCATATGAATCATCTGGTTCAGAAGGCTTGGAAAGTATGGTGATTATTTATGAGCAGTTACTCATTTTTCAACAGCAATAAGTCCCAAACAAAAAGTATGTATTTAAAAAATAAATAAATGAAAATATGCAGGTCATGATCAGTTCCAAATGGTGATTTGTGGTGTCAAAAAACCTACACTGCTCAGTCACAATCCATTCTTTGGAAAATAACAGAATGCATTTTCAGTGTCTATTTCCAAAGCATGCCGCCTATCAAGCGTTTAAAGACTCAGTTCAAAGATCAGACAGCTTTCTGATAAACTAAGGTGCATAGTCAGCAATAAGCAGGTCATTTAATGTTGAAATTAAGGCTTGTAAGAGCATTAAGAGCAGCCTTGTTTTTCAAGGAAGTGTTTATTGATTATACCTGAACATTTTTCTAGGCTGTGCCTCCGGGCCAACAAATAGAAACATAAGATCCTTGAGGTGGTCTGATTTCATCCAATTTCTCACATGGAGATTACTTATCAAAACTAAAGCTCAAAGATCAGTTACTTTAGATATTGGGAAGAAAAGAATTATCTTAAGTTCATAGTACACTGTGCCAAAAAATGACCACCACCTCTCGAGACTTTTAGCTTACCTCTGCATAGTCAGAGTGGTACAGTCGGCTGAGGCCACTGACATACTTAAACATCAGGTGTGTTTAGTTGATGGGAAAAACACATTTTATGAATCCTAAATGAAGAATCATTCAATAAATTTTTTGATACACTTTAGACTGATTGATTTTAGCTTGTTGGCAGTATGGTTCTTTGGTTAGTGCTGTCCTGATACATCAATCGGGTTGATTTCAACTGTAATTTACAGAGTCCTTTAACCTTTTGTTGATTGCTATTTTTAAAACAGTTGTCCAGTTGTTTAGTTTATGACCAAACACATGCACAAACAGCCTATATATTTAGGCTGTAGTCACATTAAGTAATTTATACCTAGCTGAAAAAATTTGAACAGCAAACATAACTCTAACCACCATTTTTTTTTTTTCAAATTTAGTGTGATTAGTGCATATTATGTGTGAGCATGGTTAATCCTACTTTGTCCTGGCCTATTGAAAAGGTCAGGCCAGGCAGGGTTTGGTTTGACTCAAGAACAGTACACATGTAGAGTGATTACTAACCACTCCATTGAACTCTTTCAACCAAAATAAAAAGTAAACTAATAAACTGTCATGTAGGCTGTGTGGCAGGCAGAGGTAGAACCCAATGCAGGACTCAAATCAAAAAGGAGTGAACTAAAGAAGGAACTCACGAACTAGTTACTAGGAACTATAAAGTAGAAGGGGAAAAAAAGAACATTTACAACTTTGAGTTTACAACCCAACCATGATACACAAGGACGCACACAGCAAATGGGGACGATGCGACAACAAGCAGAGGAAGACTGAAGATAACGAGTGGATGGGAAACAGGAGGAAACACACCTAGAACTAACCAGTTAGCAAATGTACAAGTAGAAGTACCACTACTACATTTAAAAATACTCCAGTAATAGTTGAAGTACTGATGTAACTTCTTTTCTCAGGTAAAAGTTAAAAAGTACAGGCTCTGTAATTTACTCCAAGCAAGAAAGTTAAAAGTAGCTCTGGGGGGCGTTTTTTTTTTATTTTTGTGCAATGCTAACTGAACCTTCTGCTAGATTTAACATAATGAATAAATAATATCAGTAGATGAGAAAACAATATAAAAATTCTAACTATACTCAATTTGAATCTAAAGAAAAAGAAGGAAAATTAAAAAAAAAAAAAATCTATATATTCTGTTGCCTACATTGTAGAGGGTGACTTTGCCTCTAAACAGGCAAATGTGTATAATCAGGGGTTTAATTGGGTCACACACTGTTCTTTACTTTAAACCAGGGGTCTCGAACTCCAGGCCTCGAGGGCCGGTGTCCTGGAGGTTTTAGATGTGTCCTTGATCCAACACAGCTGATTCAAATGGCTAAATTACCTCCTCAACATGTCTTGAAGTTCTCCAGAGGCCTGGTAATAAACTAATCATTTGATTCAGGTGTGTTGACCCAGGGTGAGATCTAAAACCTGCAGGACACCGGCCCTCGAGGCCTGGAGTTCGAGACCCCTGCTTTAAACCCATCACAGTAGAGCAAACTAACCGGTTTATCCTGCACTAACCTGCAGAGAATTTTCATGCAGCCTTTAAATAACAGTTAGTCTACTTCAGTTTAATTTAAAAGCATGTTTCACAAAATAGAATAAAAAACAACCAAAAACCATAATGTCACATGTACTGATTTAAAAACATGAGGACTTATGAAACTGACTTTTGTGGATTACAGTGTTGGACCCAAATCCGCCACAAACTTCACAAAGGAAAATGTGACAGAAGTCCACAACTAATCACTTAGTACTTTGGAACACACACTAAAGTACACAGGCACTTCAACAAAGGGAAGACAGGACTATTTATACACAGAGAATTGACTAGGAGTGACAAATAGGTGAGGAAAGAGATACAGGTGACAAAAAGTGAATGCACATCAGGGAAGGGCAGACAGGAAGAAAAACTAACACAGAACATAAAAGAAACTAACCTTCAAAGTAAAACAGGAAATGACAGAAAGAGACGAACAAAAAAGAATTTCAAGGAAACACAAATGGGTTGAGGTTTAAGGACAGAGTGAGGCACAACTAAAAACAGTCAGGAGTGTACTAAGATAATAAAATAAGAAACACAATATATATATATATATATATATAAACCCAGTTAAACACCATTAAAAAAAGAAAAAAAGAGACTCAATAACATCACTGTACAAGAATGATCAAAGCAGGAAATGACAAACCCAAGTGAAACCAAACAGGAAACAATAAAAACCTGAAGGCAAGTCAAACTCCTGGACTCAAACCACAGACTATAAGAGGAACCTTTAGACTTATTGTCTATTTCTTTGTTCTTTTCTCCAGGAAGTATTGCAGCCATCGTTTCTTTATTCATTGTATTGGTTCTCGTTGTGTTGGGAGGGCTGTACTACTACAAGATCAGGTGAGTCAACTTGTGTTATAGAAGCTGAATGCTCATAGTTCATAGCCAAATTTGATTGTACCAGTCAGATGATTTCATTTCTCCAAGCAGCCCCCATATGTGTCACCAAAAGGATAGTTCCCAGGGGATTGATTCTTTGTCAGTCGTGCTCTAATTTTTTTTTTTTCATTGATGGTATCAAAGATGGCTTCCAAATCTAAATAGTAAACCTAACCTAGAAGTGTGTCTGTGGTTGCAAAATGAACTCAGTCATTATATTCAGGTCACACTAAGTAGAAAAATAACTGCCCTTAGAAATTTCTGATTACTGTAAGACTGGGAAAGGTCAACCCCTCACTGAAGTGTTTGGTGTTTTGAAACACTGCTTCTCTCACTCTGTTTTGTCTTTGTATTTTCCGTTTCAGACGGACAAACTACGGTCGTCTCCTGGACAGCCAAGATTACGGCATGACAGGAAACTTCAACAACCCAATGTATGACCCCTATGATGCTTGACCTCTGATCCCAGGGAAATCCAAAGTCCTGCAGGCAGAGCCAGTCTGATCAGAATGTGCTAACAGTATGTGAGTGATGACTTCACGATGGTCAGATTTTTCAAGTGTTAGCTAGACATCGAGCCAGTGTCACGCCAGTGCTCGAATGCACTGAATTTCTCGAACTGCTATTATATTTCCAATGTGACAAAAAAGTATGTATTTCAAATAATAGCAGCTACTAGCATTTACTCAGGTACCTTTTCAAAGAGCTTTAGCTTCATGAACTCTCATATCTGATCACATTTCTAAGAGTGGAAAGTCACAGGTTATCTAGTGTGTTTGGACAGGTGTTATGACTTTTGTCAGTGAAGATCAGCTCAAGTGTAACATTACAAGAGACACTGAAAAAACACGGACGGTAGCAAATAATAAAGAGCCAGCAGAGAAAACTTTCCAATGTGCCAATAATGTGATGAGAAAAGTTTTTGATCTTTATACAATTTTCATAATAATTTTGATTTATAGAAAAGTGAGATATATCGCAAATCTAAGATGGAGACATGTTTTAACAATTCCAGGTGTCCATGTTAAGTGACGTAATAGAGACATTTAGATAAAATGTTTTAGCTTTATTAGTTTTTCTTATTGTGTGTGTAAAAGTGTCAAACTGAATGATGTAAAGGAAGAGAGTGACCAGCCTTTGAAAGGAGGGTACAAGGTTTAAATCTTTAATTTTATTCAAAAAGCTAAAAGATGCATTTTTTTATTGTATTAAACATCTTGTGTGCCCTCAGTAAAACACATAATAAGGTGTTACCTCTCTCTCAAACCTGATCAGCTGCGTCTGCCATTTTTGAGTGACATTTTAATTACTAGATTCTGTGTTGAGATGTGGTTTGTTTTCATATTTCTGGGATATTTCTGTCGTCAGTCAGGCTGCTGTTTTGATTGTTTGTACATTTTAATGAGCTCGATAAATGTGTTTGTGAATAAATTGGTGAATAAAGGTGGTTAAAGTCAGTGTTATCGCCATTATGGCAACAGCAATCTGAGTGATGTTGTGGAAAATGTAGAAACTAAACCCAGCGCACTTTAATGGTTCAGACTTTTCAGCTGTGGAGTATAAAGAAGAAGTACTGCAGCTATCTAAACACAAAAGCATGATGGCTGTAATTATCTGAAACCAATAAAATGGCACGACAACACAGCATGTGTAGTACACGCACACAAATGCTGACGTTTGGTGTGATGTCTTCATCTCTTTGCCCAGTAGACTGCAGAGCATTTATTAGTGGAAGCTTTAATAATAGTCCTGCCATCACTGCCATCCCATCCAAACTGCTTCCATTCTTCCTCTTTCTCTCATGGTTTCCCATGAAATCCTCCTCCCACACCCACACACAGCTTGTCTGTGTCATTTCATTAGTCCATCTTCTTCTTTAATAATTTCCACAGAAGCTCTGAAAAGGTCAAATTCTGTTTATTTCTGCTGTAAATCTAGTTATTTTAAGAGAGGAGTCTGTGGGGATTGATTCAAATGGCCACTAGAGGAACTGCAGTTTTTGGCATCACAGCACTGACCGCATTTTTTAGCCCCAGAGATTGCCTCTTTGCTCAAATTAGAGTACTTGCGACTATTCTGTTTCCTTTGCTACATAACACCCATTTTCCCGAAATCCTGTACAGGGCTGTCTGGAGGAAAGACTGGAGGAAATCTGGTGGAAAGAAGGCCTGTGATTCACAAATTCGAGTAATGGAGCATTTTGCAGGGAAATCATTCAGATTTGACTTTAAACAATTCTAATCTAAAGCTGCAAAGTTACAAGTAGTTGCAGATGAAGGAATATTTCTTCCCAAGCCAATAAATAAAGCAACATAAAATGGAATGCTTGAGTACATGAAGTATTTTTTTTACTTTTTTTCTTTAAGTGTGAAACTAACAATAGAACAGGACGAGAGAAGGGAAAACAGTGTATGCAAAATAAACAAAAGACAGGTTAGTTGAATGTGTGTGATGTGTAATTTGTAACTGGATTGGCTACATATGTGTGTGATAAAGAAAAATGAATTCAAATGAATAATAATTTCAATAACTTTAATCATCATTATTATTATCATCCTCCTCCATCGTTGTGATCATAACAACACCAACCTGATCATATGTGTATTATCATATATATGGATATTTATATTTTGAAGTGATATATTTATGTATGAGGTTCTAGAAAGTATATGAAAGTAAAGCTTATATAGATATTTTAAATTGTAAAGATAGAGGAAAAAGAAAAAAACTGAAGTACAGCATTTGAAATGTATTTTATTATACCACCTCTCTGTCATCATTGCTGGGCAGCAGCAGTAATAATAGAGGGAGCAGAGTCCTGCGCGGCACTGTTATTATCAGGCTCTAAATACTCCAGGCAGTGTGTATATGTGTGTGTCCTTTATAATTACCATTATTTACATTAGAAATCAGAAACATCTGGATAAGAAGTAAGAACTACAACGACTTAAACTTACCATTTGAATATGAGCCACAGCCTATCACTCACACTAATCATTCAGACATGTAATTTGAGCAGTTCAGTGTCAGTACACAGCAAATACTGAGCTGTTGATTTGTCCTGAATATTAAGATGGTTTAGGTTCATTTACTGCCTTCATTAAAAATAGAAAGTCTCAGGCTCTGACAACAGGAAGTAACCCTTTGCTCTCTCACGCTTCATTGCAACAGTTTGGAAACCACAGGCTGATAAGCTGCAAAATGAACAATAACAGGGAGGCTATGGATAAACTGAAACAGATTACGTCTTTCCCTCCGATTAAATTCTGCATTACAAAGTTTGACAAATAAGAATTAAATGGGCGAAATTTAAAGATCGGAATCTAAAAAAATCCTGTAAGAATATTGAGCTTTGGACAGAAAAACCTGTTTATTATTTCTGACATACTTGAGTCCTTAAAAGGACCAAATCCAGAATGGGAAGCATGAGGAACATGAACCTGCAGGCATCATTTTTGAGAAAAACAGTACATTTTAACTTCAAAACCACCAAAAAGCTGCATTCGCCCACTCACTCATAAGAGATGCACTAACAACTAAGAACAGAAAACCACGGTTTGAACTTTAGTTTCATTTAAGAGGAAAAACAGGAGGAGGTTTCATTTTCGACCTAACTGGAGCACTTTTGCCAACTGAAGCTTCACTGCATCTGGTTTCAGCAGTTTTAACTTCAGGACCATGAGCCCAGTTTGGTGTCTGAAAAACAGGTGGGTGTATAAAACTGTGTTTCACTCATGAAAACTAAACTGTGGTGATGCTAGAAAAGGAGCAAATCATGCAAAGTTTTAACTTTGTATGATTTTAAGATTCTCTGTGTAAAGCTGACTTTGCTGAATGGAAGTATCAGTATTATCATGTTTTGTCTCCATATAATCTTTTAACACAAGATATACTCAAATGTAGTGCGCAAGTTATCTTTTGCATGGAATGTCCTGACTATAATATGTGGCCATGAGTGCAGATGTGCCCTATAGTTGTTTGACCCCATTTGCAAAGGCAAATGAAAACCCTCACAAAGACAACCTGTCTGTGTGTAAATCAGTTTATTTCAGTTATCCAGGACAAACTAGAGCCAGACAATGATTAACACCCAGGTTTAACCTACAACATTTGGTTAACTGTCGACATTTAAAAAGGCAGAAGTGGAAAATACCTTTGGGGATTTTTCTAATCTGGCTTTGGTTTGATGTTAAATGTTCATATGTTTTGACTAAACTCCATTTACAAAGCTATGCAGCGAATCTGTGTTTTTCTATGAAAACTGATTTTATTGCCCCTTAAATTGTTAGTGTTTTCATAAAAAAATCATTTGAAAAAAAGAAAAGAAAAAAAAGAAAATATAATCATTTATATTTTCTTTTTTTTTCTATAGTATTGTCACGTACCACCGTAGGAATGTTTTGGACTTTGAACAGGAGGAGGTTTCATTTTTGACCTAACTGGGACACTTTTGCCCACTGATGCGTCACGGCATCTGGTTTCAGTAGTTTTAACTTCCAATTTCCAAAGTGCAGGAGGAGACAGGATGTGAAAGCACTTTAACTTGAAGTACTGGCAACTTACAGAGAGGACAAAAATAAGCACAGAGCCTGGTCAGAGCAGAACAAGGAAACGTAAAGCTGAGGGTTACACAGCAGGAATGTGCTGGACGACACAACAACGAATACAGACAAATGAAGGGTTTAGAAGAAGCCAAAATATTCAACACAAAGCACTGGGGCAAAACCCAGGAACATGACAGAATTACTAGAAATATCAAATTAAACTCAACCAGAAGGTCTCTAACTCAAATAATATCAATATCAACTTTATTTGTAAAGTACTTAAAAAATCACTCCTACTAGGCTGTACATAAAACTATACACATAATGAATAAAAACAGTAAAAAAAAAAAACCACCCAAAAAATAGCACATAAATAAAAAGATTAGTTTTAAAACTGGACAATGTGAGTGACTGTCGAACATGCAAACTGAGAATGCTCTGTGCCCTCTGAATTTCAGCTTATAAAGCCTGCAAAATACACATTTATCCAGCTGAACAACTAAGTTAATGTAAACATTTTTGTTTTTAACTACTATATTCACTTAATAGAGGTGGTTTGTTCCACCCCCTCACAGGACACACAGTGTGTAACACAGAACTGTTTGACCTCAAAGTAATGTTAGTGAAATTCTCTAAATGTCACAGCTGTGGTTAAAGCCAACACCGTACGAATCAGGCAGCTGAATATCAAAATACACAACATGTTGTATATGTATATGTTCCAAAATAACATGCCAAACTAATCAGCAGTTGAATGAGTCTTCTAAACTCCCACATAGTGGCACCTGAAGGAACACTGCAGTATTTTGCAAGTTGGGATGGAAATTATGCACGTGCATAAATCACGCTATTTTATGCAGAAAAAGTAATAGAAACAAAAAACTGTCAGAGATTTGCACAATATGCTCTAACAAAAGCAAATGTAAGAAATAATTCGAGTGGACATTGGAAAATGACCAAATACTTTATTTATTTATGTAGTTTTATCTTATTTCAGTACTTTTTTTTTTAACTTCAGCTCGTTTCACTTAATGTGAATAAGGGTGTTCAATAAGGAGAGATCATTAAAAGGAATTGAGCATGATTTATTGATATACAGAACTCTTTGGAGATTAGACCCCATCACAGTCCCAGCAGTGACAGGGATTAGGGCAGGATCCCCTTGGAGACGTCTAGACGCTGGTGGTGGAGAAGAAGATGGAGGCTTGAACGGAGCCTGAGTAAAAAGGAAGAGGTGGAGATGGGGGAGAGGTGGGTTGCACAAGGGAGAATGACAGATGAGCAGTGAGATTTTGAGTACGCAGAGTTGAGGTTGATTGGCCTGAAGAAGGAGGGCAGAAAGATGATTGGACTAGAGCAGTGATGTCAGCAATGAGCTTGACTGTGTGGGAAAGTGAAATTGAAGTAAAGCTTAGATTAGCCACTAAAGAACTGTGGAGCAGAGAGATGTGTGACTACTGATCTTCCTCAATGAACTTATACATAAGCTTCATTATTGGTACATTTATAGTGCTGCATTTTGTCCAAATTGGAACCCAGAAATTCAACAATACACTAGAAGGATATTGCAATAAAACAATATATATTAAAAAAAAAACACCTTTCCCTGCAGAGTAAACAGTGGTACACATGTGGGACTAATAAAGGTCATCTTATCTTATCTTATAAAATATTTCTTCATGAGATACTGTGAGGTTTTTGTGTTTCATCTAGAGTCTCAATGGGATTACTTGTATAAATTTTAGTTTAAAAAAATAATGTGTCACTTCAACGCAGATGCCTCACTGAGCATATGACACCCATTTCACATCTTCACCTCTTAAACTGCGGCATCAGTCACACATACTACAGTGAGCCATGTGGTGATGTGTTTTCAGCGTAACTAGTGAATGGAAAGTCGTGAAATATTTGTTGGTGGTCTGCCACATATTAACAATTTCATGTATTCCCATAAAATTTGTTGCAGATATTCATGAGTTCCCTCGGGCATGAAATCTACTGTTTACATTAGTGACACTAATTTATGGACTCATGGCTCATTAATTTCAGTTTAAACATTTGTAATGTTGCACCGCATAATGTATAACAATGGCATCTGTTGGACAGAGAGTATGTTACGTGAATGTAAAAATGCATACTCATATTCTTATAACGTGATGTTGGGAGTAAAGTGCAGGACATGAAGCTGTAATGCAATTGATAATATAAAAGAAATAATGTAACTGAGTTATTATATGGAAAGTGTGGGAATAATATGGATGTTGATGTAGTATTTTTAATTTAAGTGTCCTTTTATAAGGTGATTTTTTTTTTTTTTAAATTATAATTTATTTTATTTTCGGTTGTTACAGACGGGACAGACATGACTGGGGGATAGGACAGGGAGAAAGAATGAAAGAAAGAGAGGGAGAGAAAGAAAAATAGAGGGGAGAAGAGATGGTGAGAAAGGGGGGAAGAAAAGAAAAAGGAAAAAGAAACACAACACCTGGATCACCTGTATGGAGATAAGAAAAAACAGAAGAGAAAACAAACAAGAAAGAGCAACATAATAAATACAACACCATCACAATAAACCAGCTAACAGTAGATAACAGTAGACACTAAATATTACATGTTATTGTGCAGTACGCAAAATCGACAGCGCACAATGTGCTTTGAGGTAGCAGTCAAGAAATGTGTAGTTTGTGTCTGTGAACACCCGTGTGTACACCTGTGTGCACACCTGTGTGGATCAGCACGCTTGTATTCAAAAGGTTTCTCCATGTAACGATCTGCTAGGGAGTGTGGGGAGCCATAGCCCCGTCCCCCAGGGCATGAAGCAGGTATGGAGGAGATCCAGGCCCCAGACATCAAGAGGCCCCAGAATACGAGGACCCAAGGAGGACCACCAGGGGGGCAACCGTGCCACCCTCCTGGGAAGACCTGAGGAGAGCCCCAAACGAGAGGTCACCCAGCAGCCGCGGAGCAGAGGCCAGAGGGGGTTGCAGTGACGTGCCCGCGGGCTCTGCCGGCAGCCAGCTGTGCCAGAGAGGACCGGGCCTCAGGCCCAGAGGCCTGAGGGCACCCCATCCCCCGGAAGGGGCCCAGCTGGGCCACAGGCGCCAGGCCCCGCCAATCGGCCACCAGGAGTGAGTCGGTACATACATGAGCGCCCAGCCCCAGACACCAAGAACCACCAACACACCAACGTCTGAGGGCATCAGCCACTGGCAGGGAGTGTGGTGAGGGGAGATAGGTCTCCATACCTCGGAGAGCCTGAGATGTTCCCAGAGAGGTGGAGTCTAAGACCCAAGCTGACATATAGACACAGACGAACGCAGACACAAGCGTGCATTCCCACCCCATTATACACTAACAAATACTCGGCAATATATAAGGTGATTTTTAATATTCTTTTCTTCTAATATCAAATTTCAGTGACATCTGTATGAGATGAGCTTACTTGTTTGTCTTTGAATGTAGATTGTACGTGTGTGTGTGTGTGTGTGTGTGTGTGTGTGTGTGTGTGTGTGTGTGTGTGTGTGTACATATATAAATATATTTTAATTCCCCTCTCGTCCCTGTGGGCCTCTGCCAGAGGCCTGGGAGCATGAGGGTCCTGCACAGTATCTTAGGGTAAATTAGAATAGAGTAAGTGTTTTTGAATTAATAATGGGTTATAGCTCATGATAACATCATATAAAACCATCAGGTGAGTTGAATATCAGGTAGGAAAACAAACATTGGGTCTGTTTTCTAGTACGATTATAGTGCAAATGGTGACTCTAATCTAAGTCAGAGCCAAAACTCTTGGAGTTCTAGTCACAAATAATAGTTGCACATGAATTTTTTTTATTACCACTAGATGTCAGCAGTCATAAGATTTTGTAAAATGGAAAAAACAAAGGATGGAGTGGAACAGATTGAAAACTGCTAAATATCTTTCTTTATAAGCAGGCCTAACATTTCCTGTTTTAGAGTATACACGAAAGATTAGGACATTCTGTTACACTAGGGGCATGTAAAACATGCAGAGAGAGTAATTTGTCAAGCCGAAATGATTACTTAAATTAAAGCAATGCTTTAAATACTATTTAAGAGATTGCAATAAACAGTTAAAAATGAATTACCAGCATTGAGTAGAAAATAACTAATAATAATAATCATCATCATCATAAGCTTCTTTCCTTAAAAATCATGTAATCATTCTAAACATGTTGAAGTGCAGCCGCACTCTGAAAGATTATGACTGTGCTTAAGCTCTTAAGCTTGAGGACTGTTGGACACCACAAACACCTAAAACAAACGTCAGTAAAGAACCACTGTGGTCTCGACCCATATCAGTTCAAACTGTAGGAGCCAGCTCAAGTAATGCCCAATGGTGTACAGACGTCTTCATGGCTAAGGAAATACAAATGTTAAAGTAGCCAATCAGGTCCAGGGAGCATTTCTGAATCATATCAGGGTCTCAGTTTAAAGATTTAAGTCCAGTGGTTGTTTTATAACTGTGTTTTCAGAATATAACTCCAAGATTTTCAGAATCAAATGTAAGAGGCTTCCAGCCAAAGATGGCAGCTCGGACAGGGACCTGATGAGAAGATAAGTCTCACAATTGTTCTGTGTGTCGAGCTGAACTGCCCTTCTAAGGCTCAAGATTTTTTTAAAGCCGTAGATATGATCCTGATCTGTGAATTTTCAGGGTTTTTTTTTTTTTAAATAAATTGCATTTCTGATAGAAGTCTCAGCATTATCTCTAATGTGTTTCATCATAGTGCAGTCAAATAATTTACACCTCATAAATATATATATGCATTTATTTGAAAAAACAACAACAACAACATCCGGTTACATTTTTAATGGGGATTTCTTATTTTCTTTTTAAGATACTGAATGTTTCATGGACTGAGCAGTTAAATAATCAGGAGAAGGTTTGGATTGTCATGGAAACCTGCTTGAATGAGTCAGCAAGATTTATTTTTATCTGGAATGAGCATTAGTTTTGGAAAGCTGAGTCTTTATCTTTAGAATCTCTTTCAGGAAATATCCGTTATTATTCTTCTGACCAGACATCCACTGCTGTGTTTAACAGCTCCTCTCAGGCATTACATTTTATGTCTTGGTTGATCTTTTAAGGTGTTATAAAGTATTAAACACACATAGACTGACAGATCAGAAGAGCATCAGGTTCAAAAACAATCAAACCACTAATGACACTTAATGAGAACATTCCATTAAGACATATTTCATACACGCTTCCCTCGTTTTTTAATTTTATCAACAAGTCCCGACTGCATAGTTTTTTCATCCTCCAAGTTCTAGTTAGATTCAAGACCTTCTGTTTTGCAGTCTTCTAAAACAACACATCCAAACATGTGAGTGCTGATCAAACATCCAGCTTATTGGTCCAAACAGAAGGGTGGTGCTGACACTGACATGTTTAATATTTCCCTTAAATCATTCCTTAATCTGAACTGACAGCCAGCTCTAGTCATTGTGGTGCCTACGATAGATGAAATTATAATTTGGTGATCAAATGCATAGCTACACAGGAGGACATGACTGTTTCTTACAGATATGTATATACAAGAACTTCTCTGTACTATTTGAATTTTGTACAAACAATTCCTTTTGAATCCACAGTTTGACAGATAATGACAGGCTATCCTTCACACCCAATCCCAAGAATATTGTCTTTTTAACAAAAAATGTTCAAAGGATTGAAAAAGTTTTCACCTTACATCATGAGCAGTATGATCATTTGGCCCCCAATCCTAGGTGGTCCTTACCTGAAAGTCTTGATTAGTATTTCATCTAATAGAAGTTCAGAAGTTCACCTGTGCTACATTAAGTTCACATTAACCATGTCCCAGCAAAGTGCTAATTATACCCTGCTGTAACATGACATCTGGAGTCACTATGGTCGAGGAAAGAGTCCTGCTATACTCATTTGAAGTCTGCTTCAGGTTCACCGCCTGGGGAGCATTTTGTAAGAGTCTGTGGACAAGCAGGTAACCGAATGTCAAACTCTTGCACTCGTGATCTGATGACAAAATGTATGTAACTTGGACCCGAGCAGGTTCATGGATTCATAAATTATAATCATGGCCTAAACTATGACTTAAACCCATGTGCACAATAGAACCTGGAAGCTTCAGCTGGCTCACATATCACTTGCTTTGTTTTTTTGGCGTATTAAAAGGTGCTAAAGCAATTAAACAATGTCCAAAATTTCAGAGGACTTAAGCAAAAAGGATCAGAACAGATCAGAGCAGAATGTGATATATCATCTGTTGTAGTCCAAGTATTATCTTTCTTTGTGAAGCCTTACTACTTTGCCCACAGTGCAACTTGATCACCAGCAATTTAGCTTATTATCAATTATTGATACACCGGCAGGGGAGGAGGTAGTGGAAGAAACCTTGATTTAAGAGGACCCTGACAGTGGGTGCGCAAGCAGGCGAACGAGGGGCAGTTCCAGAAAACAGCAGGTGAACCACAGGTGAATGGTGAGCCAAGGTGACAGGAGATTAGTGGCGTCTGAGGTGGGTGGGTGCACATGAGACTAAATCCAAGGTGGGCTGGGTAAAAACTGGAAACAAGGAGAAGATTTGTTAATGCACAGTAAAAAAATTTAGCTGGACTGCCATATATACCACACTGAGTAAACCGATAATCTGGAGAAGACTGGATGGCCACACTGGTCCTTTTCAACAGCGGTTGAGTGCATCCGATGGCTTGAAGGTGATCTGCAGTGGAGACACAACCTCTAGCTAAGGTATGCAGAAAAGCATCTTAACAGTAGCAGGAGACCACACCAGGTGTCACTTCTGTCGCTGAGTACACGAAACCTAGGGTCCAGTTCACATGTCACCAAAACTGGACAAGAAAAAAGGAAAAACAATGCCTGGTTTTATGAGTCTTGATTTCTCCTGTAATGTTTGGATGGTAGGGTCACAATTTGATGCAAGAAACATGAAAGCTCAATTCATCTCAAAGCGGTTTCCTGAAACATGACAGTGAGTTCACTGGACTTAAATGGTCTCCACAGTCACAAAAGAGCACCTTTGGGATGTGGTGGAACAGATTTGGATGTACAGCTGACAAAATTGCAGCAATTGTGTTGATGCTAAAACCTCTGAGGAATGGTCCAGTACCTTGTTGAGTCTATGCCAGGGGTGGGCAATCTCAGTCCACGAGGGCCCACCCCTGCAGGTTTTAGATCTCACCTTGAGTCAACACACCTGAATCACATGATTAGTTCGTTACCAGGCCTCTGGAGAACTTCAGGACATGTTGAGGAGCTAATTTAGCCATTTAAATCAGCTGTGTTGGTTCGAGGACACATCTAAAACCTGCAGGGACACCGGCCCTCATGGACTGAGATTGCCCACCCCTGGTCTATGCCATGAAGAAATAAGGCAGTTCTAAGCAAGCAGGTACTACCACAGTATACCTAACATAGGGCCTCAGGTTGGAGTTGCTCCATTTAGCCCTGCACCTGTTTAACGTGTTAGCTGAACCTACAGCCAGGCCAGTGAGTGTTAGTCACAAGAATTTGTGTTTGAGAGGTAAGGTGGGAAGAATGAGCACCCTGGTCCCAAACACATGAATAAAATCCAGACAGCAGAGCCCTTTCTTCCAGTTTCCCACAGTTTTCCCTCCATAATGTAAACAATGACATTCTCTTATGGAATGTTTGTGATTTTCCATTGTCATGTTTGGTGAGCGGGATCTTGACTGTGTTGCTAAAATGCCTCCCAGCGTGATGACTGAACGAAACTAATTATCTGTGAATCATTATGTTTTTTTAGTCACAACATCATTAGAAAAGCACACTCCCATTTGCTGTAAAGGTTGGTCTGGCATTCTGGTGTTTAATGTTTAATAGATGGACAGAGCAACTCCTTACCACTTATTTTCAAAACGACAGTTCTATCTTTAACAATAAAGCACAGTTTCCCAGGAAACCTTTTTATTTATGTTATAAAAATAAACAATAACAGATCCCTACTGATCGTTATCTATGACCCAGATTTGTACCCTGTTATCAGCCAACTAAAGGATTTGTAATGGCATTTCTATTCACATCTTACAACCCAGACTGACATGGACTATTACATCTATTTTATTTTAAAAAGTTAGCAAAGATGAAAAAACAACCTTAGAAATAAGCAAAGTTAAAACACGAGATTCTACATGTCATAATTTGTCATAGATGCATTACTGCTGGATATTGGTAGTAGAATTTTCAATCAAATATTGATTTTATTCATTTTAAATAAAGTTCGATCATCAAAAAATACCATAAAGCAGTTGTCAGAATCAATACTCTAAACTGTTGTTTCTACATTCAACATGCTTTAAGACAAAATTGTGCAAAGGCTACACTATACATTTTTCAGGAATAAAAATTGGGGTCTTGGGAAAACGCAGAAAAAAACCTAGAATAATATTATATTATTGTATTGCTTGTTGTCCCGCAGAAAGCACTGGACTACAACTATTTGCAATTGACATCAATATCATATCTCACCTGGATGTGTTCAACAGAGTTAAACTACAAGGCATAAAAAAAAACCAACCATGTGCAAGACATTTGTGAAAGTGCTTACGATCTTGTACTTCTGTCCTGATGGTGATAACATAGATGCAACATGAACAGGGCGTGATACATCTCTGAGGATGTCTTGCCCCTTTCCCACCACTCGGGGCTTCCAAAGTGGCATCATTGTATTTAATAATGACTACTTATGCTTGCTCGAGTTAACAACAGACAGTGAAAAATAGTAGGTGCAAAAACAAGAACATTGAATGTTCTTTACAAAAAAGAGAAATATGAAAGTATAAATAATTTTTTTAAGGTTTTTCCAAAACAACAAAGGAAATATAATAACACTCTGTACATGAATACATATCGAATGTCACTACAGCTGCTACAATAGAGACCTACTTTCCTAAAATGTGTCAAATATATATTTTCTCATCTAAATGTCCACTGAGCTGTGTGCCAGGGGCGGTAATACTCCTTAACATTGGTTGCCAACCAAGAAGAAGAAGAAGCTGTGAGCCAGGAGGGAGGGGGTGAGTGAGTGAGTGATTCGTTTATGCTACGATTCAGCACAGGAAGGGAGGGGGTGAGTGAGTCCTGAGTGATTCGTTCATGCTATGATTCAGCACAGGAGGGAGGGGGTGAGTGAGTCCTGAGTGATTCGCATACGCTACGATTCAGCACAGGACGGGAGGGGGTGAGTAACTCAAATGTGCTGTTAGCATGTTAGCAGAGCGATGCTACTGTGAACTGAGGAGCTATTGTCTTGATGTCAGCTTTCTACTCAGGGTTTTTTCTTCTAGTTCAGAGCAGAAATGTTTTTGTTAAGAAACTGGCTGTTGTTTTTTTCCACACAATTTTAATTATAAGCTAGATATATTTCTACTAATGAAATTAGTTTGCTAACAGCAACAGGGATGAGTCAGTGAGTCAGTTGGGCTTGTGAATCATGATTCACGAGTCAGTAAAGTGATTCTCGAGTATTGAACGATTCGTTCATGATTCGCGCATCACTACTGCACACTTGAGCGAAAACGCAATCAAACTGTCTGTGCTACAGGATTAACACAAAATACTAAAAGTGCTTACACCTCAAGCTACAGTCCTTCAACCTCGTATGTTTCCCCTCTACAAATTACTACTCAAATTACAGTACTGTAAAAAAAAAAAAAATTTTGTCACCCTTCATTTCTTTATATTTTGCTAAGAAAATGTGAACTAGGTGCAACCAGTTACTGAAACTTCTGCAAACATCCATGCACAGTATATAAGGCAAAAATAAATCCCATACAGTTCTAAAGAGCTTGAAATTCAGTATTTGATGTGACTACCTTTATTCTTCAACACAACCTGAACTATCTTAGAAAAGCTTTCTTGTAATTTCCTAAGTAGTCCTCAGGTACAGTTTTCCAGGCTTCCCGGGACAATCAAATCGTTGTGTTGTCTTTGCAATTTTAAATGGATTAAATGGAAGCAAGTTGTCTGCTTTCATGTCACGGTGCTAGTAAAGTGCCTAAAGATACAACTTCAGAGTATCTCTTGGTGAAGTTGTTTCTTCTGTGTAGACACAACAATGGGTCATCCCTTGAATAAGGTGTCTTTTTTATGCTTGAATGATTCATAGGTCTGTGTTAAGTGGTTCAACAAGAAAAAAGCAGAAAAGATTTAAAGATAATCTTTGAAAAATCATTAGAAAGGCTGGAGGAATATTGCTCAAGACCACTTTAAAAATAAGACAAAAGTCTGGCTCCTCGGTAGCAAAATATAGAGAAGAGTGGAGTGACTCAAGACTTTTGCTCAGCAAATTTCTCATTGCGAAATTTTGTCACCAGGTTTTCTGTACCTCATACGGGATTTCATGTAACATTGGAAATTGTGTAACACCGACCTTGAGCAAGGAGAATATGAGCAACAACAACAAAAGGCCACAACACTACCATCATTTTACTTTACATACTGACCAAGTAAAAACTCCATTTATGAAAGCAGAGACAGTCTTTGGGGAGTTTTTTTCAGCGAATACTTTTACAGTTTAAATAAACAAATGCTTAACTTTACTAATATAGGAAAGCTGTTTACTTTCCCCCAAAAAGTGTCTAATTATAAAACTTTATTGAGAGCTTCCTGTACCTAATAATGCATTCTGTGGGTGAATAGCACTAATCATTGGCCAGAAGAAGGATGTGAATGTGTTATTTTCTCTGCCTGACTCGGACAAATACACTAAATTTGTCCATGAGTGAGTATTTAGGTAGTTGGTTAGTGTCTCATGACCCTGAAGGTACGCAGTGTCTGTCTGTCTGTGGTAATGATTATGCCCTGATGAATAATTTAACTGTATTGATGTCAGGAAATCAAAATGAGTAAGCTCTAAAAGACCACATAACGCCCATTAGTTAGTGGTTTGCTAACTGGCTTGTGTCTATGTGGTAACATTTAAACAGGTATGAATTCATGCATCATTTCATGACAAGGATAATGACTCTTACTTTAAGCCCTAAGACCCTTTAACATTGTAAAATGTCACAAAATGCTTACATGGGCTGAGCAAGCAACAGTTACAAAGAAAAATTTAATGATTTTGAATATTCCTTTAGTAGTTACACAAGCTAAAAGACAAAGTGAAGAAGTTTAATGTTTTCTTGCCAAAGTTATGGTTTAAACAGAAATACCAAAAACTGCAGTTTCTCTCATTTCATCTGTAAGAGGTCTCATTTTTTGTGTGTTTCAACACAAATACCTCATAGCTACGGTTAAGTATGGGGATCACGCTTGAGGATTTGAGCTTGTTTTACAGCCACAGGACCTGAGCACCTTACAGTCATTCACTCAGCCATGAACTCTTCTGTATACAGAGTCAAATGTGAGACCATCCGTCCAACAGCTGAAGGTGGACTGAGTTTATGCAACCGGACAAATTTACAACAGAACAGCTGAAACAGAAAAGAAGAAGAACAAAAAGATGTTGCATCAATCACAGTCCATCGCAACACCTGTGGCGAAACCATAACATAGGTGTTCATAAACAAATCCCTACAAACCTCAGTGAACAGTGATGTGACAGACTCATAAAGTCATACAGAAAACAATTATTTCAAGTTGTTGCTGGTAAAAGTGGTTCTGCAAGCTACTGAATCCTGGGCTGTACAAAATTTTCACCCAACCACATAGAATCATGTGAAAACTGTTTGTCACATAACTGCAAATCCACCTTTTATAAACTGTGTGGTCTGGTTAACCACTCGGCCTCACTGCAGCCAGTTCTTTAGCTTCTGAATGGAGTAATCTGGACTGCCTTGAACCAAATAACCAGATGCATTCTGTTGGAGTTGTAGATTACTCTTGAACAGGCTAAACATCAGGGTTATTATGATTATCTAAAACTAAACTAAAAGCTAAAATAAGATATTAAAAAAACTTTTAGTTATCTAAAATCTAAACCAAAACTAGACTTTTCTGAAACATGAAAAATCTAATCTGGAAAACTAATTAGAACTAATTAATACCGAATAGAAAATAACGAAAATGTAATAACACTGCCAAACACTACTTGCTCATGCGTACATAACTGGATAGCTGAATGTAAAAAAAAGAAAAAAAAAACTGAATTTAATTTGCAAAGAGCTGACTAACTAGGTAGAAACGTTATTATCGTCATCATTACACGATTAACATGTTTTAACAGCTCAGACAGGTGAGTAATGCCAATATTATGTTTTGCTGTGTACACGAAGTCAGTGAATGTTACACTTTGACAACTTTTTCTTCAGCACATTAGAAGAAGAAGTAGACTGCAATGTCTGTTGCAATTTTCACTGGGTTGGAGGTTTCACTAATTGTTTTCTATATATTTGTGGTTAATGTGTAAACTCTTTGCCAGACTTGCTCTGTAAGTGTAAAAGAGGTTATGTATAAGGTATGAAATATTTCAGAATTACTAAAATGTCTGACGTGAAGATTTCTTCAATTCTTCTTGTTCATGTGTCATCTGCAGCTCTCTGCGTGATTTCTGCAAGGAGAAGAGACAGGAAGAGAAAATTTGGAAAGGGTGATGAAGTAACACAGTAGTGTCACACACACGCACACACACACACACACACATAGAGGTGTGATCAAAGCACAGCTCCACTCTGTCTCGACTGTAACATTCCACTGACTGCTCAACAGTCTGTCTCTGTGTTGGGTCACTTTTCACCATGTCAACCTGACTTTTGTCATCTGCTCTCGCTGCGTCAAGTTTAAGTCCAACCTTTACCACAACATTAGTCAAAACTTCTACCGCCATTGTTTTGAAATCCTCTTTCTGCAGTCAGAGTTTTCATGAAGACTGCTTTTACATTTCTCAAGCCTTTAATATTGTATGTTGTTAATACATTGGAACATTTCCTCCAGTCATTAATAATGATAACAAACCCAAATGATAGTCTTAATAGCATTTTGTCCACTTCTGAAAATCCTTCAAAATGAAATTTTCAGTGTCAGTGTTTCTGTGTCAGCTGAATGACGGCAAGTACAAGTCCATGTTAAGAGCACAGGAGCATCTGTTCTAGTATGAACAGATGAAAACGTAAAAGAATTATAATCTGCATTCTTTATAATAGCCAACAGGGGGAGTGGCTACAGTAAGAAGTCTATTTAGTCCACGAGACAAAGACCCTGCTGCTCAACCAATGCAATGTTCCCTCTAATTTTTCATGTGTCTGAGCGAACACACAAACTCCCTGAGCGGTCCCGTGGACCACTGTGAGCAACAGCAGACGTGTGCACTGTGGTCACCCCAGCATCCAAGTTACATGACTTATTAAAATAATCAAATTACAGCATTTACATTCATGTTAGACTACTTTTAATTAACTGCTTTAGCCCACTTACAATGAAAATTTAAAAAAAAAAATGTTGTTCATGACCTGTGTAGTATGTTAACACTATTGGAAGTAAAAATAACTTGAACTCCAATTTTGAAAACACAACTTTCTTTTCTTTTTTAATATAAAGCTCTGACTTGTATTATGAGTCTGTGGTCTGGGAGAGAGTCCTGTAACTCTCTGTCTGCAAAATACAGTATATAATGACCAATGTTGGGCAATTAATTATATAGTTACTTCTTCAAAAAAGTAACTGAGTTATGCAAACAACAACGTTTTTTGCAGCTGTTTACCTAAAAATGCAGCCAAGGCGTTTTTTTAAATAAACCTTTCAAACTATTTACAGAACAATCAGCTGTTCTGCATCAAATTTGATGCCACACAAATTATTTGTGCCACTCCAAAAAATAATTTCTGTCCACTATGAGATAAAGGAGAACAACAGCCCGATACCTGCAGGCCTGACAACAGGAGATGTATCACTCCTGTAACACCTGTAACATTCAGCAGTCACCTCATTGTTCTGACACACACAAAAAAACTATTGACTACACTACACACTAACTACACAAGATTTGCGCTAAACGTCGCAAATCTCTCACATCTCAAAACACCGCCGTCACTCCTAAAACTTCCCCCTTCCTAAATAACTAAATGCCATGTTGCCATATCATTTTTTGATTGGTTGACATAGTACATTTTTCCACCAATAGGAAAGGGTGGGGTTTTTTTGGTTTTGTTTTTGCTCACAGGCGGAGAGTGCTTTCGAGCGTTTTCCTTATAAAACGCCATTTTTACCATTTCTTCCCGCAGTAAATATAAACAACGAATGTGAATCGCATTATTGGCTGGACTATGGGATAAGGTGGCATCGTTCTAATCCCATACGGGAGCAGCCAGTCACTTACTGACTAACACTGCAAAACAGAATTGTTAAAGTTTGAATTTTAATTTCAATTCAGGTTAGATTTTTTTTTCTGTGCGCAACGCAGATTTTCTGTGCGCAGAGACTGTGCCAGCAGTGCGCAATTGCACACGAGCGCAGCTTAGAGGGAACGTTGAACCAATGTGTGAATTTAATAAACAGTTTTTCCATGAAATAATGTTTTCGCATTCTGCAGAACTCCATATTACTTATTTATCACATCTAGTGATGTTTTTTGCATCAGATAATTAAACACTAAGCAGCGTCCTCCTAAATCACCTATAACAGTCTCATGATCAATCACATCCAATGAAAAATCAGATATTATATAGAACAAACAACAGATAAGTGAAAAATCTGTGAATGGTCCACATTGCCTGGACACAAATGCCCACAAAAAAAGAAAATAAATTAATCTAAAAAATTTACTAAAATAAAAGACAAAAAAATATCAAAAATAAAGAATAAAAAATGTAAATTTAAATTGTTAAATTAATTTTTAAAAAATATATAAGTTGCCAGTAAGTGTGTCCTCAGTTACTCAGAGAGCTAACCCTGGATTGTTGTGTTCAAGCAAAGGAAAAAATAAGGAAACCAAAATTATCAATCCAAGGCTTCAAAACATGACCCACAAACCACCGAGTGCTGTCACAGTGGCTTTCTCCATCTTTTATATGCACTGTTAATGGGAGGCATACAAGAGGATGCACAGAAATAAATCTGACTTTTTTGATTTGCATTTATTTATTTTGGTGTTTTACTTGTTTTCTCATGATGACTGCACGTTTTAAATGAACTGTGGTCATAGGGGGTAATATGGTTGTTGGGGTGACTTTACCTTACAATATAAAGCAACTGTTGTTTGATTTTGTGCCAAATAAATAAAAATGAATTGAACTGAATTGACAGAGATGCTAACTACAGCTGAGTTTGACCGTCCCTGAATAACAAAAGCAATGCTCTGTGTAGCGGCAACCTTCGGTCCTTCTTTGCCGCTTCTGCAGGACGTAAAGTTTCTGACTCGTGCTCTTCTTGAATCGCTTGTATGCCTTTCGGTAGCAAAAACGAGGTGAATGTAAAAAAGGAAAACAATTATTCTCCATACAAACCGAAAAATACAAAACAAATGCCTCTGGTGGGAGCTCCGTTTACATTCCTTTTATGTTACAACGAAACCACAATAAGCGGCGACGGTCAGAAAACTGTTGCTCCACATCCTGTTACTTACTTAACCTTTCACCACCCCCTCGTGCCTGACATACCCCCTTTATGACACCTGCTAACACTTTTAAAGATCACAGATTAAAGATCACAGCAAAATGTTGGCCTAAACTGTCTAAGCTCCAACACTCTGTAAAGGTCTTAGTGTTTGCATGAAATTAGATTTAACAGACTTAATGATTTAATGATAAATAAAAAGACAGAGTTCAGCGTGAGGGGTTGAAATTGGAGCAAAATCCAATTTCAACCCCTCACGCTGAGCTCCCATTTGTATATCCCGTTAAACTCATTGAGGTGTAATTATTCATTTACAAGAAGGTATTTACACAGACTCAGAGCCCGTCCTTAATTCTGATCATCAAAACAATGCAAGCATCTGCCAGTAAAGCTCATAACTCAGCAGACACGATAAATAATCTCAGTGCTAATTTTGTAGCATTTTGGTGAGGTATAATGTGTGCTAAAAACCTTCTGTCCTGTCCCTCCCTTTCACTCTGGCCCTGGAAAAAACAGTATTACTCAATCCTTCTCTCAGGTCCTCGTCACAGCCATGCCCAGCCCAGCTCTCTGCCAGGCAGTATATATGAGCCACTGTCTCCACTGAAGTCACACACCTTTGCACACTGATAAACAACAAACAGCAGCACAGAGTTGGATTGATTTTACAGAGGATTTAAAAGAATTTATAAACTACAGACCAGAAAGTGGTGAGTTTTTTCTTTTATTCTTCTTATTATTATTTTAACAGATTGTATTTTGTTTTTTAATTCATACTTTATAAAATTTGATGATAACTGCTTCTATGAACAACTGTTAATTAAATTTTAATTTCATTTATAACACATTTCGGTGTACATCCGTCATGCCCACCCTGTCAGAGTGTCTTGTTTCTGGATTGTGTGACTGTTTTTTTCTGTGGTTTCCCTCCTTCGCAGACAGCAATCAATCAGAAATGGAACTTCTGAAAACCGCCCTCGTCATCGCCCTTCTTACAACAACATCTGCTAAGCCAGTAAGTTAACCCGCAAAAGAACCGCAAACTTCTCTTATCTTCCTCACTTATGCTGTTTTCTTCCCATCTCTCTCAGCTTGAGATACTTGAGATACGTATATTTTACTCGAGTTTCTCCATTTTATTCCACTTTTTACTTGAACTCCACCGCATTTCATAGATTTCTACCAATTTGTCAGCGTTACAGTAAGCTGTGCCCCTTGGGATGTGTGACCCTCAACTTGAGTAATTAGTTGATTAAACTAGCCAACACTTTGGGATGCATAGTGTCTACTGGCATAGGTCTTGGTCTGAAACATGACATCACTCTGCAGTCCTTCAAATGAACAGTGGGGAGTGACTCCATTGGTTTCAAACAGAAGTCAGATGTACTTTGCTGGTGATTTTAAGGTTTGAACCACTAGGTTAAACACAAAACATGAAGTTTGCTCAGTAAATTAATTTGTGCTGATCTACTCTGTAATTTTCAGCATAGCTATCATACGGATGTGTATCCCTTGGTTTTATGAGCAGATAAACCCTCATCCCATCCTGTTTCAAAACACCAAGATGCTCAGCCACAAGGCTTAAAGGCGGGGTTTCACAAACCAGTGGGCGACGTCACAGCAGATATGTCCATCTTTTTATACACGCTATGATTTGGGATGACACTTTGGGATTAGTGCGCTCTGTCATCCAAACAATTACAGCCTACATACTCCCAAACCACACATCCAACAGCACGCAAATGTTTATATAAAACAAATATGATTATGTGCAAAGAATTTTAGTCTATTTGAGCATTTAGATTGTTTACTGGATTTCAACCAGTTTCAATCTCCCTTTTTTATGAATAAAAAACATTTTTTTGAAATATTTGTTTGAAATTTTCAATTTATTTTATGATACTTCCTCCTCGTGCCATTTATCCTCAACTTATATCACAGTAAGGTAATTTTCCATCTTTTTCA
Organism: Pelmatolapia mariae; assembly: GCF_036321145.2. Taxonomy (NCBI): domain Eukaryota; kingdom Metazoa; phylum Chordata; class Actinopteri; order Cichliformes; family Cichlidae; genus Pelmatolapia; species Pelmatolapia mariae. Next base: position 35,646,207 of record NC_086233.1, read on the forward strand.
TTTATAGCCTGTCCTAAATGAAAAATTCTATTCATACATTTGCTCTTTGTTGGGATATTTTCACATTGAATGATGTTTTCTTCCAAATGTGACAGTAGCGTGTAAGAAGTCTGTGCTGATTAACGGTTGTTTCGGGATCATTTTAAAACATTTCTCTGTAACTTTAAGGGACATAAAATTTATGTTTTGGCGAATTGTGGGGCTACATTAAAAGTGTTTTTAAACCTTTTAAACACCGTCATTAAAATTATATTTTTCTGCCAGACAAACACAGATTTTTTTTAAACAAGTACTTAAATGAAAAAAAAAACAGTGTGCTTATTTAACAGAATCTGAGGGTATTGTCTCTATTATTTGGTTTTTCCACCACAGATGGCTTTCAGAAGGCATCATGATGCCGATATTCCCGACCACAAAATGCAACATTACCACCACAGATTCACTGGGGATGCTTTCAACTCCATGAGCTCCAGCGAGTCTTCAGAAAGTCAATCATCTGAGGAGGGGGGGTTGTCCTCTGAGGAGATTATCGATCCCGAAGTGACCACGCCAGTCACGACCTCTACTGCGATGACAACTGTTGAAGAGGGGAGTACAGTCCCTCCTGAAGTAAGCACAATGGGTACTGACCAACCGATTGTGATGAAGACGACGCCCCTTCCAGCAACGCCAACCCCATCTGTCAATGCCACACCAACATGCGATCAGTGCTTTACGGTGCTGATTCCAACAGCAGCTCCCATTACTGACAACAGAGGAGACAACTGAGCAACAGTCAGACAACAAGAGCCATATTGTTGAACAAATGTTTGACTTTAGTGAGCCACCTGTGGACACTTTCTATCCAATTTAGAAAAAATAAAGTCTTCATATTTTTTCCCAGTTTGCTTTTTTATAAATTCTTTTGCTTGTATTTAAAAATGGCTTTAAAAAAGAAGTGCTTATGCACTGGTTTGATGGGTATCGGATCATCACAATCAGAACTCTGCTTTGCATGTTGCAGTAACTTGGAAAGACAGCAATAAAACGTTGGTTTACACTGAGAAACATTGGACATATACAATAAAATCAGATTCTTTAAAACGTGTACAGAATGAGAAGTTCCAATAGGATGCTGAATTATTTTGAATCCATTTTTTTCCCCTTAAAGAAGTAACAGAGGTTGTGTTACCTTTTAACTCCCCCTTTTTAGCATGCAATCAGCAGAATTAAGGGACATCTTACATTTCAAATTTAGAAGTCAAAATAACAGGGCAGAGAATGTGATGGGATAATGATAAGGCAATACTTTCTTAAAGCCAATTTTAAATTAACATTAGAGACATTGCAGAGTTACAAAAAGCAAAGTGTGTGAAGTCTGGTTCAAATGGATGATTTCACTCATGCTTACTAGTACTGTGAACTGTCAGTAAAGAAAATGTGTCTTCATATATATATATATATATATATATATATATGTATATATATATATATATATATATATATATATATATATATATATATATATATATATATATATATATACATACATATATATATATATATATATACACACATATATGTGTGTGTGTGTGTGTGTGTGTGTGTGTGTGTGTGTGCTACTAAATGTACATTTAGACGAATTCTTAATCTTTCACTGCTGTTTAGTCCTATGAAATGGAGTGGATGACCTGCAGTTTTTAGGTAAACTATTAGCTAGCTATTGCTTCATAGCATATTTCATATAAACAAAAGCACTTAAATATTTAATTATATTAAATGAAAATACTCTGTTTGCATGTTTATTGCAGCTTTGAGGACAATTCTTACAATTTGTTAATATAAAGTTAACTTCAGGTTTTCTGGAAAGATCTGCTGATATGTTGAACGTCTAAATATATGTGGCCAAGCAGAAAAAAACATCCAAGGCCAGCGATGGTTACTGATTAAATTTTACAAAACAACAACAAAAGGTTATTACTCTTCATGAGGTATCCAGAATATGTATCCCACAGCAGTGTGTTTATAGACTGGGGAGGGTGTGTCGCGTCAGCTCTTGTCTGTTGTCTGTACATGCTGGTGAGTCCTTACCACAGTGGGACTCTATAATTGCACGCTATAAATGTACATGTTCACGGATTAAATGTAGAACAGAGAGGCAAAAGAACACCTAAATATTGCTGATTGTTTCTGTTTTATACTGCTTTGGACTTGTTTGGACCTAATATGCCTGATTATTTTGCTGTTGATTTTTTTTCTAATAAAGAAAAAAAAAAGCCATACAGAATAAAAAAAAAATATAGTCATATTTATATAATCATTTAATTCTTAAATTAAATATTTTAGGCAGGTGAGAAAAAATGCTATAAATAAAGAATGCTTTCAAAAATGGAAGTGTTAATCATTTATTTTTCATCAATCAACAAAATGCAGTGAATGAACAAAAGAGAAATCTACATCAAATCAATATTTGGTGTGACCACCCTTTGCCTTTAAAACAGCAACAATTCTTCTTGGAGCACTAACCACAGATCTTCTGTGGATGTAGGCATCCTCACATCGTTCTGTCTCTTCATGTAATTCCAGACACACTCGATGATGTTAATATCAGGGCTCTGTGGGGGCCGAACCATCACTTCCAGTTCTTCTTTGTCCTGAAGATGGTTCTTAATGACTTTGGTTGTGTGTTTGGGGTCGTCGTCCTTCTGCAGAATACATTTGGGCCCAATAAACAATCATTTATATGTCTGAAAGCATTCTTTTATTAATTGTAATTGTATAAAAAGGGGCTGAGGCTCTATGGACATCATGCATTAGTTAACGAAGTCTCGTTATCACCATCTTGAAAGGCTTTGTTATGAAATCAGAAGTGAAGGTCCAACTGCACACTAATTGTGACTCATAGAATAAGAGTTGTGTAAATAAGTAAATACTTTTTACAAAATGCTTTTATTTGTAGTTTATCCCTTTATTCTTAGGAATGTGCAATAAATGAGAATTTATCACCACAAAAATTCAAAGAACAGACACAATTTGACAAATTGAATTTTTAAATTTATAGAGAACAAAAACAGATTAATGGATTCTGTTTTTTTATGTTAATCTAGAGATTTTAGGATATAAAGCAAAAAGGAAAGAAAGAAAACTATAGCCTACTAATGCCTCTCTGTCTCTTTGTGTGATGCCTGGATTACTCGTCAAGAACCAAAATAGGGTTGTCTTAGCTGGGTGGATAAGAAGCTCGGCATTGAGCTATAACAACAACCTATCTAGCTCCATCTAGTGGGAATGGTTAATTATTACAGCTTCTGTTAGCTGAGGAATTCAGTTTTTGGCAGAAGTCAACCGTTAGGATGTTGTGCAGAGTCAAATCTGCAAGTAAAAGGATCAAAGAAACAATAAATATGATTTGAAACACAAAATTAACAATAAAAAAGTGGTGATTGTAATGATTTAATAAGAAGTAGGGCAATAAATTCAAAATTCTAATAGCAAATAATATAAATGACACAATAAACTGAAACTAATCGGAATCTAAAAGGGCTAAAAAGAAAAAAAAGGAAATTACAGATTTTTATATCTGCAACTGAGAACGCCTGGTTGTCTGTGGAAGACATGGGGCAAAGGATTGTTAAAAATCTGATAGATAAAATCGAGCAAGCCCATTCAAGCTTCTGTGCTAGCTCAAATACTGTCTGAATTAGTTTTAACATATTCCTACACAAACACACAAACATATTCCCACATACCTCTCTGGTATATGTCCTCAGCCTAGTGACACTTTCTAGAGCCTCAGTTATGGACATCATGTTGCCTTCTGCACCTCAGTTCATCCTTTCCTAATTTTAGCTTCCAGCCTTCATCTCCTTGAGGGGCTTCCTACTTTCTACTCATCCATAGTTCCCAGATGTGTTGCATTTAACACATAAATCAATAAATTCAATTAACTAAATTTTAAGCAGAAAATTGGTCCAAAGACTAAATGCTAACAAAAATTGTTCGAATTTCTTGTTTAAAATTCGTAGTTAGTTTGTTTGTTTGTTAGTTTGTTTGTTTCCTAACTCAAACTTATTTTTGTTCAAAATTTGCAGACATTACGTGTTTTCCAGGTATTTCCAGGTATTGTATTCTCTCTATACCCACAACTGCAGTCCAACTCACAACAACAACCTCATCATCAAGTTTGCTGATGACACCACGGTAGTCAGACTCATCTCAAATGGAGACAAGGCAGACTACAGATAGGAAGTCCTGAAGTTGGCAGCATGGTGTTCAGAAAACAACCTGGCACTGAACACTAAGGAAACCAAAGAGGTCATTGTCGACTTCAGGAGGCACAGCACTGACTTAGCCCCACTATACATCAACGGGGAGTGTGTGGAGAGGGTCTACACCAGGGGTGGGCAATCTCAATCCACGAGGGCCGGTGTCCCTGCAGGTTTTTGATGTGTCCTCGAACCAACACAGCTGATTTAAATGGCTAAATTAGCTCCTCAACATGTCCTGAAGTTCTCCAGAGGCCTGGTAATGAACTAATCATGTGATTCAGGTGTGTTGACCCAAGGTGAGATCTAAAACCTGCAGGGACACCGGCCCTCGTGGACTGAGATTGCCCACCCCTGGTGTACACCCTCCGGTTCCTTGGTGTCCTCATCTCCGCTGACATCTCCTGGACAGACAACATCTCAGGGGTCGTCAAGAAGGCCCAGCAGCGGCTGCACTTTCTGAGGGTCCTCAGGAAGTACAAACTGGACTCCAGCCTGCTGTTGACCTTCTACCACTCATCCATTGAGAGCCTGCTAACATACTGCATATGATACGGTAGAGGCACTAAGGCGGACGGAGCAAGGCTTCAGAGTGCAGTCAAGGCAGCACAGAAGATCATTGGCTGCCCTCTCCCCTCCCTGATTGACATTTATTCCTCCTGCTGCCTCAGCAGAGCAGCAAACATCATGAAAGACAGTTCCCACCCTGGTTTCAACTTGTTCAGCCTGCTTCCCTGAGGGAAGCACTGCAGGTGCATCAGCACAAAGACCCACAGACTCAAGAACAGTTTCTTCCCAAAGGCCATAACCACCCTTAACTCATACACGCACCGATAACACAGTCCCACCCCCATTCTCCCTTTTTCCTCCATAAATCACCACTGTGCAATACTAAATTCTATGTGCAATAACCCGAACTGTATATACAAAACACTATTTATTTCCATATTTACATTTTTTTAAACAATGGATTGTATATTTGTACATTTTATATATTTTTTTCTGTTAATCCTGTTCATATGTATATAGTGCTCATAATCTCATTGTACAACTGTATAGTCACAATAGTATTCTATTCTATTCTATTCTATTCTATTCTATTCTATTACCTACAAGCCCAGTTATTATTAGCCATGTTTGAGCATGTGAACATGTTGGATGGATGCTATGGCACTTTTTTTATAAATTAAAGAATTAATCTGATTTTTTTTATTAAGAGAATAGTGAAATTGCCGATGTTCTTGTTAATTTGAACCTGTTTGGAAGGGTTTTCCACTGTTTGGGCTGTGGATTAATGGCAAAGTACTGTTTTGCTTGAAAGCATCTCCTATAGTCAAGACTCACTTCTTCCCAACGTACTACTCAGATGATGTAACACTGAAACAGTACCAGCATAAGCAGGTATGAATGGAAATTTAAAATACCAAATTCTGCAAAGACATAAAGTAATCCTGCACAACTTAATAGACAAAATAAATTAATATTCTAATCTATACAAAATTAATGAGACCAAAAGTAAGCACAAGTCTAGTAATTAAGGTTACATGAAATTTAAACTACAAATATCTTTGTAATCGGGGTTCTTTTTAAAGAGCACATTTCTTTGTTTTCAGTCCTGCATATGCTCAGGGCATGACATATCAAATGCATAATAATGTATAATGTCTGATTTCAGTATTGCACTGTACATTTCTCAACATCATGCAGCTCACAGTCTTGAGAAGCACAGCATCACACTTTACTTTATTTTTAATTTTCTTGTCTTTTTGCCTGAGGATCTTCACTGCTGCAGTCTAGGAGAACTGATTATACCCTGCAATCTGTCTAAAGTCTGCATTTATGTGTCTGCACATGTGTTTAAATGTGTATATTACGCATTTGACAGACAGTAGAACATAAACAGAATGGAAGGTGAAGTCTGGGCAAACAGTCATTTACATTTCAGCCTATACATTGCGCCAGGGTTCATTCTGGGCCAGGCTATAGTAAGTATTTATTTATTTATCCCAGTATTTATGATTCAAGAGAGAAATTATAATTTCTCTCTTGAATCATAAATACTTCATGAGGAGAAAATTATATAACCTATTTTTTAATATATATTTTTATATTACCCATTAAAATTTTATATAACCCATTAACATTTGATTAAAGATAAAAGTTGAGTAGTATTAAAGATTGTGGTTTGTGTAGTTTTGCATTCAATTTTCAGTACTTTTTCAGTACTTGTTAGGCTCCAGCATCAAAGTTACCACACAGACATGAGTGACATTAATTTTTAAGATTGTTCCCTTTAAACTTTTTTTTAAATGGCTGGACACAATTCTACCAAACCTTTCAGTTGTTTACGATCTCTACTTTTGTCCACTTTAATAATTTTGTATTTCTCTATATCACTGTTGCCTTGCTTACTGTAATTAGAAAACATAACAATCATGTGTAAAAGACTTCAAATTGTTTGGTCATAGGGATCTTCTGATTGTTGGGGTTGCCTCTGTATTGTTGTGGGGCCAGTACCTTACAATATAATAATATAAAGTGCCCTGAGATGACCTTGTATGTGATTTACCATTATTTAATATTATTGAATTGAACTGAATCAAATTGAACTTCTAGAACAATGTCCTTTGGTGAAGCAGAGATGTTTTGCAAATCCATATCCACAGCCAGAATCCACAGCACCACATTTGGTGAAAAACAAACGCAGCATATCAAAACAAAGGCCTCATACCAGCTGTCAAGCATGGCGGTGGAAGTGTGATGATTTGGGTTTGTTTTATAGCCACAGGACCTCAACAGAGCTGTGCATAAATGAATGCCTGCAACCCTAAATAAACTGGATCAAGTGTGGGGGGGGAAATGATGTGAGATACTGATCAAGTCATATATAAAATCATTACTTGAAGTTATTGCTGCTAATGCTAGTTCTGCGAGCTACTGAATCACGTGGCGTGTAGTTAGTTTTTCACCACATAGAGTCTTGTGTAAACTTTTTCACAGGACTATGCGGTAAACTTCAGAATAGTGTTTATGCTTACACAACCAAGATAGTTTTTTTTATGAAAAAGAACTTTATTAATATTTTAGAAATGGTACATTATGGTACATTACAGTAAACAACATGGGACAAACAACATGTAGTGTAGGTAGCAACTGTGCAAATAAACAGGGCTGTGTTGTCTGTATGTGTGTACTGTATCTATATCTGATTGAACCCTGTAATAGAAGATATTTTTTTTGTTCTTTGCCTGGATCCTTTTATCTACACCAGCAAAATGTAATGTTAGCGAGCAAAAAAGCTAAGCCACACTGGCAGCAAATGTGTGACTTAATGTCAGTTTTAAATTTGATTATTTTCAAAATGATTACAAGTATTACAAATGTATTTAAATATAAAATGTGCATTTGCATTTATTTATTAAGCATAAGAACTTTGTATGTTTGCGTATTGCAGTTATTAATTAATAGTAAATGGCAGTTTTGTGCTAGTGTAGACAAGAGGACTCAACTTTGTCAGCGTTTTTGTTCTTTATCAGTTTTGACCTTGTACCCTGCTGAAAGAGAAGGGAGAAGGGGAAGGGGCAAAGATCATGAGGTCGGTCAACCTCCTGTTACAGGTAGCAGTCGTCATTTTTAAAGTTCAATTAACTTCTTTTCCCCTACTGGATCAAAGATGAGATTTACAAGGACCACAGGATAAAGGCGTTAATGGTTTATTTAGCCAAAACCCTAGAGAGCAACACACATGTGCTTTTTTAGATGATGCACAGATTTTCATGGAAATATCAGCTGAAAACATGAGTCAATAATAATTCAGCCTTGGTCATCCCTATTGGACCCTGCAGGGGAAAAGGGCTCGGGAGGGGGCTCTTTGCACATGGATGCAGTGTGCACACATTATGTGATTCGGACACCACCGCCCGCTCTATTTCCTAGATGGGCTTATTTGGCAGTGATAACTGCCGGGATGTCAGTGGTGGTGTCAGGTGCTGCCCCTTCCTCATCAGAGTCACTCTCAGCGCTGTCACTCTCATCGGAGTCAGCGTCAGCAGCTCCAGGTGTGGCTGTAGCCTCCTCGCTGCTCTGGCTCTCCTCGTCTTCGGCCTCCTGGCTGGTGCTATCACTGGTGGTGCTGGCGCTCTCCTCTTCCTCCTCCTCCTCTTCTTCCTCTGGGGTGCTGCTGCTTTCACTCTCGCTGGTGGTGGGGTCACTGGTGCTGGTGCTCTCCTCTTCCTCTGCCAGATCGGCCTGGCGGGGGTCCGGGTCCTGAGATGTGCCAGAGGAAGCATCCAGACCCTGGCTTTCCACCTCAGGGGTGCTGGTGTCTTCCTCCAGGAGTTCAGGGTTGACATAAATAGTCTAGAGGTCAAAGGAGAGATGTGAGGGTTAGTTTGCATATTTATCAACATTATATTTTAAATTTTTAATGCAGTGATCTAAAATGAGGGTTAGGGATTCTGCTAACTTTAAGGACCATTTCTGGTTCAGTCTTTCAGAAATTGATAAAGCTAACTGTACCTTATACACCTTTGGCAGCTTCTCCACCTCATTGCCGTCGGTCATTGAATAGGCTGTCTTCTTTCCTGTGTCCACAAACTCATAGGACTTGTAGGGCCCGGGAGCCTTGTGGTAGGATTTTTCCTCCACATAAACGATGGACTTGTACTCGCTGGGGTAGCCTCCCAGGTTGTCACCGCGGGCTGTATCGGTGACGACGGTGGCCACAATGGGCTCATCAGTCGGCTCAGGGGCCGGTGTCTCTGTGACAACCACGGGGGCTACTGTAGAAGGAGCAGGCGTGGAGGACTCACCAGACTCTGAGCTGTCGCTGGATTCATCCTCCTCCTCCTCTTCCTCCTCTGTTTCCTGTAGACAAGATATAGGAGTTGAGCTGTCAGAGATAGCAATGGCAAAAATTCCTACTGATTTTCCAGTAGTTTAGTTTAAATTGTCCATGACTCATATCTTCATCGGTTTTATATTTAAAATTTTTATTGACAGAAATATCTAAACTTAAGCTTGAGAAATGTGACACACATGAGACTAATTGTTTGAAATAATAAATTCTTGTTATTTAAAGAAGTAATGAAAAGGTTTTCACAGGACGTTTTTACTCACACTCTCCTCTGCTTCATCATCATCATCGTCGTCTTCACTGTTAACAGAGGGCGAATCTGAAGTTGTGTCTGTGACGACAGATTTGACTTCAGGTAGAGCCTCGGCTGCCACCTGCTGCTGATGCTGCAACAACCATTAAAAAACAATGTTATAAGAGTTTAACAATAAATGCATTGTAACATAAATGATCACTGTTTTGACCTCTGCTGCTCATCTCTCACCTCCTCCTCTTCTGAAGTCTCTGCGCTCTCATCTGAACCAGCAGCCGCGGCTGCTACAACATTCTGCAAGATGGGAGAGATGCAATGAATGTGATTAATCATCAAAGAGTAAAGAGTCCTTTCTTTGGGAGAAACAATCTTTTAAATCGTCCTTTAGTTTTCTTTCATTGCTTTTATAAAATTCGTACTTTAAGCTGAACCCAGCTAGAGGAGATTATTTAAAGGTTGCATCTCTACTTCACAGCTAAAATCAGAATAAAATGATTGAAGAAGGATGTTTTTGTTTTTATGAGCTGTTGAACTACAAGGTTAAAAATCCTAGTTCTCCTGCTTTTCTCTGCTCACTAAACTCCAGCTACCAGTAGCATATAGCCACAGATGAAGTGCATCTAAAAATATGATGCTTTGCCCCTGTTAACATACTGGTGTGTCCAAGATATTGTACCTTCCCTTTTATAATTTACATTGTTCATATTACTTTGAACAATTTTTGAGGATTTGACTTTTAGCCAATCAAAAAAAAGCATTTTAAATCTACCTATTTGGCCTTCTGGTAATTGTGTTTGTGCAGTTATTAAACTTTAATAATTAGCTGATCTCTTTTCTGCATTACTCTGACATTTGCCTGATTATACTTGCACACTTTTACTATACTTTTACGATGTAACAATAAAACATGTAGTAAAATATTGTTGAATTCCTATAAAACAGTACTTTGAATAGGCTTTGTTATCAGATATCACATATGTGCCTTATGAGATTTAAGTGAGTAGGTGAAAGTGGCTGACAGCGCAGACAGCAGAGAATTAGAGGAGAACCATTACTGCAAGGACAAAATAAGGAGAAGATACTGGAGGGAAGATAAGAGAGAAGAAAGAATGAGAGGAGAGCAAACTGACAAAATGATAAATGGACACAAAAAATGAATATTTTACCTGCACAGGTGGGGGACGAGCCTTAAGAACCACAGGCGCCTGTTTTCTGAGTGCTGGAGGTTTTGGTCGTCTCACCTGTGGAGGAGAAAAACACCATGGATGTCTCACTCTTTCTCTCACCACCTCCCACCGGCCTCTTTTGGAATACTTACCACTTCCTCAGAGCTCTCTGAACTGGAAAGTTTTCTCGCCTAGAAAAACAAAGGCACCAGAGTGAAATTTATGACAAAATGGCATGATAAAACATGTTATGTTCTCAGTTTATTTATCTATTTTTAATCTGGGTGTAGTTTTGATTTGACAAAAGTGTCTCACCGGCCGGCAGAGAACTGTGGCAAAGAGCAGAACAAACACAACAGCCACTTTCATTGTGTCACAGTTTGATGCCTGGTTGGAGGAGAAAGCCAGAAAAAACGCAGCTTGAAGTCACACAATAAAACATCATTGCACAGCACAATAAAACAATAAAACATAATCATGATACACAGCGCTCGGCACCAAAATACTCGTCTGAAAGCCATAACTTCACAGAAAACACAATGACATGTCAGCCTCTCACCCAGATTCCTTCCTAAAAGCGGAGGCTGTACAGTCACATGACTGTTAACCGTCCTTGGTATGTCCCAGGGAGTCATTAACGCCTTAATTACAGAGCTAAAGAGAGCTATGTGCCTTTGACGACTCAGTTCAATACAGTAAAACATTTTCTCTGTCATCACAGCAGGAAAATCGCATCACTATGAAGCATGGTTTTTCAAACTATGAGCAGGCGGTTCATAACTAATTTGGGGCCCCCAAAAAAAGACAGGAGAAAAATAACAGGTACCATTGAGAAGGAGATTCATTTTGTTTGAGAATGTTTGAGAAAAATGACTTTGTTTGATTTTCTACTGCCTGAGTCTAGTTTGCAATACTATGAATTATTCTGTGATGCTTTTTGTGTTTTTGTAGAGGACTATTTTTAGTCAAGGCCCAATAAACACTTTTCAGTAGCAGGGTGGTTGGTGTACATGGGGCTGAGCCAAAAAATAAAGCACAGCCAATGCAACAATGTGAATCATTTTGTTAGTGGGTTTATTTCATTGTTGGTTTGTCTTTGTTGTCATTAAACAAAGTAGATTTGACTTTCAATTCATGTCTTTTAGTTCCTTCTTCTCTTTTCTCGTCATGTTCTTTAACAAGCTTTAATGTTGGTGCTTGCTGTGGGAGGAACAGTCTAAGTGCTTATCTTTAATGATGGACTTTTCCTATAGTGTGTAATTCACTAAGTTATAAATGGAAAGCCACAGCGCAACTGCATAATGTCAGATGCCTCTGTCGCTGTATGCGAGCATGTATTTTTTCATTCTTTATGAGAACAAGTTTTAGCCTTAAACCTAGAGAATAAAGTATAATAAAGACATTTTTGTTCTTTACTGTCTGGACTGATTTCAGGACTAAGTTAAAACAACCTCATATGTATGGTGGCAGTAATTGTAGCTGTGTATTCGTGTATTTTTGTATATCGCACTGTGTGAGGATTATGTTTCAGACCTTGAAAGCATGGGCATTTTTGTTCTGTCCTTTCTGGGTCTAACTTGGGCTGCTTGGGAAATAAGTGCTGATTTTGCATGAAAAGCAACCACATATGCACATGTGCAATGGAAGTAACTTTAAGTGTGTGTATTGTTCTTGTTTTTCTTGGTGAGGACCACTGCTTTAGACCTTTAAAGTGAGGACAGTTTGATTTTTACTTCACTTTTACAAATAGCTTTTTTTAGGATTTCAGAATTGGTTTTCGGGTTAAGGTTAGGTTAGGTGTTGGGTTTAGCTTTATTGCTGTTGTGGTTAGGTTTGATACTGCTCTTAGAACTGTACACTCAAGTGATGCTAAGAGTTAGTTTAGCTTAAAGAGTCGAAGCAGAGTTAATGGTAACCAATCAGCCAGCAATTTTAAAGGCAACTTACATGTTTCATCTATCTTATTTATTAAATTAAAACCAACAATTTAAAAAAACAACACACACTCTGGTTTTATAGGGAGTTACATGCTGTGTGAGCTCTGAAACCGTACCATTTTTCTTTGGATTGGTGCAGGTTACCGGTGACCGGTACTTTTTTCAAACAAGTCACTCTTTTGTTGAACTTTTAGCATCTCAGAGACAAACTGGGTTTAATAAAACACTTGTCCGTCTAATATTGCATTAACTTACAATGCTTGTAATTTTCTTAAGCACCCTAAAAACCATGTGAAAGTATACCAGGAAGCAGCTGTGAATTTTAGATAAGCTATCCTCTTTTTACTTGAAAATGTTTACCTAGGATTCATAGCAGCAAGGAAGTTGGAATGAAGAAATATTCAGAGTGAAGAAGATTATCAGTGCAAGAGGGCTGAAAGGATTCTCTTAATTGCCCCAGTCTGTATTGCTAAGGACTTTTTTCAGGTCTCAATTTGTCCATCCATCATTCAAAACTGCCTGTGGTAAACAGTTTTCATTGTTCGAAGTAAAAGATCTTGAATCTAGTTACACAGGTTATTCTTTGAAGATCGAACCAGACTAAAATATGTTTAGTGATTAATCAATTTATGTTTAAGAAAAACAGAAGATTGAGAGGAAACAGAGACAAATGTGCAATTATTTGGATTTTGTTTTTAAATTTATATCTGACAAAAATATATTTAACAGCAAAAGTTTAAGCTGGCAGTGCATTGTTGTGGGTATGCGTGTTGTCAATGTCGCTAGTCAACACTGGGTTAGTTTCCTGGTGCCCACAGCTTCCTCTTCCTATCCCTGGTGACAAACCAATCAAACAGCTGCACAGACTCGAACCAATCACAGACAGTAATTCAAACTCTCATAAGTTACTGCAATAAACTGCACAGTGGATAACCAAACTCTCTTGTGGGTTTATTATCAGTTTGCTCTGCACTGATTTAAATTCCTGACAAGGTCATTTCAATATGAATAAAAAAAGCTAAGCTAAAATGGATATTGTTAGAAATCTCTGTTTCTTCCAAAGAAAGGGCTATTTACACCATTACATTACAAATTTATTATTTTTGTTTTTTATTTGCTAAACAAAAGACATTTACCATTTAAAACTATTCAAAAACTTTAACATTTAGTGCTTAATTATGGGGAAAATAGTGAAATTAAAAATCGTAAAATTTAAAAAAAAAATGTCATTTACAAACAAATTTCTTTAAAAGAGATCCTATACATATGCAAAAGTATGTGGACACCTACACGGTTCATCAAGTGTGATAGTTTAAAAACAAAAACAAGCTTTAATTTGCTGCTCTAACTGCTCTATGCTTTTTGCTTAAAACTTTCCACATGATTTCTGGCTTTGCTACGACGATTTGCTCTCATTGTAACATTTATTTGTTATGTACAACACTGGTGTTAGATGATGACGTGTAGAGAACTTTCTCATAAAGGACTGGGTTCTGTACCAGTCGGTCAGTTTTTAAATATCAGACTAGGAAAAATGTTTCTTTATGAGTCTTTTTGACATTTTAAAGCTAGGAAAGTCTTCTGCAAAATGCAGCAGGTAGCACACTGTTTTCAAAAGTATAGCTAAGTGCTGTATCATTAAGAATGTGGGGACACTAAAGTCAGGAAAGGACTGTGTACATTCTTTTGGACATGCACTAGAGAATGCAGCAGATATAGTCAAGGACCTGATAATCAGATTTCCACATTGTAATGATAGATTCTTCAAGCTAAAAAAAGCACATTTTCAGGAGCTTGTATAAACATTAAGCTAGTTTCCCACCTCTAACCATGACATTAGGAATGCAGACACCAGACAAGAACTTCATATATTAAATATAATGTTAATTTGTCATGAATTCATTCTGACCTTGTCTGTAGTTGAGGGAAGCTTCAGGGGTTCAGCGGCTGCAGCAGAAACACAGAGACGTGATTTGTCTTTAGTTTATCTCCTGGGTTTGCTTCACCGTGATGATGCTGCTGAAAGTAGGGCTACCGGCTGGCTTATAAACCTTCCAGCCTCTGGCAGCAGCCAATCATCTTGGTGCTTGTGATGTCATGAGGTTAACCGCTCCATGGTGTCCACCTCTCCTCTCTCTCCCACTCTTCCTGTGGTTGGTGGTGTGCTGTGGTGGTGTCGGGGGCAAATACACACAGACACACACACAGAACACAAGACAAATACGTGGATAAAGGCATGCAGACATTTGAAACCCAGACAGAAGCATATGAATTTTTTGCCTCTCTCTTTCACACACACACACAAGCTCACTATGTGTGTAGTTAATTTAAGGACATGTAGTAACAAGCTCTGGGTTAAAAACAGCAGCATATAGTGGTAGGTGGCATGACAGTGATTCAGCTTCCTTACAGACGGAACAAAATCATCTGACTGAGGTCTCTGTGAATAATTAACAATTTGTCTGTGACACCAGACTGATTTGTCTTAAACTGTCAAACAAAAGGTGCTAGTTTTTTCCTTCTTTGTGTATGCAGACATTTCTGTGTTAGAACTAGACCTGACTGATAACTGCCTAGAGCAAAAGGGAGAACATTTAGTGGCATAATGCATAAAGGAAAATTTTTAACATTGTTATCATTAAATATAAATAATTTATATTTCCAATAACAGTAACAACAACAAAGTTGTATTTAAAATATTTTAAAAGCTGGAACCATGGGATTTTCATATGTTTGTGATGTTTCATAAGCTCCACTTTTGTGCACAATTTACAGTGTCAGAACAATCTATGACAAAATATACAGTATCTCATGTTTACCATCTTAGGAGTTCTAAGGTCTTAGTAGCTTGTAGGCTTTGCAAAACTTGTGTCTGAATTTACAATATGAGGATGAAACTTTTTAGGAAGTACAAAACTTGAATTCACAAAGCTTCTCTAGTAGCCACTTGATTCTGAATCCAAAAGGTGGTCAGTACGCACAGAGCTTAAATAATGTTTGCTTTTATTTCAAGTAGACTAGGTTAATGCAATGCTCTTTTTATTGGATTTCCTACAAAAGACTATCCTAGTAGAGTGCAACCTATTCAGTCACACAGGCCTAAAGACTGGTCAGCAACCCTTTGGTGAACTCTGCTCATTAGGACATAATATTATTAATGAATAACCAATTGGCAAGTGCTTCCTGTAGGTTGCTGGTAGGCACCAGATTAAATATGCCACAAAGCGGTCACCAAATCTTGTGATTGCCGTTGTTGCTTAGAAGACATTAATGTCTACAAACACAAACCAGAGAGTAGGTTACCTTTAAAATAAAGGTTTCAAAAGATGCAACTTTTCCTTTCAAGCCAAACGGTCTTGTTTTCTGATATGTTTTACATCTTCACAGTTTTACTGCTGCTTAGTGATTAACTGGGGAGTATTTGAATGGTCCACTGAATGGTCTCTAGGCCTGTGTGCTTGGAGACTAATGTAAATAACAGAGAGGAGACCATGCCAGTTTTAGCAGATCTACTTTGTATTCCAATTGTGTTACTTCTATATAAATTCCTAAATAGCTTTGTAGCATTTTAGATTTCTGAATAATTGTGTTTTTACATCCCAAATTTCCCAATTAGATCATCCGCTGCAAAAATCAATATCATATCGGCCTTTTGCTTCTATTAGTTCCAAGTCTATTTTCTTTTTCGGTGCTTTCTGTTTGTGTATAACAGAGTATAAGTTTATACTTTTAAGTAAAAAAAATTTTTTATATATACTGGGTTAAACAAACAAAATTCAAATGAATTGAATATTATATGCTGAACTGGCAGTCAGATTGGTGCTGATATAGTGAGTTGTAGCTGGTAGCTTTGTGAAAGCCTTCACTTCAGCTTATTCAGGTTACTGATTTAAACTTCTTAACCTGTGTTGTTGGCACTGGTGCAGTGGAATTACAGTATTTTGTGTGTATTTTTATTGGAACTCATTACAGGTATAACTCTGTCTGTGCAATGCAATCATATTGCATTTAAATGCAGCTTGCTAAGGTAGCTGGCTAGCATTAGCTGAAAACTTAGCACACCACCTCATCATCTCAGTTTTGTTACTTCTGGCTCTAAAACTGAAAGTTAGAAAGCAAAACACAGACCAAAGGGTGACGTTACGGGGGTTACAATACAAAGACTTATGTTCTCTATGTTGTATATAAGTAAAACCTGGGTTTTGTATGCTCTATTTACGTTTAGGGCTCATTCATGGCAACAGTTATCTCAGAGCACTTTATATATTTGTAAGGTAAAGACTGCACAATGTATACAGTATAAATTAACTGGTTGTATCCAGACAGACATTCTTTGAATACTGTTATAATTTATATTTTAGTCTCACTGAGATGACAGAATCATCAACCCTGATTTGACTGTGTGGTAAAGTTTCTCTAAGGCTCCCCCTGCAATTACAGGAAGATGTCTGAGTCTGTATGTGTTGATATTTGACAATATGGCATTACCGTTAGAGTACATAGGGTACATGCACAGAACACATAAACACAAGAGTGGCACATCAAGGGGGTACACACAAACGAGATATTTTCTGATTGATGACCTAGACACATTTATTTTTAAAAAATGTGCAATTATGTAGGTACATGGTTGTTTCAGTTTATCTGTTCACATCAATCGTCCCTCCATTGAAGCACATACACTCTGACACTGATTACAAAAACACAATGTCTCATCAGACTGAAGGTACAGACACATTCTCAGAGTCTGATGAGTTATGAGTCCTCAGAGTCACAATTTTACAATTAAATTACCGCTCAAATTAAAGGTTTTTTTACCCTCTACTGAGGGGTTAAGGGGTTTGTTTGTTTTTAGATACAGCTCATCAGATTTGTCCTTCTTGTTAACCTACAATCTCACTGGTTAACCTTAAGCAATTTTCAAATAATCTTTAAAAATGTAGGCACAATTTTAGAAACTTCAGTGGTTATCAATAAAGCTTTTTGGTTCTGGACACTTTGGCTTCCTCCCACAGTCTATCTCAGTCCCAGTTCCTGCCTCCATGAGCCTGAATGAGACACCAGGTTAAGAAAATTGATAAATTAATGGTTTAGGCAAGGAAACTAGCTGGGAGGAGTATGCAGCAGACATCTCACATGATGCCCAGTCATTTGCACTTTTCTTAACTGCTCACAGGTCGCAGGAGGGCTGTCACAGGTTTAGAGGCAGGTTATTCCCCAGTCAGGTCACAAGTCCATCAAGAGCATTTTCTATTAATTTTTACCTCTGAAAATAACAGATCATTCTCCATATTTTATGTTTTCTTTTCATCTGCTTGTTTACATACAAGAAACAAAGGTCAGTGTTACTTTTAGCTTTGACATATTGATTGATAACCAAATATAAGGCATAGATTTACAAAATCAAGACATGTAACTGTGTGCTTGTGTGTGAGAGAAAGATACATATTTGGAAAGGAGGGGAATAAAACAGCTTCAGACGTGCCTGGGAGAAATGTGTTAGCACACGTTTTTATCCTGGAGCAGAGATGTTTATGTGTCTGAGATAATTTACTGTCTTTTCTTTATGTTTTATTGCTAATTTTTAATGCAAAGCTTTTTAAATCTCTTCATCACTTTATCTTCCAGTCCGTTATTTCTACGTATCTTCAATACTGTAACCAATATATACAGCATATATATTGGTTATTAATTATGTGAATGAAAAATAATGCTAAATGTCAATAGAGATCATTAAGTAGGTGTTGGGAGTGCAGATTATACCACTTATGAGCAGAAAATAAAGCAGTAAAAAACATCAAAGATGAAGAGTGGAGGATGGACTGGTCTGGGACGCTGAGTCCCCCCATAAGGCCTCCTACAGTTTCCAACACTGGGAACAAAAACAAATTTTGGTGGTGTGAAATGTTTATTTGGAAAAACACAAAAGTGTTGTTTCATGGTTCAATAAAATTGTCCCAAAGAAAGGACCAAAGATTTTATAACCTGTTTATATGTGTTTGTATCGTTTGTGCTCTGATTGTGCATGAGCATGTCTTAATCATCTGTCTCAGTGTACCATTTGCACGCATTCAACCTCTGTTTTGTTCTGTCTGACTATTCATATCTGTCGGCACTCATATTGCATTGTTGCATTCCTCAAATGTATGTGTGTATACTTAACTAAATGATTTATACTGACAGTCTTCTGTGCTCCACCAATAAAAACTGATTCAGCTGGCCCCCAACATGACCACAAATAACACAGCTTGTTCACTGTTACAGCATTTATTGCTGTTTCTCAGAAAATATAAAACACAGCAAGCATATAAAATAATAGCAAGAACTAAGATAAGAAGGTTGGCAAGAAACAAAATGAAGCGAGAAACTAGTGCATCCTCTCTTCAAAGCCAGTGTCCTGCTTTGCACTTTTGGGTTCTATTGAAGGAAATTTTAAACTGCTGGCTAAGGGTAAATTATAATTCGCATACGTCAATCAGAGTTCACTAAATGTAATATTGAGTCGGTGTGTAACAAAGATGGACTTTCTGGGCCCCTCCTAAATCAGAGCAGGAGTGACAGGTTTAGCCGCATGTTCTCCTTAAATTTCTGACTGCCTGAGTGGTGTCCAATAAATAAATAAATGCCATAATAATTTTAATATGGATTAAGAATGGGATGTCCCTCAAGTTCACATGTGTGAAGGAAGACAAGCAAATACTTTTGGCAATATAGTGTATATCATGTGCATTGGTTCATTTTGACACCTTCCCAAATATTCTCATGTAGACAGTCACAGTTGTATGCAAAGCTGAGGTCATTGGTGATTTTCACCTCATGGCTAGTTGTAAAATGCATGTGAGGGGCCTCTGTGTGGAAATATTCCTTTTAATAGCAACCTCAGAATATTTGTGTGGTAATACAAATTGCTGCTAAAGCTTTAACAGAACACCAGTCTATCAAATTGTCTTATCATTAAAAATATATATTTAAGAGTGTTAATGAGTCCTGGGAGAGAGCCGATGTGGTCTGGCTGCTGTTAGAACAGCAACCACTTCATCTGGAGTTTTATTTCCATTTGCATTTTCACATACACTCAAAGTCATTCAAACACACACACACAGAAACAATTGTACACACACACTCCCCAGGCTATAAATGTGTTGGAACACTCTGTCAGACTGTGGAACAAAGCATAAATGAGAAGAGTGTGAAACCCGCTATCATAAGGACTTTCCCAGACTCTGTGTGTGCGTGCGTGCGTGCGTGCGTGCGTGCGCGCGCGCGTGTGTGTGTGTGTGTCGATGTTGTGAAGGCATATATGTCTGTATATGACAGATGTCCTCACAAGTGGTGCAGGCACAGGAGGAATTTGAAGACAAACTTCATACTGACATTTTTTTGCTGCAGCTCATCTATTCTGCGAGTTCAGTTTGCAACAGCTGCTCTAAATGTATCAGCACAAGTCACATTAAGAAAACACACAAAGTACACAAAATTGCACAAAACCTATGCAGATTTCTTACTGAAAATGCCATGGTTTTCCCCAAGTGTGCTAAAATTAAATCCCTTTGGTCGGATATTTTTGATATTTTCTCACAAACCATTAAGCCTACTTCTAATCTAATCTTAAATCTAAGAAACTCTCTTATTGCACCATTTCAGAAAAGAATATTATTCCTCACTGGGTAAGACTGCTATACTAAACATGTAAGATGTGGCAAGACAGTTATCATGGAATAGATTATGAATAATTAGATGTGTATAAAAGATAAAGCCACTGATGTCACCTAGTAGATTGATGAGGACATAACACACTCATATGATAGCAAATTATCACCAGTTTTATTTTTTTATACTGACAGGATAAAGTCATACAATGGCTGCAAATTTGTCAATTGTGTTGAATGGATGTCCGGTACCACCAAATTCCAAAGGTATTCTGTTAAATTGACATCTGGTGACTGTGGAGGTCATTTGAGTGCAATTAAGTCATTGTCACATTCAAGAAATAGGTTTGAGATGATTCAAGCTTTGTGGCAAGGTGCATTATCATGCCGGAAGCAGTCACTAGAAGGTGGGCACACTGAGGTCATAAAGGATGGATGTGGTTACCAACAATACTCAGGTATGCTATGGTGTTTAAACATTGCTAGGTCTAGAGAACTGACAGACCCCCCTTTGATAAAAATAAGGTACCCACATTGGGTTCATTTTTTAGACCTAGTTTTGGAGAACTCACTCTTCCCTCTGCAAAGAGATGGTGTCACAAGCGATGGCGGGGACTCAAGCGCAGAGCAGAATTCAGTTCCAAAAAACAGAGTTTTGTTTACACAATCACCAGGTGCAGAATATATACAGTGGGGGAAATTCGGAGTTCCTAGGGTCCAGGGGGGAAAATCCGGGAAGGGGAAGCTCTCTCACACACGCTCTCTTCTCCACACACGTCCACACAGTGGGTAGGTTACGGGTCCAGGAAAACTATTCACAAGAAAGATTGGTCAAGCTGAATCACAGATTTACACATGAAAACTTTACTGAGGCTAGAGGCTCACTAATGTGTCTCGCACAATCATCCAGCGATGAGACTGTCTGCATCCCGGCCTTAAATGGCAAGCACATAATGGGCAACAGGTGTGTGGGCCAAGGGCGGGAACCCGCAGTGAGCTCCGCCCAGGCAGAGAGGTGAGAGAAAGAGAAAGAGTGAACAAAAGCACATGTAGCTGACACAGGGACCATGACAGATGGCCAATATGCTTGCCAACTGGACAGTTACAGCTCTCATCTAGCAAGAGCCTGTTGGTTGCTTTTTGACCTCTAGAGTTCTTCCTGATCATTGCTTTCGCCCAATGTTTTCTCACATTTCACCTTCTTGGCTTACATTTTGTTTTGACTCCCTGTTTATTTATTTTTTTATAAATTTGGTAATGTCTAGGCACCAAAAACCTAATGGTTAGGTTTAGAAAAGGTTAATGGTTTTCCCAGACCTTTAAAATACACCCTTCCACAAAGTTAACCACATGTTAGAAAGGTAAAATAAGGTAAAAGGTTACTGGGGTGAAGACTCCACTGGGTTTTTATTTTGTTCTTCATGCACTTATTCACACAACCACTTGAGGTGTGACATTCTGGGCTACTTTTTCTTTGATCATCATCTGTGTAGAATGGATGATAACCTTTTCGACTAGGGGTAGGCATAGCAGGGTGGCAACCAGACGTGTCTATGAGACAGATGTTCTTCTGTTGCAGCCTTGAAACCCAGCTTTTCAGACATCTTCCAGTGTAAGTGCTCAAAACAGGTCTTTGGTTTAAGAGGGATATGCTCTCAATTTTGGATGATATTGCATGATTCTATAGGGTAAAATTACATTTACTGTAATTTGTTTTAGTTAAAATGGCCTCCCAATTTTAGTGCCATGAAAGTTAAAAAAAAAAACCCAAAACAGCCAAAAGCATCGAGACCTGAACCAGCTCCGTCAGTTTTCACATAAAACTAAAGGAGCTGTTTAAAGTACAGCAGCTGGCAGTCAGAATCAAGCCAGATCGTTTCATTCACACAATTTAGTGAAACAACAATCACGTTAAACCTAATTCATTGCTGTTATTGACTCAGCTTAAATGATAGTGAAAGCGGCCACAGTTTGGACATTTTTCTGTCTGAAATTTGCATCTTCCATAAACAAAGTCTGGAGAAGCCGCAGTTGTTGTGGCAGGAAGAAAATACATTGTGAAAGAGACCGGGCTCTGGCTTTATGTGGCTGGAGCTGCTTATCCACCACCTATAACAAATAACTGTTGTGTCTATGCAACACAAACACAAAGCTCAGTAGGAATAATACAGTTAATCTAGTGGAAAGCTCCTAAGTGAAAACAGTCACTTCTCGCAGTCTACAGAACTGAGCAGGATAAGAACAGAAGCCAAGGAACTCCTCACCTGGGACATTTTTATTGATTTTTGTGCAAAAATTGGTTTAATGTTCCAAATAAAATAGAAAATAACCAATAAGAGGAACACTGGAACAAACAGCTTGGATTAAAACATGTTTCTGAAAACAAAATATAAAATTGTTCATTTCAGAGCTTTTATCACTTCCTGGTTTTATTTTGTCACGCTGACCACAGTTGAGTTTCTCACACACACACACACACACACACACACACACACACACACACACACACACACACACACACACACACCAGTCTGGAGTATTCTTAGCTTCCACCTCCAGTTTCCACAGTGACTGGGTGGCTTTTCACTTCCTGTATCTGGTTTGGCTGTAGCGTCTCACTTCCTGGGCGCAGTGACATGCTTTCATGAAATTTCTTTGTGTGTGTTTGTGGGTTTTGTGAGTATGTGTGTGTGTGTGTATTATATAATATGTTTCCAGAGCAGTCCACTACAAAGCTAGACTAATGACTTAGCAAGGTATGTTGTTTAAAGAGGTGACTCCCATTTCTTGTGGCTACATTCTGGACTGCATAGTGTTATGTTTGGAGTTTAAGTTTAAAATCACCTTAAAGTGACACAATTTCACTGATTTTTATTTATTTATTTTTTTACTAATGGCATCCTTTAACAGTTTCACAGTTAACAGATGTACACTACATTAGTATTCGCTCATCTGCCTTCACATTAATATGAACTTGAGTCAGATCCCATTTTTATTCCATAGTGTTTAATATAATTATTGGCCCACCCTTTGCAGGTCTAACAGCTTCAACTCTTCTGTGAAGGTTTTCCATAATGTTTAAGAGTGTTTATGGGAATTTTTGACCATTGGTCCATAAGTGCATTTGTGAGGTCAGACACTGATGTTGGATGAGAAGGCCTGGCTTGCAGTCTCTGCTCTAATTCATCCCAAAGGTGTTCTGTCTGGTTAAGGTCAGGACTCTGTGCAGGCCAGTCAAGTTATTTCACACCAAACTCGATAATCTATGCCTTTATGGACCTAGTATTGCAGTCGGAGTTGTTGGAGTAGGAAGGGGGCATCCCCAAATTCTTCCCACAAAGTTGGAAGTATGAAATTGTCCAAAATGTCTTAGTATGCTGAAGCATTATGAATTCCTGTCGTTGAAACTAACACTGTCCACCAAACTGTACACTTGGTGCAGTGCAGTCAGACGAGTACCATTCTCCTGGCAACTACCTGTCATGTTACGGCTGTGTGCAGGCATGGATTGGACCCAAACACAAACTCACTGACACAAGGAATAAACTCAAAAAACCACAGCTTTATTGGCTGGCAGGGGAAAAAGCATACAAAACTAAACTAAACTGGGAAACTCTAATAGAACTAATGCACACAAGGAGACACTGGGAAACACACAGTATGAGGGACGACGCGACACGGAACAGATGGGGACTCTGACATAAGTACACAGAAGGCAATGAAGAAAGTGGAAGCACACGGGGAACACAGCTGAGGGTAATTACACGTGACAGGACAGGAAAGGCACGGAAACTGAAAATGCTGACACCAGACACGAACCTTCAACGCAACACAGGACGTACACAGAGGCAGCCTGTAGGGAGAGAGAGAACAAGGAGCAGCACATGACGGGGTGAGGAAAACACAGAACACAAGGCACCAGAACTAGCATCACAATATAAACACAATTACACAAAAGGAGACAGAGGGCAACTACACGAGGGAACCCTATTAAATACACAGGGAGCTAAACAGAATACAATAAACTCAAACTAGCACACTAGGCTCTGAATAAACTAGGGCAACAAAGAAAACTTTAGAACATAAATTTATAATACAAAAACACTGAGGCACAAGAAACTCAAAACACTGGGTCTAGAGAGCCAGGACCCCGACACTACCAAACCCAGACTCGTCCACTGGATAGTTAGATAGTAAGGGCATGATTCATCACTACAGATAACCCATCTCCACTGCTCTAGAGTTCAGTGGTGGTGTGCTTTACACCACTGCATCCGACGCTTTGCATTGCCTTTGGTGATCTAAGGCCTGGATGCAGCTCCTTGGCAATGGAAACCCATTAAGCTCTCTATGTACTATTCTTGAGCTAATCTGAAGGCCACATTAAGTTGAAGCAGTTTGCTTACCTAGGTGCTTGATTTATAAACCTGTGGCCTTTAAGTGACTGGAACAGCTGAATGAGTACTTTTGGTTATATACTGCATGTGTCTGATGTCCCTGTGGGCATTGGTTCATTCACTGTCAGCTTCTGAGACATGTATATTGAAGCAAGACCATGAAGTGCTTTAAAAGTAAGTGCAAATATTTTAAAAATCAGTACAGAAACTTATAGGCAGCTAGTTGAAGAACTTTTAAACAGGTGCAATGTAATCTCTACTTCTGGTCCTGTAAGAAGTCTGACAGGAGAGTTCTGAACCAGTTGTAGTTCATTTAAAGCATTTCCAGGTAGACCAGCTAGCAGATTCCAGAAGTTGAACTTGCACAGTGTATATAAAAGCATGCATCAAATTGTCAGTCACTCAGAAAGATAAATGTCTGCAATTTAGCATTATGGTTCAAGTGATCAAGAGGTCCAGTCAAGAGGGCAAATTTAGCGGCAGAGCCCACATAAGCTCTAAAATTAAAATTAAAGATTAGCCCTAGTTTTCTTGTTTGGCTCTGGCTAAGTTCAAGGAAATTCAGTTTTGCGGTTATAAAGTCTATTCTTGATACTTTAGAGATGTTTATCATCTTTTACTTTGATAATGTCTGTAGCTGAAGCACGCAGAACTCAATTGGTAAATTTTGTGCAAAATAAGAGTGAAATGATGTGTGAAATGCCCCATTTTATATGAGCATTCACAGATCTTGAGTTAACAGGGAAAGTTCATAGCCACCAATATCACGCCCATTGTCTCTGACTGAGGTTTTTAGTTTTTGTCCTGCCAGCTTACATAAAGAAATCCTGGCTAAGTCAAATCTACTTCATAGTATACCCTCAGCTTACCATCAATGATATTTACACGCTTTAAGCTTCTTAGATTTCTAATATAAATACCAGATTGTTTAGCAAAGTCCTCGAGAGTGAAAGGATACCAGAGCAGTGGAGATAAAATGCGCTGGTACTGATTTCAAGAACAAGGGTGGGGTGCAGAGCTGTAGTTACTACAGGAGTGACTACCAGGAGTAGAGGGAGGTATTTAAGCAAAGCAATGAATGGTGTGCACACACGAGGTGAAAAAGAGTGTGCAGACAGGGTGGATTGGATTGAGATGAGTGTGAGGGATGGGTTTACAACGTGGTAGTGAGACATACTCTGATGTATATTTTGAAGATAGTGGCACTAACAAAAATACAGGACGCCGTTTGTTGTCGTTGTTTGTTTTCCTTTCAAATTATGCTTTCAATCATGGGATAAATTTAGCTGTGACCACGGTCATATTAGAGGATCTGATGCAATTAGAAAATGGTGCACCAGCAGAGCTCTTAGACAATAAAAACAAAATCAAGGAGAAGCAAAAATATAAGTAATAAGGTTAATGGGGTTGAATGAGAGCTACTATTTAAATGAGTCTTCTTCAAATCCAGCATGCTGAAATAAAGGTGCAGAAGCCTTGTTGTGACTCTGCTGTTGCCAAAAATTCAAACCTGGCAATCACGACTCACCAAACTCTATATAATTAAGGATCTACTTGCGCATCATGTGGCTTGGGTACGGATGGGCACTGGGAACCTAAATATGACAACAATAGCAGAGTCTACTTGTTTCAGACCAAAGAAACTAAATTTCACTGCTAGCAAACTTTGTTTAAATGTCAGCGCTTGTGGCGACGCTGGTTTGGTGAAGGATGCTGTGTCGTCCTTCTGTTTCTCCGCGGTGCTGCAGGCTAACTCTCATGTGGGGGAACATAACTTGTGTTTATGTGTTTTTAGTCAGAAAGGAATTGCGGGACTTAAACCAGAGTTTGGTTCTCTACCAAGTTTCAGTGAGAAAGAGTTCTGATCAAAGCTGCACATTACAGATTTAGATTAGAGGGAGAAATCAGAGTTTTAGACTCATTTTAATAAAAAATTCTTAGACTGTTGTGGGCTGGCATGTCTTTGCTGGTACACCTGTGGGTGGAACTTATCTTTCTCATGCTTTCATTCCTGTACCTGATCCGAGTTCTCTTGTTCGGTTCATGATATTTATTGGCTGGTTCGTGCTGCTGTTCTCCAACAGATTGCAGGCTCTTGTAGTTTTATTTCCCTTTTTCCTGTGACCTCATTTCTTTGTCTGCTTTCCAGCAACCAGTTTGAAACCATGTTGTATATCCCAGTTCCACCAAGGAATCTTACAGTCACTGCCAGCCACTCTTCCCAGTAAAATTATAAAACTGCAGCTGATCTTTTGAGCCTGAGTCCACTTTGAGCTGAAACATGACACATTCCTATATATTAAAAAAAACAAAAACATATGCTCAAGTGGAAAACAGATCTTACCTACATGTCTTGTAACCCCCAAAACTTTCTTTTGCATCTCGTCCTTCTATGGTTACCACGGTACCTATTTTTATAGTATCGGACATGCAATTAAATTCAGAAACAAATGATGCTAGGACCTCTGTGAAGTTACTTTTGAGATCTAGATTGACTTTTGCAAAAGTGTCCAAGACAGGGAGCCTCAACCTACCATTTTCTATGTCTTCTAGATTCTCAATATCTTAGTCCCCATCCACATAGGAATAATCAAACATCACTCTATAGCTCAGATTTGGCTGTCAGAGAACATCTGGTTATCTATGCAAGCTTTTAATGGATTTAGACACCTCGTCATACGTAGAAGCTTTCTTTGCTCAGATATATAGGCACGTCAATCATTTACCATGTTACAAGTCACTGGAGTCTGTTTTGAGGTGGACGCCTCTTTCTCTTTGTGAATAATAATAATAATGATAATAATCAACCTAAGCATAAAGTACACCCAGTTAGAACAACAACAAAAATACAACGTAAAACCTGTGAATAATAAGGTAAGAGAAATAAATTCAATAAGAATAAAGAACCCAACGAAGAAACTGTAGAGCAGCAATTATATCTGGTTTATTACATTTTTTATAAAATGTATTTTCTTGTAAAATTGCTTTTATAAGAGTTTGGGAGTGATTAAAAAGTAGATACTGAGTTTGCTAACCTCAGGTGTTCAGGCAAAAATTTCCACGGAAATTGACCCATTTCCTTTTTTTAATGAGGCAGGATGAGGGAACATTAGGAGGGTGTAACCTGGGGAATGCAGAGGGAGGATTTAGTTAAAGGTTTAAATTTGTATGCAGGCAGGAACTTTGTAGATTTTGTTGCATTGTTAGCACTGAAGAGTCAAACAGTAATCATCTGTAAAAGCATTTCAAGGTAATCAAATGTTGTCATAGTGATGGTGAACAGGTGAAACAAACTAAAGCTCTTAATATTTTAAAGATATTACATTTTAAAATCTCATCCACTGCTTACTTCATAATTTGTCTCAATGCATCACGTTTTGGTATTCTTAACCTCTGAAATACAGATTTAAAGTTTATTTTCAGTTTTCTGTTTGTGTTTCTGCTGTAACATTTTTTTAGTTGCATTCAGTCCAGGCATGGTTCCATTTTCAGCTACTGTAACTACTGTATAATCTTCACTCTCTGCTGTTTCTCTGTGCAGTTTTCTCTCTTTTCTTGATTCATTCTGACATTACAGCAGGTTCTCTGTCAGTAATTACATATCACATTTTTTCCCGCATAATTCTGGCAGTGAAATCAGGCCAAAGTGCACACTCCAGTCTGTTTTTAGACCAGCACAGCTCTCTCCAGTGCCTTTGCTCTGGATCCTGATGAAACTTGTTCAAAACTCCATCAACTCTTATCCGTATGGCTATGGACAACTTTACCAACTTAAAGCAAAATGTAGTCAAATGGTCCACACAGGGTTCAGTTTTGATAAAGTATATGCCTTGATTTTTTTTTTTTTTTTTACATTTGATTTGACTGGACCCTTTTTCTGCTATTGTTGGTTAGGTTATCTGTGACGGACTGTAGTGATTGGACAGTATGACTGTTCATGTCACGGTTACTGAGGCTGGACTCAAAAGCCGGACTCCGAACTGTGCAATCAGAAAGGAGGGTTTATTAAAAAACCAGTGAGATTATGTACATCTATATAGTGACGAGGGAAAAGGGGTTCCAGGGAATCCAAGGGAGAGTCCAGGGCTAGTGGGGGGAAACACATGTTCACTCTACTCTTTGTACAGTCAAGAAACAGAAACACTCACACTGCCCAATCCAACACTGTGACCACTTTCAATCACACTCCTCCAGGTTGGGTCCAGGGGACATCTATACGAGGAGATATAGAGAGATGTCAGCAAAGCACTGGGGAACAAAGGGAAATACAGAAGAGAAAGAGCCGGACTAGCGAGGAACAGCATGCCAACATGGCCTTAAATGCAGTCGAGATTCATCAGCCGTGATGAGCCGCAGGTGATTGTGTGTGGGTTTGAAGATCAGAAGAACACAGCAGAACAGACGCCGCCCTGGTGAACATTAAAAGCACAGCACCCCGGGGGGGGCCACTGAGGAACCATGATAGTTTACTTGTAATATGTGCATGTAGGTCAAAATATTATAACCACTATTTAATACTATATAACCACAAGTCTGCCCCTATCAGTTCTGCTGATCTTTAAATATCAGTGGAATATATCAATACTCAATCAAGACCTCATAACACATCATTGTTTAGATTTCTTTTCTTTTTTTAAAGTCTCTGTGTTAGTGTTTGAGAGGGCTGCTCTCACATCTGAAGTCCTTTCTTAATGGTCAAATGTAATGGGCGTCCACTAAATCCAGAAATATCTTAGCAGTTTTGCATTTTCCCTTCTGCTCCTAGCTTTAAAGATAATGAATCCCAACAGAGGTGCACATTTTCCATCAGGACCTGCATCAGTTAAATGCAGTGAGATGCAGAGCAGATCAGAATCAGAATTACAGGTCTTACATATATACATTCAACTTCCTGTCTGTGCTAGAGGCTCAGGGTGGTTCCTTAACAACCTTTCTCAGACATTCTTCTTCTAATTACACCCAAAGAGAACATATATATGTTAGATGGGACCTGAGGGGGATGTGGGGGTTTTGCAGAGCACAGTAAAAGTTTGCCCAAAGGTAAAGCTCTATATTGCACTTGATGAGTGATGCATTACATTCTAGTGTCTGCAGTAATTACCATCAACACAGAGCTCAGAGCTCTGTTGGGTTTGGCTTGTGTTTCAAACAAGATATTATGTATTTTCTTGTTTTTGTAGTCTATGGATGTAATTCATAGTAGTTTTTATGTAGTTTGGGTGGGGCTTGATTTAGGTTTACTCAGTTTTCCACAGAGACTGGTGCAGCTATTACGCAACACCCCTTTGTAACTAGATGTTTCTGCTTTGATAAATGGTTTTGGCAATCTTGTCAGGTTTCAAAAAGTTAAGTGCATTTTGTACAAGCCAAAAAAAAAAAAACCCATCTGGATTGATTCAACTCACAATCGAGCTGTTATAGCAGGTGTTGTTGTCCTAAACATAATATATAATGTGGCTGGAAATAATGTTTATTTTCACTTTATGTTAGCTCTAATTTGATCTCTACTGACTCCAGAGCAAAAAAAAAAAAAATTGTCTGTTTTTGTATTTATATTTCTTCATTAGCCATTCAATAACGCTTCTGGTTGTATGAGGGTAGCACACACTTATCAGAGAAGAGCTGCCAGCTGCTGGGTGGATGAGAGTGTAGAATTTCCATTCTTACGTCTACATTCAGTCGTTAGCAAGGATCAAGGCCATTTTGTGGTTTCTTTGGTTGTTGGCTTTTGGACTTATGTCACCAATTAGCCAGCAGCCTAACCATTATTTTTAATGCATATTAGTCATTTTAGAGTTTGTTTCTCACTCATTATCTGCCACCACAGACATTATTTTTTAGTTCCTACAGTCTGTGGTTAAATTATCTGCAAGTTTGCAGGATTAGATCAAAATGGGAAAACACCCAGCAGCTAATCCTGCTCTTGTAGACGGATATTAACTTAGAGGTGTTGTTAAAACAAACACATTTAACCAGACTGCACTGGGAAAGCAAGCCTAGAGCAATGGTATCACATTGGGCTTTCTGTGTGTTTATCCCATTACAAATCTTATGAGGGTGTGTATTTCTGCGTACGAATTAAAGCTGAATGTAAATGTCAGCTCACCGAGTAAAAGACTGTTTATGTAGTAGCAAAATTCAACCAACGGGGTGGACAAAATATACAAACCTAAAACCTTCAAAGTAAGGATGCTGTGTAAGGTGTGAATACATCAACATAATGCAATGATTTGCAAATCTCATTTGTAAATGTTTAAATCTTGACACTTCATCATTACTAGAAAAACTTTAACTCATTCTGAATTTGAATGGCAGAATGGCGGCAACACATCTCAGAAAAGTTTGGACAGAGACAACAGAAAGCTGAAAAACTGGTACTTAAAATAAACAGTTGGGGGAACATTGTCACTTTTCAAGTTTATTGGCAACAAGTCAGTAACATGATTGGGTATTAAAAAAAAAAAGCATCTTAGAGAGGGAGAGAATCTCATAAGTAAAGATGGGCAGAGGGTCACCTATCTGAAAAAAAAACAAACAAACATGTCTATAAATTGTGGAACAATTTCAGATTTATGATCCTCAAAATATAAGTAGAAAGGCTTTGAATATTTCATCATTTACATAAATAATAAAACACAATGAAAAATTCAGGAATCTGGAGAAATGCTACTATGCAAGCAATTCCAGCAGAAGGGGTTACATGAATAGAATGCCACTAATCACACCAGGCAAGACCCCAGGTGCACACTGTGTAAAGATGCCTCTGAGACAATCCAGCACATAACAGCAGGGTGCAAGATGCTAGCAGGGCATACATGGAACACCATAAACAAATAGCCGGCATAGTCTACAGAAACATCTGTGCCGAGTATGGCCTGGAAGTTTCAAAATGGGAGACGCCCCCTAGGGTGGTGGAGAATGATCGAGCTAAGATCCTGTGGGAGTTCCAGATACAGACGGACAAAATGGTGATGGCTAACCAACCTGACATAGTAGTAGACAAGCAGAAGAAGGCGGCCATAGTGATGGATGTAGCAATACCGAATGACAGCAACATCAGGAAGAAGGAACACGAGAAGCTCGAGAAATACGAAGGGCGATGTGGAGGGTGAAGGTAACAGTGGTCCCAGTGGTAATCGGAGCACTAGGACTCCCAAACTCAGTGAGTGGCTCCAGCAGATCCCAGAAACAACATCAGAGTTCTAGGAACAACTAAGATACTGCACATGACCCTCAAGTTTCCAGGCCTCTGGTAGAGGACCCAAGCATGAAGGATAGACCACCCAGAGGGGCAAGCTGGGAATTCTTTTCTTTTTTGTATCAATCACACACACACACACACACACACACACACACACACATCTCAAATATAAAAACATCAAAAAAAAAATACTATCCAACAAAATATATCAAATTAAATAGAACCGTAAATAGATAAACCTAAATAGCAATGATGAAAGTCATGGTTTATGCTATCATAACATGAATTAGCATGGTGTTTGTTAAAATAAGCCAAGGAAATGACTGTGTATGTATTTGGGATTACAATATGGAATAATGTGACTATAATTATAATTTGTATACTCTGTTAAATACAGGTGTTGCTTGAGTAAAGGTGCTCTGTGGCTTGAAAGACAAATTTGGCCTTACTGCTTGCAGCAAGGTGGAACCAGGAAAACACAGAGTTCAGATATTCTCACTGCCTGTACCTGTGACTCCAGGAGATCTTAGTAATGCTAATTTGCAGAGAATTAATTGAGTCAGTGGTGATTTTATATCGACTGATAGCTTATCTATATATGTAACACTAAAAACCCAGGGTTAAATCTGAACTTAGATCGCTTAAACCCCTGTTCCTGCTTCTGTTGACTAATTAAAATGAAAGTTACACCTCGGTCTCCATTCACTTTGAAGGGCACTTGATTTTCGTTAAGCCAAAACAAGTGCAAGCATGTGTTTCTAAGAAAGCTGACAAGTGACACTGCTTTGAGAAAGAGTTTATTAAAACATAAAGAGACCATTTTTAGCAATAATTATGATAAAATGAACACAATTTAGTCACTTGGTGACCAAATGGTCATTATCTTAGTAAGATGATTTCAAAAGGAGTACAAACCATAGTTCAAGAGATTTTGGGTGTGTTTTACTTCCTTTGATTCATCTATTTCTCAGAGCCTGTTGCTAAAGACTGAGGGGCAGGTTGAAGTGATTTAAGGATGAGAAATGCCTCAACCATCCACCACCCAAGACTTGTAAGCTCTGCCAAAGACCAGAATTATGTTTTTCTAAGTCCAGATTGATCAAAGTATTCTGATGTGGTGACTTGGACTTAAAACACAAATGGACAAGTTTAGTAGGAACTGCCAATGCTGGCTCATCTACAATCAGCCAGTTTAGTGACTCATCGAGTCACGTTGGGAGTAATTAAGGAGCCCCTAGGATTCGTAACAAACCCAGAGGCTGTAACAACAAATTTATTACAAGCTACGTGTAAAATATACAATCTGAAGGAATGGACCACCAGACGGCTGGGTGGATCAGTAGTTGAGTTCTGCATCACTTGACTTGCTTGGACTTGGAAGAACATCCATCTGCCACCCACTTCAGAGTCTAGTTTCTGTTTTTCTTTTCAAAGTCACATTAAGAAACCTGTGATGTGTTGTGGACCACAGTAATAATTGTGTTTTCAAGCAGTAAATGGTTGCTGCCCCTCTGTTATATTTTTGCTCTGTATCTTGACTGGATGGCGGCAGCAGCTAGACTGAAACTGACACCCATCATTATCCCTTATTATTATCAAAGAGTCGCTGGATTGCCATCTAATCTGATAATCCTCATGTTTTTTTCTGTTTCTTCAAAAAGTCTGCAGTTCTTATGTACTTTGTTTTATGACAATTACACCTTAAAAATGACCATCCTAGAAATTTTACTTTATTATTTGTGATGGTAATTTAGCACATCTGCTTATGGCCAACATGTTTGCTCTTCTATGGATAGGTGGATACATTTAGTTGATCTGAAATAAAACATTTGGGCTCATAGTTGCCAGAAACAACACAAGCTCCATTATTTTGATCAACATTTAGAATCTACATTCCCGTTAATCACCTTAGTTACGTAGGTAAGTGAATTTACTGATTTCCATATGTGTATACTTGAGCTAGATCATGCCACTTACCACCTGCATATTATTAGTCCAAGATGACGTTTACAGCAATGTTTGAATACACACTGTCAGGGTTCAAGGACTCCCAGCAGGGTGTGTACAGAGGTCGGGGCGAGGTGCTGGGTGGAAAACATGGGTTTGGTTAAGAAGGACTCTTGCTATTCAGCAGAGACTTCTGTGGTGGACAGCACTGGTGCCAGAAAGCACACTGACTGGTTTTACCGCCAAGAAAAGTTCGTCTGAATGGCATTCAGCTCATGCAGCACAGCGAGCCAGGCCAGTGTTTTTTGGTCACGTTGGCCGCTGTCTTACAGGGTGGTGTTCTGTGTTTTGGGGTATTCTGCTCACCAATAACATTTAACAAGCAACATGGTAAAACCATCAATAAAGTTAAGCTCTGACATTGTTCTTCTGCACAAGAACAGGGAAAAAAAATGTTGTGGTGTTATTAAAACAAAGAAATATGTCACTTTATATGTGACGGTGGTCCTTAACCAAACCCAAATGTGTATTTGGTTATGTAACTGCTAATACTGCTGCTGAACCTCTGATGTAAATAGCTTATTCTGTATTCACTTTCAGGACATGAAGATGCTCGATGAAATTACCTGTTTTGATTGCATCTCTGGGACTATTTAGGCTCATATGTTTGCACTGTATATTTTGGTCTAAAAGCAGTCTTGTTACCCACAAGTGCCTGTGTAGTGCTATATTTGTCCAAGGGTGGGGCTAGAGAAAGGCAGCATGGGGTATTTTTGAGAAGACACACAGCAGTAGTCATGTTATGGTCAGACTCTGATCAGGCCTGACACTTGTTCACTGGAGATGAGAAGAGAGATGAGGAGAAAGCAAAAGATATGAAGTAAAGTGAAAATGGAGGATGAAAATCACTATCTTGAAACACAACTGCAACTGTTTTGTTTTGTTTTGTTTTGTTTTGTTTTGTTCTTATGTTTTAGTTCCCATGATCTCAATTTATATTGACGGTTGTGTTTTCCATGCAGGATTTTCATATAATACAAATGTATTTACCATTATATAAACAAACACAAACATTATTTAATCCAGCGGTCCCCAACCTTTTTTGTGCCACGGACCGGTTTACGCCAGACAATATTTTCACGGACCGGCCTTTCAGGTGTTGCGGATAAATACAACAAAATAAAACTAGTACCGGTACCGAAAAAAGAAGATTTATTCATAACACACGTGAAAAGACCCAGGAAAACCGAGTTAACGATAAAAAAGATAACAAAATAACGCTGAAAACCGATAAAAACCCTGAAAACCATACATTTCACACCTGAGCCTCAACTCTCGTGGCCCGGTACCAAACGACTCACGGACCGATACCGGTCCGAGGCCCGGGGGTTGGGGACCGCTGATTTAATCCACACTAATTAGTTTCACCCGTGTTCCACACCAGGTCCCTATCCCTCAATAGTGCCGTGTGCTAAATTGTAGCTCTGTGTTTTAGCAGGAGCCATTGCAGTTATTTTCCTGCACTTTTACCTTTGCACTTTAACATTTTGATTGCATAATGGTTTTGCAGCAGTGGTTTTGGGGATAACTGGATTTGATTTTGATAATATAGATTTTAGTAAATGTGGGTTATCAGTGTACAGTTTGTTTTATACGTTTAATAACAACATTTTTTTATAGTTCTATTTTGGTATAGCGTTTTATGAATCGGTTCACAGAGCCCAAAAGATCATTTTTGTCCTCAGCTAATTGATCTCAGACAACTACACAAGCAGTGTCAGTACTTTAGAGGTCCGCATGGATTATTGCACTCTCCCCATAAGCAGTGACTTGGAGGTCAAATCACACTAAAGTACGGCCGTGCTGTTGAGTGTGCATCTCTAGCAGTGACCTAGTACAGTTTAGTCCCTTATAACAACAAGCCAACCTCATGTCTTATACATTCTCACTGTGGTGTGTGTGATACAGCATCATTGTGGCACACACTAGGTAAGCCATGAGTTCCTATCTATTGTTCTCTAAACCTATAATATAAACTGTGGTGCCTATTGTTGGGAAAACCCCTTGTTTGTGGCTTCGCCAGGTTGGGGTGCTATGGAAAAAGACAACAGACCTGTGTGCAGGTGTGAGTTGACTGTACGGTAGGTTCTGTGCATACTGAGGATATGATGGAATTGTGGTCATATGGATGAAGACTTGACAGTATTTGTCTTCTGTATTTCTGCTCTAGCCACCAGCCTCAAGTGTGTCTGGCTCTTCACCACATGGAGCTGTTTGTGTAGCTATACTGTATACTGTATTATACAATGATTAGGCATTACATTATGACCACCATTGTGTTGGTCCTACTTTTGCTGCCAAAACAGCTCTGACCCATTGAGGCATAACTTCTACTAGACCCCTGAGGGTGTGCTGTGGTATTTGGCACCAAAATGTTTGCAACATGTCATTTCAAGTCCTGTAAGTTGCAAGGTAGGGCCTCCAATGATCAGACTTGTTAGTTTGTTTCTCAAAGATAGGGATGTTCCCATTGTTGGAGTTCCCAAATGATACTTATTATGGTTGCATGTAACAAACTGCAATGCAGTGTGTATTCTGACATCTTTTTATCAGAACCAGCTTTACATTTATCAGCAATTTGAGTTAAAGCAGCAAATCTGTTGAATGGGACCACATGGGCCTATGTGCATCCTATGACTTGGCTGCCAATGATCCTTTAAACTTCGGTCTTACTTCAGTCAATCTGTGGCAGGTGTCATTCAGGAGTGCGCGCAGATCATTTATCCCCCCCCCCACACACACACACACAAAAAAAAAATGAGTGGATCGATCATGGACTCCTACAGTTTGTATGTCAAAGTGAGCAAGATACTGAACCCCAAGTTTCCCCCAGTCCACTGATGTGTGCTTGTGATAAGTTAAAAAAAAAAAAAATGTAAGCGCATAAAATCAGATGCTGGCTAAAAGCATGTTTAGTTGCAGTAGAAAAGCACAATAGAAATACCAGAACCCCCCAACCCCAACCAAGGAAGATTCTCTGAGGCAGTAATGATGATATAGTGACTTTATTTAATGGGCTAGGGGACTTACATCAATATGTTTTCCTCTAGAAAATGTATCATTTGGTGTTTTGGCATTTTGTACCAAAAGGATACACGTTCACAAATTACTAAACCAGAAAATACTTCATATTTCCCAAAAAAATATGCAGTTTCCCTCATTTAAAAGCTATGTATAGACTCTTTCCTCATGCACTCACTCCCCATAAACATTTGCTTCTCAGACAGCTTTACTTTCCATTCCAAAGTGACCCTGAACCCTTTTTAATATTTATTTCCTACCAGCCCCTGACCCCACTAATTCATTAATTTCTAATAAACTGGGTTTATATGAAATATCTGCACTAAAAGCTGACCACAGTGAGGTAGTAAATGTGTATTTACACTGTGGCAAAAGTGATGCTGGGGATTATAATGGTAAAGGCAACACAACTGATACAGTGAGATCAGACTCTCATTCTGCACTGTGGGAACAGCAGGTTTCTAAGATGAGGTTTTGAGTTTTTATGGTCAGTGAGTGATAGTATTGTGGAGCAGGTAAGCACACCCTAAAGCATATGACTCAAAATGCTTTGTACAAACGATTCTATGTAGATGTCCACAAAATATGCAGATTATTTTCTCCTAAACCTCATGAAGAAATTAACTTTTTTCTTATTTCTGTATTTCCACTAGTAGGTTGGGAAGGGAAGTTTAAATGAACTTTTCACCTGTTAAATACAGAGTAAAATAACTAAACTTGCACCACAAAAGTGTAAATGACAAGACAATTTAGCCCACGAACAGTAACATAGATGTGACTCCTATCTGTGACAGATAGTTCAAGTTCATGTTTTTATTTGTCATTTACAGGTAGCAATGTCACATTACTACAAGCCATGAAATTCTTAGGCTCAGAGCTCGCTCAATATTACACATAGAAAACTAAAATTGCACATAAGTAAAAAAGAAAAAACAATAAAAAAAAAAAAAGATAGAAAAGAATAGAATAAATAAATACAGATTACTAAAAATACTGTACTGCACAGGTTGTGATATATAATATATACATGTACAGTGTGTACAGTGATGTACAAAATAAACTGTCAGATATATCAGCAGTTCAGTAGCCTGATGGCTTGTGTGTTGAAACTCTCCCCCTGTCTGCTGGTGTGGGTGTGGAAGCTCCTGCACCACCTCAATGACGGCAGGATACATACAGCAACATAAGTGAGGGATGCTTAAATAGCAGCTTCTGTTTGTATTATGGCCACTGGCCACCAAACAAGCAATTAGCAATGAGATATAACAAAATGTTATTTGATACAATAGGTACAAAAAGTGTAAGAAGAAATTCTTTGATAGATGAATTCAAAAATATAATTTTGTGAAGATTATTTTGTTTTGTGCAAAAATTTGTTTTAGCTGACTAATTTGCCTCATACTAACAGAGGGTTAGACTTTTATAGAAGTTTTGGCTTTGGGTGAAAGTATACTGGAGTCAAAATATATAGAAACAACTCGGCCTTGGGCTATGTTCACAATGCAGGGAAAAGCGCATCAAATCCGACTTTTTTGACCCTATGCGACCCATATCCGATCATGGTATGACAGTGTGAACGGCACAAATCCGATATTTTCAAATCCGATCTGGCTCACTTTCGTGTGTGGTACTGAATCCGATACATATCTGATGTTTTAGAAAGCGACTGCTGTTTGAATGGTCATGTCGCATTAAATCCATCTTTTACGTCACTGACACAAGACAGACGCCAATTATCAGCGCTGGAGAAGCGCCCGAGAAGACATCGTTAACGCTTCCTGGCCATCCAGTGAAACTGTTGGGAAGACAACGTTGGAGAAACGTGAACATTTTATTTGTACTGTATAATCTGCAGAATCTGCACCTATCCTTTGAAGCACCGCTCCTCTCTAAAACAGCAATAAGGATAATTATTAGGCCATATGTAAATAACAAAATAACTTTGTAACTTAAAGTAAAATTGGAAACGTAAAGTCCGAAACAAGTCTTTATATTAAGGGCCATCAGTCAAACAATACTGTTTGGTCTCGGACTAAACAGAGCGCGTTGTGTGTGACGTCTTCTTTTGCGCATGCGGGCCGCTTTGAGGGTTCACACTAGAGCGCGTTTGCTGTCACATTTTATTTGTAGTGTGAACAAGCAGACAAAAAAAATCAGATTTGATCAAAAAATCGGAATTGAGCATTAAGACCTGCAGTGTGAATGTAGCCTTGGTCTCTCTCTCTCTCTCTCTCTTTTTAACTTTGCTCTTTACTCATACTGTATGTATTTTGAAAATGAAAATATAGTATGTCTCTCATGGGCAAGCAAAGGGTCACGTTAACTCTTATAAATTACCATTTGTCCTCCAGCTTCAATGATTATGTTATGCTAACATAGCTGTGTCGCTAGCAATCACGTAGCACATCATTATATACCAGCTAGCCAAACTTCAGTAACCCTACAAACGTTACTACTATTTGCTTTCCTGTCTTCATTTATGTCAGAAGTGATAGCAGAGCTGTACGTCTTAATTTGTTTCATAAATCCCTCAGTCAGAACATGGTATATTATATTTAGATGGAAACTAGCGAGCTAACTCCCTGCTAACTTCTAACTCCGTTAAATTTCATAAATTCTGTTTTCATGGATGCCTGGATGTTAAACTTAATTGTTACACCTGGTAGAGCAGCAACGCTGATCATTTTATTACAGATGAAAGGATTTAGACAGTTTTCAACTCTCAGTGATGCTGCAGTGATCATTTGACTTAGGGACCTGCAGAAGAGTTTGGGCCCAGACACGGCTAATGACGTCAGACTTAAAGACCGGATATATTAACTACAGACCGGTAAGAATCACGGCGTGTGAAATGACTCAAAAAACCTGTAACTGTTTTGTAAACTTGTATATTTCAGTTTGTATTTGCAGATTAATTTTAATTTTTTGTCTTCCAAGTCTGTGCTTTCAGAAACAAAGTTGAAAAGCAAAAAGATAAAGATAAGGTAAAATAGTGAGCTCTGTTGACGTATCACTATACAGGCAGCACATTTCACATTTCATAAGGACACATATTGTTTTGCTTTTCCGTTTATTTCTCTCAGATTCAGCTGCAGTCATTATTTTTTCTTCTGGCGCAGCAGTTTGATGTTGAACTTCACTGCTCCTACGCGTTGCAGCAGCAATTTCCCTGATAAATCAAAGCAGCCATTAAACATGTTACAACAGTTAGCACATGGCTGCTGCAGCAGCACACAAACAGAAAGGTAGTGAATTTAGAACAAAAAACACAAAAGCAGCTGTGGCCCAGCCCTCATAAACCAAAGTGAGTGGGTTGAAGTTCCCGTGTGTTTACATCCTTCAGTCAGTTCCTAGAAGAAGAGGAGGAAAAAAAAAGAGGTCTGCTTTTATATCATTACCAAGTCATTTGTTTGAGATGTCTAAGAGGAGGACACAGAGGTACAAACTCAGATTTGGCAAATATGCTTTATGAGTGTTTTTCTGATGCAGTTAAAAACCAGATATTACTAAATATATATGTATGTGTGTGTGTGTTCTGGGGTTAGTCAGTCATTGCTTCACACATTTTTACACATACTGTAACATGTAAAACAGTCACCCCACTTGACTAAACTACTTTGTCACATTTTCCGTCTTCACTGTCTGCCAAACGTCTCTATTTTCATTTCTACTTACAGTACAAACACATTTCAACATATGTCCGTTTGGAAACATGGATTTCTTAACCTAGACATCTCTGAGATCTCTCAGCTAACAGTACCCTCTTTGTTGGAGCATCCAACAGTTAGAAGGTTTATGCTTTTAGTGGGCTTTAATATACACAGTTTCCCATCAGCCTCAGACATTCGCAGGCTAAACACAGAGGTGGAGGCTTGTGGACACATGTCTGTAATTCACAGAGAAACAGAATGGAGTGAATGCTGTTTCCAAAATGCAGAGATGGGTGTCATAACATGACTACTTCTTAAAATCTGAAGAGTTCAGTTTTAGCAAATCAATATTATTTTTTTCAGCCCAAAGTCAAAATGTGAAATAGTCACAAAAATGCAGGCAGTTTGTTCACGTTCATGATCACTAATTGTCACTTTTTTTTTCCTGACAGTAAACAAAACTTTGTAAGCAATGCAAGTAATGGAGAAACAGAAATACCACAGGTTGGAAACACACAAAGGCTGACAACACAGAATGGCTCATTCACTAGCTGGGCCCACGTCCTCGTTTTAGGTTTGACAGCGTTTTTTAGTTGATAAAGGTGAATGGGTTAAATATGAATTGAACTCCGGTTTGGGGAAGGCCTCGAAGGGGACTGGCAGCAGCTCCCAGGCCTGGCAGATCCCCATGTACTAATGAGAAGTGAAGAAGTGAAAGAATTCAAACAGGGTCCCCAAAAGTTGATTCTGTTCATCTGGACGTAGCGTTTTCAGTGGGAGAAATGTTTCATCACTTATCCAAGCGACTTCTTCAGCCGCAGCTGACTGCAAAACTCAAAAAGGGGTGTGTCTGGAGGAGTGGTCACGCTCCTGAAATTCAGATAATTTATCTCAAAATAAAGAACAAAGGCAACCTGAGGCTTTAAACAAACGCAGGAGGTAATCACGAAAAGTGGAAAGGAAACAGAAGGGTAAGAAGACACAGAGGAAACTAATCAAGACAATGACAGGAAGTAAAACTAAAGACAAGGCACAAAGGTACAAAGGACTGACAAAATAAATCAGGGAGAAACTAAAGGAGGAATCACCTAATAGAGACAAAGACTTGACTGCAAGATACCAGGGAGGCCAGACAAAGAAATAAATACAAACTCTAAACACTAATGGAAACCAGATCACAAAAGTGACACAAACTAAAAACTAAACGCTGAGTCCTAGAAATAAAACTAGAAGCTACAAGCACAAAGAATGTTCATGATCACAAATTGTCCATTTTTTTGCCTGACAGTAAATACAACTTTATAAATAGAGTAATGAAGTGGGGCGGCACAAGTCAGCTGGGACCTTTCTGTGAGTCTGGGTGTTCTCCCTGTGCCTTTGTGGATTCTTCAGATTTCTTCCACAGTCCAGGTATATGCATGTTAGGTTAGCTTGTGAAATAGCTGTAAGCATGAATGGTGGTCTGTTTCTTTGGCAACCTGTCCAAGATGTATCCCAGTTTTCGCTCTATGACACCTGGGATAGGCTAGAGTCTGCTCCGACAACCCTGAATTTATAAGCACTTTAGGGAAAAAAGAGGCATGGTCAAGTAGAAATAAAAGAGGGGAGATTGATAAAGCTACTGACACTGATGGTAGTGTTGGTATGGAATTGCTCTGGTTGTATAAAAAAGTAGACTTTTCTTTGCAAACACCACTCCTCTCACAACATTATTCCTCCTACTACTGAGTAAACACATGTAGGCTGCAGTGAGTGAAAGCATGACCCCAGAGACAAAGAAGAGCATTTTACAGCTGTAAATAAAAACACTGAAAACTGTGATGTGTGTAGGAAGGCTACTTGCTACTGTGGCACCTCCACCAGTTTATTCAAACATGTGAAAAGCTGTGACAAAGAAAACACAGAGCAACAAAAGAAACTACCAGAGGAGGGAAATCCTTCAGATAGAGCCAGAAACTAATACTTCGACCCATGTCGCACATAAGACATTAATGTTAATTCTCAGATATTAGTCGTCATCATAGTTGTTACTTTAGCAGAATGGTTGCCTATAGAGTCTTAGAGCCTTTGAAATAAAGGCGACCGGCAACCTCCTTCTCTTTTCATTTTCATTAAATCACTGAAGCTCAAATGTAATGGATTAATGAGTAATTATTGTAACTGTTTGTGTATGCTTTTGTACTGCAATACATTAAGTCTAACTGATTTGCTGGAAAAACAAGAAACAAACATATTAAATGAAAGATCAGTTTGGCAATATTGCTGTGTATTCTTTTGACTGTGATAATCATGCAGTGGACGTTTGAACCTATGACAGCCCTAGCTGATGATAACACAGCTACCTGTGTCTCTAATAACACAAAATGCAACACAT
Organism: Pelmatolapia mariae; assembly: GCF_036321145.2. NCBI lineage: Eukaryota > Metazoa > Chordata > Actinopteri > Cichliformes > Cichlidae > Pelmatolapia > Pelmatolapia mariae. Next base: position 35,688,961 of record NC_086233.1, read on the forward strand.
TTACTGCACAGCACTGAGAGCGGAACTCCAGGCTGTGCCAGTCACTCTATTTGTGTTTTTACAGGCTCCCAAACTGCGCATGACCTTATTGCTGTCATCTTCATTTACAGCATTTGCTGTTAAACCCACACAGTTGTGCACTTATAAATATATACATGTTTTAATTAGTAATTTTCCTACAATTCAACGTTATTTAACGTCATACAAACATGGCCTGAAATAAAGATTTTCACTTAATTGCAAACAACTAACTGTTTTGACACCTGATTAAATATCCCTAACAGCTATAAGAGCTTACATTAGCTCTTCATATAACTGATAGCAACAAGACATTCTACAGAAGTGCCCTTTGCATTAGAACTGGTGTAGGTGTTTGCTAGTATGTATTGTACAAACCAAAACCAGCTGAGTAATCGCCCTCTCTGACCATGCTGACTTCAGTGCAGATGTGGCTGAATTGGTTCTTCTGGAAATGGAAAATCACTATTTTAGCTTATGTCTCTGTAAGCAATGACAGTAAGCCAGCATGTAAGCCACAATAGTCATGGAGCTGGTAAAGCTGAACTACATTTAGCATTAGTCTCCTAGTCTCACTGTCACACCTGAACTGTGATTTAGGGGTTAAACACACTAAAAGGAACAGTCTTTTTTGTGTCTTTGTCATTCAATTAAATTTATATATGAACACAAACTGTGATCAGTAGTAGTAGATACATTCATTCATCCTTTTCCACATGTCCTCATCACAGTGTTTTTCGAGCCTATCCCAGCTACCAGTGGGCAAGAAGCAAGGTACACACTGGACAGGTTGCCAATCTGACGCAGAGCTGACACAGAAAAACAGACAACCAGTCCACTGACATTCACACCTATGGGCAATCACCAGTTAACCTAACCTCACTAATTGCATGTCTTTGGACAGTGGGAGGAAGTACCCAAAGAGAACCCACGCAGACACAGGATGTCTGTGGCCAGATGGTCAAATCGAACTCAAAACCGTTGAGGCATCAGTGCTAACCACCATGCCACCATAGAAAGATAACTTAACCTCTTAAGCACCAACCTCCCTTTTGGCCCTGTATCTGGGGGGAGTTGGTGCTTAAGAGGATAACACCCTTAAAAGCAGAATGATGTTGAATTCACTTTGAGGCCATAAATCACGTTTGTCTCGTTTCAAATACGCAGACACAAGCAGTGTTGGGAAGGTTACTTTTAAAATGTATTCCATTACAGAATACCGAATACATGCCCCAAAATGTATTCTGTAACGTATTCCGTTACGTTACTCAATGAGGGTAACGTATTCTGAATACTTTGGATTACTTAATATATTATCATGCTGTTTACAACTACGTGAATGTACTATTGCTGTGATTTATTACTGTTACTGAAGGTCCGCGGCTCCGAACCGTAGTAAAGGGACCTCTGACTAATATGGTGGGTTCCGTGTCGGGCTCGTAGCTGAAAACTAGCTTTACTTTGTTGTCTGGGTCAACTTTGCTAGCTAGAGACAGAGAGAGGCGTTGAAAGGCTGCTCCAACGGAACTTATTTTTTCCGGAGGAAAACACGAACACAGTGTACAGTTGAGTCTTAATAGCTTACTTACAACTGGGTTCTCCAGGCACTCTTCTTGGCTGCAGTGGTTATTATTATATTTACATGCTTCCAGCTCCCGTTTTTGCTCCGTGACAGCTCGGACTTTTCCTTTCTCTCCCTCCCTCGCTCACAGACACATAACGTGTATGGTAGTCCATTCTCGCTGCAGCACGGACTACACTGCCCATGAGGCTACATTCTTTAGGGCCATGCCTGTAGCATTCTGCCTTTTAGCTTAGCGCAACAACAACAACAAAAAAGCGCTCTCTCACCCAGGAAACACGCAGAGAGAGAGAGCGTCGCCCTGTAACCATGGCAACCGTAACGCTGCCGCCTGGAACAACAGAGCGTAGCTGTCAAACAAAACCCAAACAGTCCTGACCCGCGACAATATGAAACAGGAAAGTACCGCCGTGTAATCCATTTATTTCAACAAAGTAACTGTATTCTGAATACCACCTTTTTAAACGGTAACTGTAACGGAATACAGTTACTCATATTTTGTATTCTAAATACGTAACGGCGGTACATGTATTCCGTTACTCCCCAACACTGGACACAAGTGAACATCGTTCAGTTTGTCTTAAGAGACCCCCAAAAAGTTCAAAGTTAGCTTCCTTACTGTTAAATGAATATTATCCAGCGATGTCATAACATCATGCATGAAAAAAAAACACATAAAGGAAACTTACTAACTTGAAACAGGTTTTTTTGGCAATTTTATCTGGAGAAAATCAAGTCCAACACAGTTACTGGTGTTGCTGAATAGACAGTAACACAGAAGACCCTTTTTTTTTTTCTTTTTGTGCTTGAGCACCTTCACTCCCAAAATGTCTGCCACAGTTCACTGACTGTAATCCTACCTAACTGTGTCATACTGGTCACATTCTCATCACCACACAGCTGTAGAGGCCACCACAGATCAAGAAAAAAAGCAGGCCTGGAAAGTTTAGTGATGCATGTGCAAGTCATACCTTGTGTGAAGGAAAGTCACATGGAACTAAAGTTACTGCCCTTGTTGTGACTCCGTTGGTTTTTTTTTTGTTTTGTTTTTTGGGGGGGAAGTGTGTGGGGTTTTTTTTTTTTTTAATGGGAACGGTTCAGAAGGTTCATGATGCTCTTCCTAACGTTAAACAGACGGTCACAGTTGGATTGCTGCTGCATTTAAAGTGAAATTGCGTGTAAATATTTTACATTTAAGAGTTTAATATAAAGCTGTTGACTCTCTGAGTCTCATCATACATGCCGTGCGTGAGTGTGTGAGTGTGTGGAGATATTTTAACCAGCATCACTGTCCCAGCTGTTCCAAGTTATGGCAGCAACACAAAAAAGATTCTGAGTGGTGTGTATTTGTGTGTGTGTGGGCAGCTGTGCGGTCAGTGACACATGACGACAGACTCATCCTCTTTAATGTGTCTGCACTAAAAAAAGCAAACAGTTAATGTATTTGTGTGATCCTGACGTGTGTGTGTGTGTGTGTGTGTGTGTGTGTGTGTGTGTGTGTGTGTGTGTGTACTTCAGTGCATTTTATAATGTGCGTGAGAGTGTGCATAAATGTGCGTTCTTCATATCTCACGTATTTGTCACAAAGCACGAGCCAGCCAGCATGACTGTCATTTTCTGAGAATTTGTGTCATCTTTTGTTCCTGGAATTATTTTAAAAGCTCACACTGAAGACTCTATTGACTGTGCTATGAATCTATTTAAACTGCAATAATGGACGCCGGTTTGACATTTATGAATTTGTAAAACATATAATGCAGAGTGAAATATTGTCATTTTCTTTTTTTAAATTTCCTAAATAAGCTTGAGGTTTAAGGGAATTCTTGTGTTTTGAGGTAACATCAATCTTCAAAGTTTGAACCAAAACAGGCAGACTAAACAATAAACCTTCCAGCAACTGTTTTTAGACGAGAGGAAGACCATGTCACACCAAAATCAGCCAGTCAAACATTTTTTGTGATTGCTGGGTCCCCGGACACCTGCGGCTGTGAGAGTTGTGGGGGAAATGCATGATTTCTTAGCCTGAAAACATCATAATTTGTCTGCTTGTCTGTTATTAATTCTGTCTGCGTACGACTTCAAACTCACCTGCCATGTCAATGCAAAGAACACCTGTGGGATGTGGTGGAACAGGAGATTCAATAGGAGATCCATTCATAGATGGATGCATATGGATATAGATATCTAAACAACTTTTCTAATACTACGCTTCCCTTTTCAGCCCTGGAGCTTCATTCTTATTAAAAATATGCCAAAAACAGCAGCTTCTTTTATTTAACGAACTCAGTTGTTAAAGATTTCCATATTAAATGGCCAACTAAGAGCAAAAAATAATACTACAGTTTCTTTCTTCATAACCATGTCTTCCACCTCTCATCTTGCTTACAGGAGTCACTGAACTGAATTGCTCAACATGGTTGTGGTGTGTCTGAGCGATGCACCCATACACTGTAGATGCAGCTTACTAACTTGATGGACTTCAGAATGTTATCTAAATATGTTCCCTTCCAGATTAAGATAATTACCTTTAATAAACTGTATACACTCCATAGTATGCACAGTTAGTCCCTGTGCCTGAGCTTTTGACTCACTGCTTTAAACACTCAGTTAAACTAAACCTAATATTAGCAGAAACACATGAGCAATGATTTATTAAATGTTCAGGGAAATTTATTTTTTCTAGAGTCTTGTCACATTATATAACATTATATAACATAGTCATCTTTGTGTCCTGACCCCTCCCACAGCTGCTTGTCAAGCATAGTAGAGCTATATTTAATCACAATCATAAATCACATCTGTATAAAAATATGTTTTATGGTCACAGCAGGAGTCTATATCATAGTATGGTTAGATTGAGGTTTGTCCTTTTTGTGCTGTAAAACCATTTTTCAGAGGAAATATAGCGGCCATAATAATCCACACATAAAAAGCATATTGTGCATCCTACTCAGCGTGCCCTCAAGAATTCGTGCTGTGACCACATAGGGGCCTCCGTACACTTGTATGCATCTGCATCATTTTTTAAATAATGCAGGAAGTGAAGGAGCCGTAGGACCTGAAGGTGACCTCACATAAACCTCATGTTTTCAGTCCTGTTTCACTCCTGAGGCTGGTCCAGTGAACATCCTGTTCTTCCAAACAGCTTTTAGGTTTGTGAAAGTATGCATGGCTCACCAGGACACAAACCAGTGCGAACACAGGAAATCATTCAGGCTGTAACTTCTAAGAAGACATGCAATGGTATTGGTGGCAAAGTAATTAATCTAGTCTCCAACAACCCCAAAACTGACTCATAGGACTTGCTGGTGACTACTCTGACAAAGCTATTTGATGGGCTAAATATCGCAACTTGATCATTTGGTCTGGATGCACAGACACCAGAAATTAGCTAAAGGATTTGCAGGTAACCCTTGCCACTGATGGTCCTTATAAAACAACCTTTCTTGTTCACAAACAGAGTAACTTTACAATTTTCCAGTGAACACACAGGCAAAGACCAGGTCTCTGTAGACAGGGTGTACGGGACATAAATCAAAGAATAATCACAGATATGTTTGGCGCAGATCAAGAAAAACGTGGTAGAAATGTTGGAACGCAAATATACTACATTTATCTCTAGGTTCTGTCTGAAATACTTTTATAATGACTCTTTCTCACTGAGTTTGGCCCAGTTTTGGAACCGCTGTGTCTTTTCCTATAGCTTTTACCCAACCTTCCACTTCTTGGTGCTCATGCCCAATCTAGAACCCTTTCTTCACACCTACACCCAAAAAAGGCTGGTCCCAGTGCCAAAAAGCTGTCAGTTACTGGGTATAGACTTGGAACCAATGCATAAACCTTTCTCATTTCTCCAACCTGTGGAAATCTGGGATGGTTCTTAAAAAGCACACCTGCAAGTGCAAGATAATAATGCCAGAGTTCAAAAAGATGAAATTATTATTGTGTGCCCAGTTTTCAAAAAAAAAAAAATCCAACAATTTCAACTATCATAACTGTTGCCATATCCTCAGCTCGTCTCTTATTTGTCACATTTCCTGTAGATTTCAAGCTAAATGAAACTTTGTATGGTTCTGGGAAATTACAGTAAAACCACCGATACAGTTGGCCAATGACTCAGCTATAACCCCACTGGTCTCTGTACTGTCCCATGGTTTGGTTTATGCATTTTCAGAGCTGCTGTAAATGGATCGGTGAGACGCAGAACAGCTTGAGAAGTAGACTTGCATGCTTTGTCATTGACCACAGACCTTTCACACAATGCTGAACCCTTTTCTCTGATGGTCAGTCAGCACATTTCCACCTATATGTGACAGAGTGATGATGTGATATTTTTTGTAATCTATTTTCATCATATGTGGATGTTTAGTTTGATATTCATCCAAACCTCTATTGCACCATCTTCCCCAATCTGAAGTAGAATTTCACCACTGGAAAGTGATCATTTCATTGGTCCTTTACAAAATAGTGGAAAAGAGCTATTATTTTTGAAATTCTGCTGAGAAAAAGGTCTGCAGGGCTCGAAACGGAAACATCCTACAAAGTTCTTTGCCTGACTTACATAGAGCCTGTGCACTGGTAAATGTAAGCACACATTCTGTTTAAACGTGGTCTTCTGCTACATGTGTGAACATGTGATTACACATTTAGACATATGTGTTTTAGCTCTAAATTAAAACATGCTCGAAGGAAGTGCCTTCTTGAAACTCCAGCCCTTATTGGATCAACCTACAGTAATTACAGACTACCAGGAAGAGGAGGCTGGCACTCCCAGCCAGCAAACCTGAGCCAAGAGGCCCTTTTCTGGGGGAGGAAGTGGCCTTACATGGGCACCCATCTGTAGTCCGAAGCTACCCTCTAGATGTACTGACCTACAATAACCTCACGTTAAACTCACAAGTTGAGGGTGATTGTATGGATTTATGGTTTTGAAATGTGTTATTTGGAAAGCAGAGAGAGAAGGGACAGCAGAAAACTGTGGTAGGAGGATAGGAGTGCTGCTCCCAAGTCATGTGGCACTGTTACACTGACACTCAGCATTGATACCCATGAAAATTACCATAGATATAGTCCCCAAAGATAAAAATCCTAATGACATTTCCCTAATTCAGAAAGCAATTTGTTCCATCTTAGTGGAGTTGCATGTTCTCCAGTCTGAACACATGCATGTTAGGTTAACTTGATTCTAAACTGGTCACCTGTCTCCTTCTGCTGCCCCTGTGGGCTGGTTACTTGTCCTAGTGCGCCCCACCTCTCACCCTATGACGGCCTGGGATTCAAACCCCAGTGACCCTAAGCGGATAAACCGTTCAGAAACTGGTTGAAAGGACTTTTCTGTGTCATATCACCTTAGTAAAAAGCAAACAAAAAAAACCCTCCACACATATTTTTAAACATTTTATTTCAGTTTTTTCTCAAACATGTTGTTTCTACAAAATCCCCACAGAAGAGAATATTTCTCCCTTCATAATAACAGTTTTTCACTGTTTGGTGCCATTTATTTCTCCATGCAATCTGCTAACTACCAGAGTAATAAGTCTCACAGCAGCCTCACAAGTGTGTGATTTCCTGACTCACTGATGTGTCACAGTTAGGTCAGTGTTTCTTTCAGCCAAAAAAAGAATAATAATGACTTTGGAGTAATGCAGAATACGCTTGTCTTTAAGAATCAGCCATAGTCTGTCTATTTTCACCTTGTTTTCCATGAGTTGTACTCTTGCTGCACAGATGATGTCTTGTCTTCTACTTACTGGAATGACCTCCATGTTTGAAATCCTCACCTCTGTAGTGAGTGGGTGGCTCCCAAAAATACTCCACTATATAAACATGTGTTTAAAAATGTCACTTAAGGTTACAGCTTTGCTGTTTTTATGAAATCACAAGTAATTACATTATTATGAATGTCAGGGAAGTCAATTTTACCCTCGTGAGAGGGTAAAAAGATTCTATATGTCCTACATATGGAGTGCAAGTGGAAGATTATACAAAACAGTGGAAACCATAGGAAAAATGGTCGCAAGCCAACCCGCCGCTGTAACTGCCTCCTGCACGCTTGCCTAAACTAGAATATTTCCAGGAGGTTCGTATAGTCTCCTGGTGTGTGTGTGTCTGTAAGTGTGTGTATGTGTGTGTATGTGTGAGAAAGGAAAACTTTGGAAAATAGCTTCACCTTTATTCGCTTAACATTTTCTAGAGGTTGCATATTAAAAGAGCTAAAGTGGCATCCACCAATTTAAAATTAGCCTGCACAGTAATCATACTAGTTTTCCAGTAAATCACTTGTTTTTGTGCCACAGATGTAAGGGGAAAAGGCAGGGACTTACAGGTGAAGCTAACCTCTGCAAGTACCTGTCATAATTTGGGTGTTCCCTAAACTAATACCAGCAATCTGAACTATTAGAAACAAAACCAGGAACAGAACCGCTATTCCCAATCCAACTCATAATTAATAAGAAAAACTGCAAAAACAACAGATGGATAACACCAGCCAATTAGCACTGGGGATAAAATCAGAGACAACAGCAGGGTGAGGGTGCACATAACATCACGTCTTCTGATTATATTTTTGGGCTGAGTTGTCCATAATTGTAGTGGTTAGCAACACTGCCTGAATTCAAATACGCCAATCAGCAAGCTTGTTTCTGTGTGGAGCTTGCATGTTCTCTCTGCATCTGCATGGGTGCACAGTCACTGTCCTGCAGTAGACTGGTAGCGTACCTCTCTATTGATCTGACTCAGGAGGCTAACCAGACAAATGTCTGTATGATTGTGTCTGGTCTTAATCACCGTCATGAATGCAATTGCGAACATTTATAACATGCCATTGCACATGATATTTTTAGGTTACTGATAACTCATTTAGTCCTGTTGAGGAAGCAAAGGTCCTGCAGTACTGCTTGTATGTGTTGACATGAGGGTATTACACAGAGAGAGAGAGAGAGAGAGAGAGAGAGAGAGAGAGAGAGAGAGAGAGAGACGGACAGCTAAATATATACCCTTTAATATCAGGTTGGTTGTGGGCTTGTGAGAAGGAAGGTTTGGGTGGATGCCTCATAGATAAAGTTACAAGTAGCCTGTGTGTGGTATCCTGGTTTTAGGATTCAGATTAGATCTCACATTTTATAGAGATTAAAGCAAATTATATGTTCTCCTGTTTGAGATCAGCATTAGTTCATTAATCTGTTGTTTCCCTCACCTTACATGTGACATTTACATGATTCAGTGCTTTACACAATGCTGAGTGCAAGCTTTCCAGGGATTAGCCCCCCAGGAGACCAGACAGAGACTTTTCATTTGGTCTTGCTCTGATGGTGTTTACAGAATAACTCAGAGTGTAAAAGTTTTATTAGAGGAAACAGTGTCTTTTCTTAGGGGGTTTTATTAGGTTTACCCATTTTATTCGATCTTATACTGCCTCCACAAAGCTACTATTTTAATTACGGATGGCTTTCTTGTTGGCCTTTGTTCCATTTCCTGAAAGTTTTAGAAAAGCTGGTAAAAAAAAATCAGAAGGGAAAAAAATGTGGGTGAGAAAAGCAGGAACAGAGACTCAAAAAGAACAGAAACATGGAGCATTTAGCTGCAGTGTTTGTATGCATGAAAAAAAAAATTCATGCACATTTTATTTTTACTATAAATGATCAACACTGAGTTGTAGTGAAGTCCATGCAGACATATTTGAAGCAGAGCTTTTTAAATGTATATGCATAGATTTTCTTAGTGGTATTTTCATTTAGGGGCCACCACAGCAGATCATCTGCTTCCATCTCACCCTATCCCCATTCAACCCTTTGTATGTCGTCTTTAGCTACATTAATGAACTTTCTCCGCGGTCTCCCTCTTTTTCTCCTCTCTGGCAGCTCCATATTCCCTCCTCTGTACATGTCCAAACAATCTCCACAGCTTCAGCTGTCCCTCTGATGTACTTGTTTCTAATCTTGCCCATCCACATCACTCCCAAGGAAGAGGTGAGCATCTTCAGCTCCAGCTTCACCTCCTGTGTTTTTGTCAGTTCCACCATCTCCAAGCCATTCATCATAACAGGTCTCACTGTCCTCTTGTAAACCTTCCTTTCGCTCTTGCTGCTATCTTTCTGTCACAAATCACCCCTAAGACTCATCTCTTCTCAACTTTCTTCTTCATTTCTCTTGCACACTGTCCATTCCTTTGACTCCAGGTGTTTAAAGTCATCCACCTTCAGTCCTTCTGCTCCTTTCAGCTTAACTTTCCTCCCTCTCAGTCACACACATTCTTTCATTCTTCTTCTGCACTCTTATCCATGATCACTTTATTGTATATTAAGGTAATAAAGGAGGATACTCTATATACGCTGCACATGCTAAAGGTGGAGCTGGAGAAGCATATTCTAATTCCACAGACTTTACTCGCAAATTCCAAAGTGCAAAAACAAATCAAAGTAAGCTGGAATATAGATAGTGTATTAAAAGAATAAGACTGAAGTTTGTGTTTTACGTGTGTGTGTGTGTGTGTGTGTGTGTGTGTGTGTGTGTGTGTGTGTGTGTGTGTGTGTGTGTGTGTGTGTGTGTGTGTGTGTGTGTGTGTGTGTGCGTGTGTGTGTGTGTGTAGGTTTTCAAGAAGGTAGTAACAAGGTAGTGAGAACTGCTACTATGTATGGTTTGGCGATAGAAGGCTGAGACGGTTTCCACATCTGCAGAAGAGGGATAGTGGATACACTGCACAAAGCATGAAGAGAGAAGAGGTTCATAGATGTAGTGAATGCAGGCAGTTGGTGTAGCAGAAAGGCAAAAATAAAAAGTTTGTCAACCTCTTTGTGTCATCAGTTTTTCTAAATTATCTGAGTGGTTTATTTTTATTTTGCTAATCCAAGGTAAGAATATATAAGACTCTTACCTTGAAAAGGACACCAGAAAAGGATTCTCAAAGTTAAAGTTGTGAACACCTTGTTGCAGTGACTAAATTAATCCACTAGATGATGCTGCTGTATCCTGGAAAAAATGCCCAGGACATGTACTGTACATTTGTATTCTGTCAGTCTTGTAGTCCATTAACCTCTAGAGGGCAGCATCTCCTACTTGCGGTCAGTAAGTTGTTCAAGCATGTAATAGGTGGGTTGAGTGACTACTGACATTCAAAATTCATTTTTTCTTTTTTTTGATTGTGTGTCATCTTTAGTGCTGTAGGGGACAGACCTCTTTCAGAAGACCAGTGAGCACATGATTAAAGTCCAGCTGCCACACAGTCTGTCAAACACATCAATGACGTGCAGAGAAAGGATCTTTAAGGCTAACAGATAACTTCGTTTACTTAACGTCTGCAGGAGGGTGGGATTTTTTTTCCACCAAGACAAACAGAAGAAGTGCAATCAAGTGCGAAAGGAGAAGAAAGACCCCAAAAAGAGAAGGCAAAAACTGTGAAAAACAACAATGCAGAGACGACAAAAAACTGCAAAGACTAAACACAAACGTGCACAATGAAAAGAGTGTGAAGACAAAGTAGTGGGCAAACATCCCGACCACCATCTTAGTAACTTCCTGGAGTGACAGGAAAATTAGACACCAGGTAGCAGTTAAACATGTACTAGAATATAACTCAGTGAGGCTCTCAGCTATTGTCTTTTTTAATAACTCTCTTTGTGTTTGTCTTATTGCAGTTTCACCAGTCACTGAATACTCTGTGTGGAAGTATTCGCCTTAACTGTGCATGTGTCACCTCCTCACGTCAGTTTGTTTTCATTCATAAACCAAAGAGAAATATGGCTCGTTCCTCACAAATACATGTATTAAACATTCAAATGACCCTTAAGAGTAAAATGCTTCTCAAATATGTTTCTGAGCTGGCCTAAATACATGAATGGAAGTCAACATTTCAGTAAGGTTGGACATCAAAGTAGCAAAAACATCTAATTTGGTTGAAAGTGTGGTTACAAGTGTGAATTTGTGTATTTAGGGGGGTTAGGGAGGGACAATGCATGTGTCTACTGTGGGACATATCACCTGCAAACACCCAAAATGTACACCTATAGTAAGAGAAAACCCACAAAGGCAGAGGTGGGGATACCGAATCACAGACTGTTTTTGTTCTTGCACTTGTGGTGCAAATTTCCCAGCTTAGCCCTACAATGTATGTAAAGTGTGGGAAATAATTATCTGATCCCCTGTTGAATCTGTAAGTTTGCTCACTTAAAAAGAAATAAACAGCCTCTAGCTTTATGGTAGTTTCATTTTAATTGGGAGAGACAAAATATCAACCAAAGATCCAGAAAAAGAAAAATCAAATTATAAAAAGTTATAAATTAATTTGCATGTCATTGATTTAAAGTTATAGTCAAGTAAATATTGAGTAAGTATTTGATCCCCAGCAAAACATGACTTAATACTTGGTAGAGAAACACTCCATGACCATAATGTACTTCTTCTTTAGTTCCTCCTTTGTTGCTTTAATGGTCTACCACGCTTGATACCCCATGTGCAACCCATCTTCATTGTTTTGGCTGAGGAAAGGAGGTTCTCATCAAAGATTTTACGGTACATGTCCTCTTCCATTGGCTTACCAACATGGCAAAGTTAGCAGAAAAATAGCCCAAAACATAATTTTTCCACCTCTGTGCTTGACTGTGATTATAGTGTTCTTTGACTCAACTCAACATTTCTCTTCCTTCAAACACGGCAAGTCAAGTTGATAAGAGCTCGATTTTGGTTTCATCTGACCTCAGTACTTTCTCCCAAGCCTTCTCTGAATCATTTAGATGTTCACTGGCAAACTTAAGACAGGCCTGTACATGTGCCTCCTTCAGGAGAGGGCCCTTAGGGAGTCATAGGTGACTGCGGATCATTCTTCCTCCCTTCAGATCATTAAGACGCTCCTCGTTTGTTGTGTTGGGATGATCCATCACCTTTCTCGTTGTCATCCTCACCTAATGAGGCAAAATTTTTCATTGAACTCCAGCCCAATGGTCATTTCATATTTCTTCCATTTCCAAATGGTCTCGCCAACAGTTGTCACCTTTTCACCAAACTTTTGCTGATGGTCTTGTAGTCCATTCCACCCTTGTGCAGGTCTACGATCTTGTCCCTGACATGGTGGTGGAGAGGTTGGATTAGAAGAAATAGATTTTGTGGACAGATGTGTTTGTACACACAACAAGTTGAGATCAGGAGTATCTGTAATTGATTGATGGGCTGATTGTAATCTGTGTTTCACGTGAGCATGTCTGGTTTGCTGGAGATCAAATAGACTGTAAATGTATTAATATGTAAACAAACCTAAATAACCTGAAATAATTATTGTATTTGTTCACTGTATTCTTCAACTTTTCTAGTTTTTTCAAATTGAGATGGCATTTGGATTTTTGTGACACCGCATGAATGCACAATCAGACACAGCTATGTTTAGGGCTTAACAAACAGAAACCATAATTATCTGCATGGCCACAAGATGTAGGAGGAATTCAGGAGAAATGTTTTTTTAATGTCAGGTACCATAACCCGAAAAGCTGCAAGGCAAGCAAAAGACAGGATGCACGATACCGTGACAAAGCGGGGGGGGGGGCAAAAGCATTCAAGAAAACTGAAAGTTACCGAGGCCGAAAGCAGCAGAAAGGCGCAGAGAGAGAGCGCGAGCTGAAAGAAGAAAGTATCAGCCAAACAACAGAAAGGAAGCGATGAGTCACAGACAGAGAGACTAAAAGACTGAGTGAGAGTCGGCTCAGTTCGCTGGTGTGGTTCAGCATGCTTCCTGTCAGGGATAATAATAGAGCTGTGTGTTCCTCTCTGCGAGAAGCGTGGGAGGAGGAGGAGCAGTGATGTGACACGTGGGAAGGATGCATGTTACTGTCACTACGGGGGAAACATCCCCTTAGCACTCTCGCACATTAAAAAACATACACACAAACATCCTACCACTGCTCTGACTCACTGATATCTTTATATGTGGGTTACTACATCTTTACTACATCGGCATGTTTGTTATTATTAGATGCTGTGCTTGACTTATGCTTCTTATCTCATTTCACCTGTGAGGCACTTTGGAACATGAAAAGGTGTAAAAATAAAGAACCAATCTGACATTTTCATTACATATTTCACATAGTTTAGAGCCACACGTGGAAGGATTCAGGTTTTACAGCACACTTTATTCCAGCTCCTGTGTTGTAAATGATGAAATATGAAAATGCAGCCAGAAGATGAGGAGCTTTGCAGTTACTGGGTCACTATTTGTTATGCTGCAACATGTTTGACAGTGATAGGTGGCTACTATCACATCACAAGTGAGAAAAGTAACAAGAGAAGCTAAATGGACTTTTTTTTTTTTTTAAGGGGGTGTGCCGATACTTCACAGAAATCTGCAGATAACCATAAAACCACAGAGCTGCTTATCAGTTATCACAAGACAAATACAAGTTATGTTCATATACAGTATAACTGAAACCCCCTTATGGGTCTTTGTCTGACTTGGTTCTGATATACTGTGACTTTTGCATGAACTCAGATAATATTGGTAAGAAGGAAATTATGGTAACACATATGCACCGCAGAAAGCATATTAAAAATAATTGCAGGCTTTCCAGCTTAGCATATTTTCCATTAAAGTGGCCACTGTGGCTTTCTTGGTTTCTTGGCCATCGCCCTCATTGTGGCAGACCTGGGCTGGGGAAAAAGGGACTCACGCAAAACACTAACAGAAACAGGGTGAGTGACTCATGTGAGCCCGATGTTCCTTTAAAAAAAACAAATTATTGAAATTATCATTGGCAGGAATGACTCAAAAGATTTCTTTCACGTTTGACCGAATATAATATTTTACATGTCCTGTGCCTCTGTCTACTAAAATGTCTCTTTCAATTTCGAGCATTTCAAGGACACAGAAAGCCTATTAACCAAATTGAACAGTTGGTCAAAGTTGGGAAATGTTTTTGACTCACATGCCTTTCAAATGACAATATCTAAGACAGGAACAAACTCAACAGTAAACACCTGTACCTGTAGACACAGGTAATATTAAATAAGCTTGTGATCATTGCCCTGTTCTATGACCCAGTTTCAGTTATGCAACAGGATGGCTGTTGCGTGACAGACAGGCATCCTCACATTTGACTCTAGAATACGTTGGCATACAGAGGTCATGGTTGACTCAATGACGGTAAGGTCTCCACATCCTATGGTTCTGAAACAAGCCTGAATTATCATTCATCCACCACTGTGCTGACAGCTAATGTGTTTAGTTTTCTCCAAATGTGGTACTGTGCATTTCAATAAGGAGAGATCATTAGAAGGAATTGAACCTGATTTATTGATGTACAGAATTTGTGGTATTTGGCAGTTAGACTGCTGGCTGACTTCTGGCACGATAAGACGTATGTCATCCACATATGGGCCAGATCTGGCATAGATGGCACTGTCTATGTGATGGCACACCTGGCCTGATTTTTGGTTTGGTTTATGTGGCCCAGGCTCATAGAAAACAGGTCTGGCCCGGATCCGTCATCAAGCTGGCACTTCTGACTGACCGGTGTCATGGCAGGGTGTATGTCAACCAGATGTGGGCCAGGTCTGGCAATAATGGCACTATTTATGTTCCTATTTTATCATTGGCAAAATGATGGCCTATTCCTATTTTAGTTAGAAGACCCAAATGCCATGTTGCAATACTATACTGCTATGGTAGCCAACGTTTCAAATGCAGGTTTGACAGGTTTGTGAGTGTACATTTTATCCAAAACCTAGTGACGGTTTACTCATCTTTGCCAGTGAGTGGCTGTAGCTCAGGAGGTAGAGCAGGTCACCTACTGATCAGAAGGTTAGTGGTTCGATCCCTGGCTCCTCCTGTCTGCATCTCAAGATTGAATATGTATGAATGTAGTTAGTGTGGTGGCGCGAATGAGGGATAACCAGGGACGGTGACTAAGGGATGTTGACAACGCCACCTGGGGGGGAGGTACACCCCAGGAAAAATTTTTATAGCCAATGTAGATGTTACACTAGCTACCAAAGCCCACAGGCTCGTTAGTAACAGCAGAGGTGAGGCAGATCAGTTTTACAAATCAAAATTTATTAAGAACTACTACTAAAAGCATAGAACTGTAAAATCAGAGAAGTTCTTAAGGTAGCAGGGCTGAGACTGCAAGACAGTTAATTAAAACACTTTATTAACAATCAATGATTAAAACGACAAGGCTCGCTGCCACGGTGCTACCCTAGAACAATAACAGCTCGCTAAAATAACTAAACAAAATGGTGGAGACCGGCCACTTGAGGAGGCAACCTACAGAGAGGAGTGCCCAAGGGTGCCACCAGTTACTCACCCGTGTAGTTCCACTGCAAACCTCACTGTCACTCACACTGAAATTTAAATGGTGCAATCTACCTATGCCTGGTGTGTACACTCTCATGCATCGGGGAGGGGATTCCACCTCACGTGCCTAGCCCCACAACAAGCGGCCGCACCTCCACTAAAGCAACAAAACAACAAAGCATAAAACGTTAAACAAATTAGTAAAAGAGATACACATAAAACAAATACACCCTAAGTTATAGTTCTTTATAAAAGCAAGATTAAAATATATAAAACAATTCCAAGTAAAAGACCATAAAACCAGGAGTCAGTCAAGGCCAGTCCATAAACGTTTGCAAGATGACAACAGGTCACAACAAGACGCCTTCTTAATTCCTATGTAAGCAGCAATGGTGTACTTAATTTCGCCATGAAGAGTTCCAGTGTTCATGTAATCTCTTAACTCCCTGATGTAGAACTTTCTAGGTTAAACACAACTGTGCCATGAGAATAAAGGCATTATAAATTGTATTTTAAAATAGTGCTTTGGAGTTCTTTGCAATATTACACTTCTATATGCCCCAGGTACATCATTATCCATGACATGCTTCATGTGATCTTAATTAAGGATGCCCTTGATAACTAACACACTAATCAGTTAAATAGGACAAAAAAAGGCAAATTGGCTACTCTCAAATTAAGGATTCAGCCCAGTGTGACAGCCAACGTTAAATGTTGTCTGTACAAATACCGCCTGTACGTGAGTTATTTGAAACTCTTAATGTCATTCTTCAACAATCCCCACATATTTACAGTGTTGCTGAAATGTGTCGCTCTTTACTCTTTGCTTAAGGCTACATACTTGTGCCGAGCGTGGGGTAAACATCGCTCTGGTTAAGTGATTAAATGTCAGTATACTTTGATACAGCCTACATGCAACCCGTCATTTTCTATATCAAAGTGCTGCAGAACCACATCTGTCTGATTTTAAACACCTTCCGGTTCCAGAGGGAGAGGTGAGTGGTGGGTGGCATCATAACATCTCAGAAAGAACAATTCACCGGTGTTTTACAATAATAAAATACAAATAATGTAACTGAGTGTTGCCACAAGAGAAGTAATGTTTAATTGTCTAGTCACACATCTATACAGCACGTTTTTATTAGGCAAATCCAGAAGTTAGCATTGCACTGTGAGGCAGCAAGTTAAGAATATTTGGAAAGACGGAGTGAAACAAAAACCACCTGCTGTTACCAGCTGTGGCTGCTGATCGTATCTGAACTAGTTTCAGGCTCTGAATTACCAAATGTTAAAAAGATCCTTAAAGTCTTCAGTAATTCTGTTCAAGCTTGTGCTTTGCTTACGCACCAATTTTTCTTCATGGGATGGTTGGAGAAATGGCCAGCCACTCAGAATGCCAGGTTTAGTTTACTGTAAACCAGCTTAAGTTAAGAGATTGTTCTGCACTCTTAGCTAATAATACTATTTGACTGAAAATAATGCCAGCAGGACGATTATGTTAGTTATTTATTCATTTCATATACCCTCAAATTTAGGATCACTGTAAACATTTTATACCTAACTGCAGTATTGTTTTATATCTTATGTTAAATATTTCTGCAAGATGCATTTGAATGCACTGCACATTTTCTAAAAACAGAGGACACATGGACAGAAAGATAAAGATCGCAGTGGTCATGAAGTGCGACAGCACTCACTTTTGCATATGTTCTGCAAACACAGGAAGCTTTCAGTCTGTGGCTATTTTGGGTGTCATACAACCTTTTGTAAATATGGAAACAGACATACAACCACAAATACGTACATATGTGAACCAGTCTCCCCCCACCCACTAAAACAACCTTAAGACATCCAAGTCAGCACTAAATATAACTTAAAATATTTGAAAACCAAATATGAAACTAAAATATACGTCATTACTTAAAGCTGTGTGAAAATTGATGGTGTTATTTTTTCCATCGTTACTGTCAAATTCTCAAACTTGCAACTGTTGCAGGTGATTATGGGAGGGGGGGGGGGATAACAAATGAAATAAGATAACAATTGAAAATATTTCTCATTTTAGTTAATTTTCACTAATTTTCACTTTTAGTGCAACAACAAATGTGCACACTTTAATAATGGCATGAATTTGGGGGTTTTAATCGTTTCTTTGAATTTTTATTTTTCTAGTTTGTATTTATTTCAGATTTTCTTTAAACCACGCACGGTAAAAAGTATTCCTCTGGGCAGAAGTTCGTAAATAGTTTCCTGCCATGGGCATTGTTTTTAAGCATAGTCCAGAAATTTTTAATAGGATTCAGGTGTGGGAATTGGAAAAGCCTATCCAGAAGCTTAATGTTAGCCTGTTTTACCCAAAACGAGTTTTGATGTGTGTTTATGATCATTATCCTGTTGGAACACCCAACTGTGTCCAAGTTTCAACCATCTAGCTGCTGATGCGAGGCAAAGTTGAAGAATTTTGAGATAGTCCTCCTCCTTCACCACGCTTGGCAGTTGCTACAATGTTCTTGGGTCTCCTCTGACCATAAAAGTTCTACAGAAAGTATTTGGCTTACCCATGTGGGCAGCAGCAAATTTCAGTCGAGCTTGAAGGGGTTGATTTTTGGAGAAGCGGCTTCTTTCTTTCTGAAATAGAAAAATCTGAAATAAATACATGGAGATTTAAAAGTCACTTCACTGTGGACAGTGACTCTAGTGTTCCAGCAGTTTCTAGTTCAATTCAGGCTTGAGCTTAAAATTCTTATTCTTAGATCTTCACTGATTTCCTTGGACCATTGGTGTAAATACTGGTCATTCCAGTGAATGCTGTCAAACAAATCTCATTTATGCTGGCAAAGGGAAACTACCAGTTGTAGTCCACCATGGTCACTGATGAGAAAGAAGAAAATAAGCCTTGGCCTTATGAAGTTTAAAGACATAGTAGAAAGTTCAGCATCACTTACTAAAAGATTAAATTGCATATATACACACACACACACACACACACACACACACACACACATATACACATATATATATATATATATATATATATATATATATATATATATATATACATATACATATACATATACATATATATATATATATATATATATATATATATATATATATTAGTGCCGTCAGCGTTAATCTCATTAAATGACATTAACGGCATAACCGCATTAACACGGCAAATCTCCGTTACCGAGTTAGCATGGATCACCCCATGCGTGGGGCTGCACGGCGCTAATGCATTAACGCAATTGTATTTATTTTTTTATTTTATTTTTTTCCAGATACAGTATGCATACATTTCACTCTGTGTGGATAAGAAAAAATCAAAAATAAATTCTGACTGACACCCAATTCATGCCCATGGGGACCAGATGAAAACTTTTGACGACAACTGTATAGGCCCTTGCATACTGAGAGACACTGGTAAACTTGTATAAACTTGTACAAGGAACATACTTCAATGGGATTTCATGAAAAAGAGAGGTTATGAAGCTGAGCCATACTAGCAGTGAGCTAACTAGATCAGTTAAATATAAAGATGAGCTGGCTAAATGATTGAAAGACAAAACAAAAACACCCTGTGCTCCTGTAACTTTGGATGACAGGGAAAAGTGAATTTAGGTTAACATATAATAATCGGCCATGCTGTGACTAACTTCTATGCCCTCTATGTAGATGCTAATGTTCTAGATTCTAAGATGTGAGCACATTCTTTGCTGTAAAGAGTGTGCTTCTTCACTACTGTACTACTGTACAGTACTGAAAGCACTGTTGGCATTTTGAATGGTTATTTACAGAATTTTGAGGTTGAGAACCTCCAAACATGAATAAAACTTCGTACAAAGCAATAAAAATAAATCTGTTTCACATCCTCCAGACAAAACAAAAGAAGACGGTCTGTAGAATAGCTGTGTTCCCATCATTTGTTAAACAATGAGAAGCAGTTTCTGTACACATCCTTCCTCCCACCTGCACTGTCTCCACACACCGCCCACCTCTCTGCATACCTGCCACATGTTTGCACATACACCTACGTTTGTCTTAAATCTGTCTCCCCTTCTGGTCCTTTCTTCAGAACAAAAACTGCAACATGCAAATCACTCATTGCATGGTAACTCCCACACAGAGTTTTTAAGGAGTATTTACAAGCGTCAATATATTTGCATTTTGTTTTTCATCACTATGCTAGCTGCAGTGCCTCCACAGCTCCCCCAACAGGAAGTGGTGGTGCAAACTGCCCTTATTTACAATGGTGGTCGACTGATTGAAAATTTTATGAGCAACCATTAAACACATGGTCAAACAATTGAAGGAATTGTGAGTTTAGACATGGCTCAAGTGTTCTCACAAGTGTTCATTGTGTAAGCCTTGGCAATACCAGGACCCTGCAGCTGAAGCAGTTCAATAGGACTTTATCATCATTCATTTTCCTGTCTTCTGTAAAAACTATTATTCTATTGCGTAATGCAAAATGAAGGAAACTACACATCTATACCAAGAGATAATGTGAGGAATGAAAAAACTCATGGATTAAAGCTCTGCTCACACTGACTTTCCAACATATTTTTGTATTGTACAGTGTGGGCTGTATTTCAAATTGGACTGTACATTACTGTCACTTGACTCACTTCTTTCAGATCAGGCTTCAGACTCTTCAAGAATATGTGTGGGGAAAAAAGCTCCAGAGGGAACTGTCCTAAAACTGCATATTCAGAATTAAGCAACTTCTGTCACATTTCCATTTTGATTTTCAGTTCAGATCAGTGGAGGCTGTTACCATATTTTTCGGACCATAAGGCGCTCCAGATTATAAGGCGCACTGTCGATGAACGGGTCTGTTTTCATACATAAGGCGCACCGGATTATAAGGCGCATTAAGCGAAATAAAATCAGAGCAAACTTTACTCAACTCATTCTTCTTGCTTCCTCCACTTGCGTACCATTGATTCATTAATGTTGAATTCTCTCGCAGCTGCTCCATTCCCGTGTTGTTGCAGTATATTAATGACTAACCTTGTATTGTGGATGGATTATCTCAGTTGTTCTCCTGACTGAAGTTTGGTCCGTTTACAGCATCGGGAACCCTCGCGTTAACTTTTAACGTGGAAAAAAGTTAGCATTCACCCTCCAGCTTCACTGTGTTTATGTTATGCTAACATAGCTGTGTCGCTAGCAATCACGTAGCACAGGGGTGTCGAACTCCAGGCCTCGAGGGCCGGTGTCCTGCAGGTTTTAGATAACACCCTGGGTCAACACATCTGAATCAAATGATTAGTTCATTACCAGGCCTCTGGAGAACTACAAGACATGTTGAGGAGGTAATTTAGCCATTTAAATCAGCTGTGTTGGATCAAGGACACATCTAAAACCTGCCAGCCCTCGAGGCGTGGCGTTTGACACCTGTGACGTAGCACATCATTATATACCAGCTAGCCAAACTTCAGTAACCCTACAAACGTCACTGCTGTTTACTTTCCTGTCTACATTTATGTCAGAAGTGATAGCAGAGCTGTACATTTTAATTTTTTAGAAATCTCTCAGTCAGAACATGGCATATCATGTTTAGGTGGAAACTAGCGAGCTAACTTCCTGCTAACTTCTAACTCCATTAAATTGAATAAATTCTGTTTTCATGGATGCCTGGATGTTAAACTTAATCGTTTTACCTGGTAAAGCAGCAAAGCTTATCATTTTATTAAAGATGAAAGAATTTAGTCCTGACTACGGTAGCCATAATGCTCCAACGAGCCATCAAGCGGTGCGGTTTCGTAGCTTACCAGAGTCATACTAAAACATTTTTTGACAGATTTTTGAGCACCGTGTACCACATAAAATCGCTTCGAGGTCAGTAAGCACAACCAGAATTCATGCACAAGGTGCACCGGATTATCAGGCGCACTGTCGATTTTTGAGAAAATTTTGTGGCCAAAGGTTTTGGCAATGGTACAAATTTTGTGTTTCATCCACCTTTCTGCTTCTAATTTTTTTAGTTTACATGATGCAGCTGACTGACTTTTATTGGCTAATAAATCAAAATCTATTTTTGACCATTTGGTTATTACCACATAACACCAACACACTATGTTTCAGTTCTTAGTTGTTATTACTCTCTGGCTCTTCTTCACAGTCTTTGTCCTTTCTTCCTCCCATTACTCCAACCAGTCATGGAAGATGGAGGCCCATCCCTGAGTCTGGTTCTGCTGCAGTTTTTCCTTCCCACTGTTGCCAAAGCGCTTGCTCATAGAGGGGTCATATATGGGTTTTCTATTTTTTCTCTGTAATATTGTAGGATCTTTACCCTGCAATATAAAGGACCTTGAGGTAACTGTTCTTGTGATTTGCCACTATATAAATTTGTTTCAGGGTCGTTTCAGTAAACAGATGACAACTAATGACTGAATGGAATGAAGTGATTTTAAATGCAATTTTCTTTTTGTTGGCTCTTTGAGACCTTTCTGGTGTCTCATCTTTGGCTTCTCCGGTGACATTTGTTTTGGGGTCATTTTTGCATGGGTTTGCTTACAGACTTACTGATGCATGGGGAAAAACTGCAGAAGTGAGGTGTGGGCAGAAGTGGCATTTTTTGAAAAATAAAATACTTTTTCAAAGAAATGTATTCTTTGTATGCAGCTCAGTATGGAATGAAGGAAGTCCAGTCCTCTGCCCATCGGTTGGGCACCTATGCTCTACACAATCTCTCTTCTGATTCTGATTCTCCAACTTTGAAACTCGAATGCAACATTTGAGCCCCTTCCTCTTTGCTGCTCACATAAAGAATGCCTTGAAGTCACTGATAAGTTTAGACTTTAGGGCTTTGGACATTACGCACATCACTGATGATTGCCCGCAATTTCAGTTTATTTAGTATAATATACAAAACCTGTGTGTTTTGTTTTTTCTTTCTTTCTTTCTTTGGCTGCCAAAGGTTACACCTTTGGATGATTTGTGACTTCTACATCATCAAAAGCTAAGCGACCAAACTTGACACTCAGGTAGCCCCGATAGTGTAGAAAGGGTTAAGCATTTAACCAAGCGGCCACATTAAAAAAATTGGGACTGCTGTGAAAGGTAATTAGCTTATAAATGCTAATTATTTTAATATTGAGCAGATCTGAGTTCAGCTTATTGGTACGACACATTTTTAGCGTTTTGCACCTAAACAAACACCCTTTAAAGGCATTGTATCATTTCAATTTCATGACAGTTACATCTCATAACACCTCACCTTTATATACGCAAAACTGAAATTATACATGCCTAGCAACCACCTACCAATGGACTAAAATGGCTCACTTTTAACATTTAAACATCTACCACCACCACCAATGCTCCATCACCATTTTTTACTACTTTTTCAGTTCAATTAAGTATCAACTTGGCAGGGTAAAAAAAATATATGTGCTAGTTTACTACACAGGCACTTAACAATATTACACTTGAATGTTATAAGTCAAAATCCCCAAAACATTTTTCCCACCACTTGCAGATCGTGGAAAGGAGTCTTGACAAGCACCACCAATGAAACCCAATAGATGCTGAAAGTAATAAAAAAAAAATAGATTATTATTAAGAACGCACAATTGTTGTTTTAATTTGAATAAAAGTCTTTTAATGATTTAATAAACTGTTGAACTTCAAGACTAATGTGTAATTGGTTGTGCCTCTGTTGTTCTCATTCTAACAACCATGATATAAAAAGTGTTATGTGTTTTGAATTTTGATTCAGTTCTATTAATTCATATCACAGAACAGATGTTTTCACAGTTGTTTAACAGTTACCTTCGTGTTTAACACGGGGGACTCTAACTGACAACACAGCACCACAGTAGATAACGTCTGCATATTTGGAATTTCCCAGAGAGGCAAAAGTAGGCACGCTATCTGACTTTCCCATCAAGGCACCACCACATCAGTCTGATCTTTTCCCCAGTGACAGGGGAAACAAAATAAAAGTGAGAGTTTTGTGGGTACTCACCCTGTAAGGTTCATACTAGCAGATATCGTTGCAGAGTGGTAGGATGTTTCAAGTGGTTGCAAATTCATGCAGTGCATCTGCTCTGAGACCCTGTTTTTGAAGTGGAGGAGCTAAAGAGTCAAGGCTTGATATTGTCCCACAAAAGCAAAAAAAAACCCAATCTGTTATCGGCATAAGAACAAAAATCATCAAACTACTGAGATTTTGAGATGTTTAAGAATAGATGTTTGGGATACACTATGCCCTTAGTTTGGGATCTTTTTATTGCTCAAAAATTTTTGAAACTGCAGCTGTGGTTGCACTACTGTATGGGCGTGGATACTTTTCTGTTAAACCATGCAGCAAGAAAAAGTTTTTAACCCACCAAATCACTTGTCTGATTTACAGATCCAAACATAAATCTCCCTTTTAGCTTCACTATCGTTTCATTTGTGTGCACAACCATGTGCAAAATGCCAGAAGGGGATTAGCCTAAATAGTTTTTCCGCGTGTCACCTTTAAAAAAAGGACATATTTAGTTTCAATCTGTTTATTTAAATAGTACATGTTGTGTACTTGGTTTCTGCAGCTTGGTATTACAGCAGATATTCATTTTCTTTTGCCAAAACACCCCCCATTATTTTCAAATCAGCACCAAGCTCTGCAAATGCTGCAGGAAGATGAACTGCGGTGGAGCTCTTGTTCTGTTTTCAGTCTGATTACCCCCTGTGAACTAAAGAAGACGAGCCAAATATGCCCTTCCTGTCAAATACACATTTAAAGCAACAGTCATTATATCCAGAAGTCCAGCAGAATCATGGTGCAATACAAACATCATAGCTTGTTATTTTAAAATTGTTTGTGGGGACTTTTGGGAAACCTGGTTAGAGACTATTCATTTTTAATAATCTGAATAGACTGGCCTGTTAAATAGCTATGAAACAAAGCTACATTTTGCAAGTATATTTTCCATTGTGAGCTCTGAAGCCCCACAAAGCAGTGATTTGACTCACTGACAGGTCTTTCGATGTGTAAGGGCAGTTTATGTAATTATAGAAATTTCTGGTACATTAACTAGGCTACCTGTCTTTATATTAAGTTACATTTTATACAGATAGTTAAAGAGATCACAGGAGAAATGGGAAATGTCCATGCCAACACTTACAATCGTTATTACTGCAGTTTGAATTTAAACAAATAAATAGAATAAAATGATAAACTTATGTATGAAAAATATGTTTGCCTGGAGTAAGCAGATCAAAGTTTTAGTTAAATTATAATACACCGCTGGTTGCCATGGAGCTCTAACATTTAAACATTCACCAAAACTGTGTCACAGAGAGGAAGGAAAGAAAAGAGTCATAGCACAGCTGCACGGGGTCAGCCAGCTGTTGCTGGGTCGTGTAATATTTATGAACAAAGTAAAGCATTACACTGATAAAACATTACCACACAGATCATATCACCATCAAAGGTGCCTGAACTCCCAACACAACAACCACACCCATGACTGGAGGTCACCACCAGCCACAGAACTAGAGAGAGTGGGAGATCAGATTAAAACTGGTTATTCTAAAAGTGTGGGCAGGGGATTCTGGCTATTTCAGAAGTGTGGGTTTAGGCTCAGGGTTGGGCCATGTAATCATATATAAGGAAAAATGTAAAAAAAAAAAAAATGCAATTTAATTTGAAGTTTTAAGATGATGTTATTTTCTCACCCTTTTTAATCCTGAACCTGTCCTTTATCATAATTTCCAAGGAAGTAACTTGCATGAAACTGTGGCTATCAGCAGACAGACATAAAGCTGTTAACGAGAACCGACCTGAACTAGATCAAAATGAATCTATGAAAACACAAAAGCTGAAATATTTCATTTTAGGCTCATGTGACAGCTGATTAAAGTTTTGGCTGGGCTGCAGAAGATTTACTAATAACTAATAATTAAAGGCACGGTGGTTTGCAAGCAGAGAGAGTGGACACTCAGTGCATCATAACTAAGGGAAGCTGACTCAGCCCTAATATGCTTTATCAAAAAGGAAAGTTTTAAAATGAATTGCTCCTCTTCTTAAATCGTGTGATTAATGTGGCTGTGATTAACCATATTTCTTTAGAAAGCTGAGTTCAATTTTACTGGCCACCCCCAGGCCTAATAACTGCCAGACTCGATGAATCACTTAAATACCTGTCTGACAAAGTCTGACAAAGTAGGCTAACATATCCTTATCTCAAATTAGAATTTATGTGATGATCTGCAACATTGAAGTGTGACAAATATGCAAAAAAAAAACCCTAAGAAATCAGGCAGGTGGTAAATACTTTGTCACTGTGCTGTAAGTGATAAAGTCACACCATCTGCTTCAAACAGGCTTAGCCTTAGTAAAGTAACATAAAGACAACTTTAATGTCTCTAAACATGGAACAAATGAGACGCCCATTAATCACTGTTGACAAAATTAATGCGTCACAGTACCAAACAAGCACACTCATATATAGAACTGCTCATTCAATAATTGTTTCCAGTGGTCCAGCTTAGATATATCACACGCACATATTACTTTATGAGTGCATAGTTCACATATAGCTGATAAAAATGTTTAAATCCTTTAAAACACACACACACACACACACGCAAACTTCAATTTTCAGTTCATAAGGAAATATGTTCTATACGAAGACTTTGGTTCAGGGATTGGAATCTCTACAAGAACCTAATCCCAGTAATTGAATTCCTTGGAATTATTATTCTGCTTGCCTTTTGATTCCACTTATATTTATACTTGTGCTACAACCAGCTGATTTCAGTTTGTGTGCCAGAGGAGGAAATAGTGGTGCAGTCTACAGTGATTAGAATTTTAACAGAAACCAGGAAGAGAGAGCAAATCACTCCAATTCTCAGCTCCCTGCATAAGATTGAAATATAAATATAGTGAAATATAGATTTGGATTTAAAGTATTTTTGATTGTTTATTAATCAATAAACGTCTGACTATAAAATATTTGTATGAAATGGTGAAATATCTGTGATGTTGAATAGATACAAGCCCAGTATGTCTCTAAAGTCTGCAAGATCTGGTCATCCACTGTAGCAGTGCACAGACCTGAAACTAAACAGGGTGAAAAGGCATTTAGCCGCTGTGCTACCCATAGATGGAACCAACAACCCACCGAGGTCAGATCATCTCCAACACTACCTATTTATAAAAGAAGCCAAAACAGCTTTTTTTATGATTGTATTTAAGCACTGGTTTATTGTTGTTGTTTCTGGTATTATTTCTGGCAGGTTTTCTTCTTTTACTCTTATCTTTTTGATTTTAGATTTTACTTGTAATGTGCTATATGAATAAGCCTGCCTTGCTTTGCCTATAATAATACTGTAGTGAGAGTCATGTTTGCAGGGAACATCAGTAGCCCAGCTGGTCATAGTTGTTCTCATTTAGCAGTTTGAGCAAATTAATCTAAAGACTGAAAAGGCTTACAAAATAATGGGCGTGTCCTCCTGCAGTGTGTCTGTGACCTCTTCTCCAAATCGGCTGTTCAGAGCAGAGTAAGGACAGCAGTGGACAAAAGTAGCAGGTGTACGTCAGAAGGAAAATATGTCTTCTTTCTCGTCAGTGCCCCTTTAGCTGGTCATGATATCTTATACTAACAACCTGTCCAAAAGGTCTGTGATTCATGTGTGGTGACCGAAAGTGGGATATTTTATTTGTTTTTCATGTTGCTTAGCCCCCGCGACCCTGAAAAGGATAAGCTGAAGCGAATGGATGGATGGATGGATGTTGCTTAGCACTAATTAGTAGTTTTCTTTATCAGTGTGCTGGGCATATACAGTCTATAGATCCTATACATGCTAACTAAGCTAGCTAGAGTTTCCTCTCCAATCTGCTGTCCAAATATAGTCACTTTTGGTGCTAAAAAAAACCCAAAATAGCACAGCATAATGATCAATTGACTTCAAAAGGCCACACACTGCTGAATGATGTCACATTGGACTATGAATCATCTTTTTTACATGTTGTCCAGAGGCTGTGTAGCAGATTTATAATAGCCCAGTAAGAATAATTACAGCTTCAACATGATCCTAACATGATCCTAAGATATGATATATGATAAACACTCTGTGGATTTTAGGCTCCTGAAAACTCCAAATTTAATTTTTTTAGTTAGCACACTGAGAGCTATATGCACAGCAGCAGGCTGCAGGTTGGTGTTTGTTTGTGACATAATTAGTGACCAGAGGAAGGAGTGGTCCATCTGCGCTGTAAAGGGGAAGTTAGTTGTGTAGTTCATGCAGCAGTCATACAACCAATGAAACTTGATACATGAGTATGTCTACACTGGTGTAAGGACGTAGTTAGCTTTTTGTAAAGATTCAAACAACTCAAACCTTTAAGTCCAAAGAAGAGTTAATCATGGTCACACCATAATCATGGAAAGGAGCAGGGTTCAGTAGTTTCTGCTGGTAAGTATACCCGCTCTGGTTGTTTTTTAATGCAGGCCTTGTATGTCTGCTTGTCTGTGTTGAATGAGCGCTGCATCTTGTGGTTTAAGGGAGGGTGTTATGACACTTTGTAGAGCAGCTTTAAAAAAGGCAGGCCAGGAAGTGAACTGGGCTGAAGTGGAGCTCTGCAAGGCTCAAACCACACTGATGACACAGACACAGACGAAGGAGCTACACAGCTGACGCGGCAATCCATGGGTAAGTTTCATGAAATATTTCAACAGTTTATCCAAAATGTGTGCAGTATGGGATGTTTTGGCTATTCAAGGTATATGCTAAGGGAAGGCTGCAGGGCTATCAGATTTTTTTAATTAGAAAGAGATGGCACCCCACATGCAAGTGCTCAGATAGCTTTCACTAGTTTGAGTTCTTATATGTGTTTTGTATTTGGTTTTGAAGGATTCACTCACAGAACCAGAGAGAAAAGATCTATACACATAAAGCATGCAGTGAACTGTGAGGCTTCACATGAGGGTTGCAGAGAATTTCTACCTTGGCATGTCTTGGCATGTTGGACAATTTTCTGTTGCTCAGATTAACAATTTAATGACTAATGACTGAAATTTTTGTTTCAAGGTTGGTCTCAGTGCCGATTGCCTCCATATAACCCAGACAATCCTGGTACTTTACACTTACAAAGAGAGAGGAGATATTTTTGACCACCATATTTGACCAGCGGCAGAAAAAATCATATTAGTCAATCCTTCCAAACACCTGACACCACTTCATAAGCAGGAATTCATCACTGATAGCCTATAGCAGTGGAATAACTAAGTCTGACTTTGACAAGGTCACAGGAATTTAGGCCTCACTAGGTACTGTTTTTAGGTTTGCATTCAGCCACTGTTTCCTTTCAGTTTCACCTGTGCTTTGGTTAGGGCTAGGCACCAAAACTATGTGGTTAGAGGGTTGGAAAAGATGATAGTTTTAGTTTAGTACTACCTTTAAAATGTTTAACACGTGCCACACAAGTTCCACCCCACCTTAAGGTCCTGATGTCATAGTGTGTTGGTAGTCCAAAGGAAGTACCATAGGCAGGATAAAAAATGGACATGGCTACTGTGACATGACCCATTGGTTTCTGAGGTCCAGTTTTTGATAGCTTCCATTGTGGCAATCTTGGTGTTTTGCCAGTGATCTGACCAGTGAGGGGCGGATCAGAAGTTGAAATTGCATGCTCATTGGCTAAGAGCTTGTCAATCATTAGTCATTAGACAGCATACTCTGAATATTCCTTCTTTTGTAAAAGTTATAATTTATAAAATAAACTGTATATTTTTCTTGTTATGTAGGTAGATACTTTCATCTCCCCTCCTGTATTTTCTAAGGACTATATTTTCTTTGATGCAACCGTCCTTTTTATCCAGCCTTGGAAGTAGCGCTAGGAGTACACTGCCTTTCGCCCCCTTGAAACAGTGTGTGCCTCTTGTGTTGCACTTCTTGTGCCTTAAACTGTGGATCTTTGGTGTGTTAGGCAAATGTGTTAACTACTACAACTGAGGCTAAAAACAGAAAGTGCTTCCAGAGGTCAAACCCAAGGGCTGATTTTGCATTGACTTCTATAGGGACAAAGTCTTTTTGCAACCACACGTGTGGCTGCAAAAGCTGGTGATTAAAAAGAATGGCACTTCCACACTGGCTTCATTTCAAAGCTACGTTAATCTTTTATACTGTCTGTCTATGCTATTAAGAGCTTTGTTGTTGTCTGCTGTCACTAGGTGCCAGTATCAAAAAGATATGGAACAGCTGTTTTTTATGGGCTACCCATGTTCATATTTGGGCTATGGTTTGTCTTTTAGCATAGCCTCTGACACAAAGAAGTTAAAATATTCAAAGAAATTTTTATAGTGAAGTGAAACTGAGTGTTCAAAAAAGTCAAAATTCCACTGTATCTACTGTGTGTGCTTCTCATGGATCCATTTTTAGCTCATCCAGCCATAGACATTATGAGCTCAGTCCCTGGCGATGCGTCTGTTGTCTGTCCATCCACAAGTTTATGAAATATAACCAGTGTTTCCTCCTAGAACATTGGTCAGAAATTAATTAAACTTAAGTCCTTTTCCATTGGTACCTACTCAGCTCGGCTCAACGCGACACAAGGCGGTACAACTCCCCTCAACTTGTTTTCTATTACAATCGAGGGCCACCTAATGCACATGAGGTCGTTACAGCAATGCGGCCTAGCGTCTCATGACGTAATTAGTATGCAGCATGAACGGCACAACAAAGGTGGACGGCGAGGTAACGATTATACCTTCTTCTTGGTCTGTGGCTTATTGCCAGACTCAGGGATCACTGCATTGTTTTTTTGTTGCCATTTCCCTCATTGCTGCGTTTCAAAAATGGTGATTTTGATTTTCGTGAAGGAGATGCACTGATGACTCATCAAGTGATGCCACTGACCAGCCAATCGTAACCTGCAGTCTGTTGATGCCTTGGATCACTTACATCCCTGGCAGAGTAGGCACTAAAAAAGTACTTGGTACCAGATACTATGACCTAACAGAAAACCCTGAAAACTGTGGTGAGCCGATCCGAATAGGTACTAATGGAAAATGGGCTTTACACTCAGTGATAACCTAATAAGGCTTCACGCAACTTCCATTCAAGGTCATGATCACGTTTGTTGTTTTGCCTATCTTTGATGGGGGAGTTTGGGGTTTTTTTGTATTTCTTCCTCTAAATGTCAAACTCTACCGTTGTTCCCTTTCCTCTTCAAGATAACTTTTCAATGAGTCAGTGTTTTACATGTGCATAGACTCATCACCAACAGGCTACCTGCTGTTTGGTCTTTTTGGTTCTATGTATCTCTGAATAGAGCTACATGAATAAACATCAATGCAACACCAGAAATTCAAGGTAAATGCATGCATGTATTTTCACTATACTTAAATTTAGCCTATAGGTCAAAATTGTGAAGGTGGTGAGTTTCTATACACATACAAGCATGCAGCAAAGTGTGAGGCTTCACATCTTGCAGAGAATTTCTACCGTGGTATGTCTTTTAAATTGTTGTACAATTTTCTGTTGCCCAAATTAACAATTCACTGACTAATGACTGAAGTTTTTGTTTCAAGGTTGGATTCATATGTCTGTAGGTCATTATTGTGGAGGTGGGATGTCTCCATTTATCCCATAAACAAGGTCACTTTTGGAGCTTAGATCAGTTACAAAGTATCTGGTTCTTTGACAACAGTTGAAGATCCAAAATTGCCAAGGCAGAAGTTACATTCAAAAAAAACAATTATGAATTAGATTTTGTGTGTGTGTATATATATATATATATATATGGGGGTTTTTTTGTTTTTTTTTATTATTATTATTATTTTTTTTAACTTGGTTCCAGGTTTAACTTGAGCAGTCATAGTTAACAAATAGAGGAACAAAGTATTTTAAGATTTGTGCCTCAGACTGTTGACTTTGCTGTTCTAATAGCCCCCAAGGGCCATGATTCTTATAGTCTTTAGAGATCAAAAGTCCAGAAATACTTGTAGTATAAAGAAGTTTTAATGTATTCATACCAATTGTATGAAAGACAGCTAGTTAGCTCAACAACTGCTTTATATTTTTCATTTATAGGTGCTATGATAAAGACATTCCTTTCCTTTAGCCTTGCTAAAGACATAATTTCTTATTAACACAAGCAACATAGAGGCTCGATTAGTTCCATAGTTCCACAGAGGCATATTGATACACTTTCTGTAACAATTGAACTCGTGTGGCTCTGAACAATGCTAAATCTTGAGTGACATACATTTCAATAACAGCCCCGAAACACTTCCTTTTTTGGTGCTAACATACTATATTGTATTGTCATATAGCTCATGATTACGTCTCGGCATTTAGCCTCAGAAGTCACTAACCTAGCAGCTAACTTTAGCCTCCAGTAGAGTATTTTAACATGCTGCCATGCATGCACTTGGTAAAAGCAATCCATCTTCTTGGTGGAAAGCATGGAACAGATTGTTTCCATGCTTTCCACCAAAACCTGTTCAAACCGATAATAAATACAAATGTTGGTTAAGTTTTACTTATTCTAACTTAAAATACAGGAACATGCACGTAGCCATGTAAAGTAATTTAACACAGACTCTTGATTTAACTTTGTGCAGCCTTTATGCAGCCTGTACCAAAAATAAAAACTCTACATACTACTGTGTAGCATCTGCTTACACAAATTACAGTAAGACAGAAGTGCTTTAGCCCAGAATCATATTATTAATATTCTGTAGCCATTTCCCTTACAGAACAGAAAACATCCTCATAAGCGTTTCTGCAATGACTCATATTTCCCAGTCCTACTGAGATGTAACTAAAGCTGCATGTTTGATCCATCATTTACTCTCCTGTTAATATTAAGTCAGTTTACTCCCATGTCTGTTTGAAGCCATGCTAACTGTGCAGGTGGTAGTGCCACAGTGGGGTTAAAGCAAAAGCGTGGTTCAGTTTTTAAGTCTTTTCTGGGTTTTTATAGACTAGTCTGGGTTAGAAAATGTTATAAAATGTCGTTACTCTTTGAATGACAGTGTTTGAAGTCCTGCTTTATGTGGAGTCATGTAAAACCACAGTCTAGCCATATGTGATTTAAAATAATTGCATATTTTCTTAAGATTCTTTCTAACAAGAATGTTTCTATTGATTAATTTGTTTATTGATACAGTTAATCTGCTGCATAACCTTCAAAAAGGATCAGATTTTTGTCCATCTTTGTGCTCTTCAGGGCTGTTTCTGCAGCAGAGGTATTCTGGCACTGAACATACATATTTTATCATGGGTTTTGCAGACAAAGTCAGTCAGTCTGTCACCTTTAGCTCCTCCTTCTGTGATTAACTGGATCTACTGGGTCGTAAACTGTAGTTACAAGATATGAATGAGAGGGAGTTTGAGCTTTAGCAGCAGAGCTTTGTAAATGTGTGATATCTGTGATAAAGGACAATGCACTATGGTACTCATAGTTTAACCACCGCTGTTGTCTCTATAGTCAAACTCAAGCGACAGTGCAGTACTTTTACAGTCAGAAGATGTTTTTCATTATGTGGCCATCATTATCTACAATGTAACACTACATCCATTTTCCACTGATTTTTTTAACATGACATAGTTCAGTCTACTTTTCTTAAAAAATTTTATTTATTTATTTTTACAGGGGTTGGCACATTAGCGTGGCTAATATAACTGTTGAATGTAAATATATGTATATTTTAAACATGATAGACTTTGATTTTATTGTAATTTTCCAATTATTATTCAGTGTATTGGAATTTAGCACAGTGACCCATGACTTACAGCTCTAGGATCCCTGAGTCACACTTAAGGCCCCAAAATGATGATGGAAATAGCTCAAGTTCCAGAAATCCTGAAAACCATATTTATAAACCATAGAACATGTTGGAATATCTGTCATAGATGAGGAAACATATAGGTATGGTAAACACCAATAGAGACATTGAAAAAAAATGATAGCGTGGCCACACTTGTCCAGTTGCGAAACCACTTGTTCGCTTGACAGTTAACATATTATTTAAGAATATAACAGATATATTTTCATTTAGCTTTCCCTTTACAGTTAAATTTACACAGCGCAAAAAATGGGCTTGCATATATACTAGATAAGGCAGAATAAGGTTAGGAATAGGTAACTGGCTAACCAGGTTAGCAGAGGATTCCTTTTTCGTAGTTTTGGCTAAGAAGTGTCGTGCAGCACCAGCAGGACAAGAACTGGTTCTAATCACCTTTCTGAACCACTGGTGACATCATCAGTACTTTACACTGGTATCAAGTATAGGTCACTAGTCATTGTCTGACTCAGATACAGTAAAAGCAGCAGCCATCCTCAAGTTTCATTGGTTGTTTTCCTTTGTGAGTTTTGCTTTGACCCATTTCAGTTGTGTTTTTTGCTATCAAGCAAAGCCCTCGTGGTTTCAGACTCAGTGCAACAGGGACCAGCAGTCCCCACTTGCATGAATATTAAATGTCACCACATGCCTTTCACAGTGAGCAACAGTACTGCTACAGCCTTGCAAGTCATTCTGTTTGGCTCATGCGGTACAGTGAGTTTGGTCAGCTGTTACGTGCTGCTGCAGGTTGTGTGGTTAACCTGCATGCTTGGTGCATCAGTGAAGGTCTGAAACTAATGCAGCAAAAAAATCCTGCCACTTTTTCCGTCTTCATTTTTATTTATTGCTCGTATTCTAGTTAAACCAGTATCTTCCTATAAAGGTGTGCATAGGGCTTTTAAAGGCACTGGTCATAAATTGCTTATAGCAAATTTAATGACTAAATTTAATGCTTAGCTAACTTCCTGGAAAAGGGAAATAACTGGCAGGTCAGCACTCGGCAGCTTCAGCAGGGCTGAAAATGCTGATATTTTGACTGGATTTTCATTTAAATGAAGTGGAAGAACTGGTGATGAGGCATTTTGAGCACACTGGTATGCACCACATCAGAGTAATTCTTCTGAATGTTCTTCCTCAGATGCTTTGGGGCACTACATCAGTAGTCCGTGTTGGCAGCCTTGTCCAATGCGATAGATTCACAGTGTTCCCCCTTTTAGAATAAAAAACAAATCTCCTGGCATGCAGCCTTCTAACTGTGGCCTCTTTAACTGAAAACTCCTGAAATCTGCACCCTTAATGTATAAAATTTGGGTCAGTATAAAACATGAATTGTGGTCTGCGGCAAAATCACAGCACAGTCAGCATAAGTGGCATAAAAAGAACTTTTAGGAAGAGATCTGAAAATAGCAGCTGCACTTAACCAGAGCTACAAACTAAATTAGCTGAGGCTTTATTGACATATGAGGAAGGAACAAAATAAGGAACACTTACATCATACATCAGATCTTGCTGATCCTCTTCAAGTTGAAAATCTTTGTTGATATACACTGTGTATTTTCTTTCTAGACAATCAAGGCATAACAAGGGTCAGTGGAAACCAACATCAGCAGATATTCGATTTTCACTGCTTGAGATACATTGCCAGAAGAAAAAAAGGAACAATAACAAAAAATTTCAGATGTTATTTGTGATATTGACATGGAAATGTTAATATCACGTGATACAAGAGTGCTCAGCCATTGAAACCCAGACCATAAAGGTCCCAGTGCACAGTTTTTGTGCTGATTTTAATCTCGAGGAGGCTTAAAGCTTAATGCAGTTACTGGGTCAGCAGAGCGTTGGTGACATTTACACACTTAAGAGGCCCCGCTCTGTAATTTTACATGGCCTTTCACTAATGTTTGTATAGGCCGACTGAATAGCTAGATGCTGGATTGCTGTTGCAATGAGACTGAAAACACCTGAATTCAAAGATTACGAGGTTCGGTGTACATACTTTCATATTCAGTGTAATTCATCATCCTTCATTTTTAATATTTTGTTTTTCACTATAAAGCAACACCACTGTCACTGCAATTTTGTCCACTCTGTTCATTGAGGTTGAGATCTATGCAGATAACACAAATACAAAGAAATACATGTTTTTACACCTGAAATGGCACTTTCAGCATTTAGTAGCACCTTAAATTTCACAGAAGGCCTTTTCTAACGTTACGTTCAAAGAAGTGGTGCAGACATCACACCTCAAAGCTGCCAACCAGCACATGACTGTACAGTACAGTCCCCTTTGTTAAACTTCAGCAGCAACATGAAAACTGTTTTGTACCAAATATGTTCACACTTTAGATGATCTGGGTATACATAAACAATTCCTTGCTCATTTATACCCACGCATGTACTGACAACTGTCTCTGGATTAGACTTACAGTGAAAAAGGAAGTTCTGAAGCATATTTATATAAAATATAAAAACATGCAAAGTGTTTTACCAGCTGTGATCCAACTTGTGGGAGAAGGAGTGGTTTTTTTTATTTTCTGTCAGCAGATGGTCTCATCATCTGTGTGCATAAACAGTTGATCATCTGATGAGACTTCAGACTAACTGATATGATGACCGTGTAACCTTAGCCACCCCTTTTGGTGATGGGAACTTGACAATAGTAGAGACATTACACAAGGAGTGGCATTATTTTTAGCTTCCTCTTTTTAGTGTGTATGACAGCTTTGATAGCAAACTTATTTCGGTGTCTGGTAGAGGAGTAGATTAAGATCATATTTTATAGCATCCTCACAAAAAACAACATAAAAATTCCCCCAAATAGTGTGACCTTCTTCTTCTTTAACTCGTTGATTTGCAGTCTTGCTCTGGGGCTTCTCACTTTGACATCTTGCTAACAAGCTGCTTGCTACCTGTTCGATTTGCAACTGATGCAGCTGCTATGATGGGCAGATACTGCCATGATACATGTAAGGAGCATCCTAACCTAATCACAAAGTGCAACCTGATACATTCACTTGCAGGACACTTTATTAGGTATACCAAAGTAGTACAGGGTTGGAGTTCCCTTTGCTGGAAGCGTTCCTCAGAAAGTTTGATCCGTACTGACATGATAGCGTCAGACACAGTTGCTGCAGATTTGTCGGCTGCACATCAATAATGCGAATCTCCTGTGCCAGTGTGAATTGCAGTGGGTAACAAATACACTAACATGCTTCAGAGTATACAGGCTCATGTTTGGTCCTGAATCATCACCCAACAAACCTCACCCAAGTGATATGACACACTCTAGTGGGTATTTATTTTCTCACATTTTTGTATTCAGATATATTACAGAATAACTCACTGAACCCTTGATTGAGCTGAGCCTAATATACTTGTAAGTGACTTGTGGCTGTTTGAAGCAATGACAGAAAAGGGGACAGAAGAGAAGGGAAAAGCTGATAGAGTGGAAACACAAATGTTAATACAAAACTAGGAAATGTACAACTGATACGAGACATAAAGGAAAAATGTTTAAGGAGAAACTGATACAGGGCTAGTCATTTTTAGAGGAATGACTTAAATAGTTTAGTTCTTTTTGCAATATGAATTCACTTCCAAGTAGTGTACAGGAGGAGTATGGTGGTTTTAGACATCATGGTGCTTCCTGTGTGTTCACGGTAGTATAGTGGGGGGAAAAAGAAGTCAGAGAGCTGTCTTTTGGTGAGGTTTGTGGATTTAAAAAGAGGTGAACTTGCCAGACTTCTGTAGCCTACAATATAAAAGTTATTTTTGTGAACTAAAAATAAACTAAAGGTTCAACCCAGCCTTGTAAAAAATAAAGAAAATTAAAACTAAACTAAAATATAGACTATTGTTTTTATTTTAGTCTTTAAAATTTGTGAACACAATAAGCACGAGGAAGTATTGAGGAAGCAAATGTTTAGCGAGACTGAGAAAGTCCGGGTTTAGGATAGAGACGCCTGCTCTAGTTTTAAGCTTCAAACTAAAAGTTAGGGCTGGATCAACTGACCCTGAACCATCCTGTAGTTTCAGTGCTACAAGCTCAGGCTGCTCAGGGGACTTCCCATGATGCACTGAGCCTTTTTCCTCCGAAGATCTCTTTTCTCACTCTCACCAGTATTTTGTGTTTCATTGTCAGTTTCTCTGTGCTTCTCTTTGCGCTCATCTTTTCCCTCACTTCCCAGTTGGTTGTAGCGCATGGCTTCTAGTGGCAATCTCGTCCCCACCATCACCAAGTTCTTGCTGATGTACTCTAAGCCATGTCTAATTGACTGGTTTATTGTCTCTGTCTAATCTTTTAGGGTCTAGATCAGGGATGTCAGACTTATTTTGCAGTGCAGTTGCAACACTATGGATATATACTCAACAGTAAATAGATAAAACGATCTGTCAGCACGACTCTTGGAGAAATTACTGTGTAAAATAAAGAAACAGTTCTGGTAGCTTGTTGCCCAGTCTAATTCACAGAGAATAACCTTTTTGTTGTTGTTGACCCGTTGTAAAAAACAGAAATTTCTAAAGTAGATCATTTAATCATTTATCTATTATTTAGTTCCTTTGGTGTAGCATGAATGGCAACAGGGGAGGTCTTTATCAGCAGGAGAAGCTGTAAAATCTATTTTTAAAGATCAAAATTTATGCCCTCCTTCACTTTTAAAAAAACATACATTAGACTGGATTTCAGTCTCTGTCGGCCCGATTTTAGTCCCCGGGCCTTATGTTTGCCACTGCTATTCTACAGCATTAAAACTGAGTTGAAAGACATTATCAGTGACAAATTTATGCACTGAAACACTCATACATCCTGTTGTTCTTCAAGCTTTCTGCCTAAGCACCTTATCTGTTTTATTTAGGCCTTTTTAGTCTTTTATAAAGTGCCCACAGGTCTGTTTTAAGGGTCAAAAGGAAGTTAGGGTCTCTTAGAATTACTACACACTAGAAAGTATCACAAAAGTTCACCTGTAACCTCACAGAGGAACGGCTCTGTTTCAGTGTGTGTTTTCAGATGCGTTCGTGAGTCTGCGTCCTTGTGTCTGCGTCTGTGCGCTTGACCTCTGAATTGTTCCAGTCCTGTGCGACGGAAAGTCCCCAGGCCTCTTTCACAGGAGCTGGGTATCCAAGTGTGTGAGCTGTGTGTTTGCAGAAGTGTGGGCTACAAGCGGCAACCTATCGCATGCTGTCTTTGAGGAAGCAGGAAGGAACATGCTGAAAGCAGTCAGCCAATGAGGTGCCAGAGCTAAAGGAGGAGCCCCCCTCAGGAAACGCTTGGTGGAGTATCAGGGGTTCAGATCATCAACTGACTTCCTAATCGACACAGCTGATTGTTCTCTCTGCTCATCTATCCATTTATTTCATTATTTTTTGTTTTTTCTTTCTTCGTTAACACCTTTCTACAGCTCCAGTTCCATTCATCTGCATTCTGTTTTCATGCTTCCACCCATAACAGCTTTTATGATTTTGAATCTTTGACTCGATTCTTTCTACCTTGAGTCCATTCAACCGTATATCCGTCTCTCCACGTGGGTTGAAAATTATGGTGGTATATTATCCTGTACTGCCACTGTCATGTCCGCCGACATGTCTGCTCCTTCGGTAAAGAAGAAGAAGTCGTTTGCACGGAGCTCCAAACCAAGCACCAGGATGTGTATTCGGGAACAAAGGGACATCATGTAAGTTCAGACATTATCCTCACTGCTGGGTCTGACACAGCTTTTCTGGTATCTTTATTTTTTCACTCTTTTTGGACGTGTCACTGAACACGTCCTCACCAGCCTGAGTTTGGTGATCAGCTCTGAGACTCGTTTGAGGTAGTGACTATCTCATTAGTTGGTTTTTGTGTTTATCAAGTGGCAGATATCGGGTATTTAGTGGTTCTTTTGAATGATCTTGAGTATCATCGTTGGTCTCAAGTGTGCAAAGCCACGCAAGTAAGAGTGA
This sequence comes from Pelmatolapia mariae, assembly GCF_036321145.2. NCBI lineage: Eukaryota > Metazoa > Chordata > Actinopteri > Cichliformes > Cichlidae > Pelmatolapia > Pelmatolapia mariae. The sequence goes on from NC_086233.1 coordinate 35,728,561, forward strand.
GGTTTGTACCATCTTTACTGGCTGCTGTTTGATCTGGTTGTTACAATAATCTAACTAATGGAATTTGAACTTGCATTCTCTGCTGCCTGAAATGTGTAAACAGCAAATTTAAGATTTCCTAAGTGAAGTGCAACATTTCATACTAAAGTACTGAGAAAAGTTAAAATCTTGTTTAGAAGTCAGAAAGTCAAAAGCAAACATCTACATTTTTCACACTGCATTTGAAACAGATGAATTTTACTACTTTTCAATAACACGGACATTAACTTGGCTTATTTCGAGCGATATTTATGAGGGAGTGAAAGTACTACGTATTGCACTTTTAGCACTCCCTGTCCCTGTGCAGTCAAAAAAAAGAACAGCATGGCAAGAGGATCAAGTTTTAATTAATAAATAAAACAATCAGGAAGAAAAAAAAATAGCACTGATGTAATATTTTTTCCAGTAAAGCAAAAAGGAAAGATGTGAGAGAGCGTATGTTTGTACTCAGGAGCATACCCAGTGAGACTAGATATGATGTAACCAAGTTACAAAATACCATGACAGTACACAGCACATTAGGTCATGTCTTATTTTAGAACACGCTGAGCTTTAGTAGGTATTTTTCACGTACGTGAACCTGTCCAGGATGTAAACAGCAATAAAAAAAACCACTTCCAAGTTCCAAAAAACTGACTCACATTATTTACAGATAGATGCTAATTCAAGGTCCACAGTGAGTGACATTATTTGATGAGTGATATATTAATGTATGAAAGCATTTTACCTGCTTCTCTGTTAGTGAGTTTTGTAAGGAGATTAGGGAGAGCAAGTTCTTCATTTTCGTAATTTCACTTCTTGGAGACCTGAGCAGTTATTTTTGCATCTGAGATGTCTAGAGGTTGAACATTGCAAAACAAGCAAAAAATGCAGTTATCTGTTTTTGGTGTTTTAAAATTCACAAAACCTCAAAGACACATGTTTTTTTTGGGGGGGGGGGGGGGGGGGGGGGTTAAAGCTGTCGTATCTTATAAGCTTATCCAACTCGCTCTTGTCTCTGAGGTAATCAGGCGAGGCTCATTTATGCATAATCTGTCTTTTGATGCACCTGGTTATAGCAATAGTGAGGCAGGTGTGTCACTCCCAACTTAGCATTTTTAACATGCAACCTGGGTGCATTTTCCTCAAAAGTGAGGTTTCTTCTAAGGCTAGCTGAGTACTTTTTTTGTGAAAGTAACCATCCTGACTAAAACTACAACAGCAGGACATGGACATCTGCACCCACCATATCTCCAGCCTTCTAACACGAGCTTCGCAGGAAATGAAACTGTTTTCGCTCTGCGGCCGGCATAGCCGTGGCTCCAACGCCAAAGGAAACTTTATTCGTAACAGGGGGGACATAGGAACATTTGATAAACCAACATTACCGTAAAACTATAAGAAACGAAAAACAGTTCAGTACCCCAGAGCTAAAGTTAACTACAATGTACACAAGTACACAACGTTTCCAAAACACATGTTCTCATTCAGGACAGACAGAAAACATCTGTGAGACCAACAGAAATGATTCTGAAGGGAACGTGTTTCAATTTAAGGTTACCAGCAGAGCTTGATTTGGTTTCCAAACACAGATGGTGGTGCAAAAAAGCAAAAAAATAATCTGCACTATAATAAGTATAACTTGCTTCAGTGCGTTATCAGGATTAGGAATTCAAGATTTGTGACTCTTTGTTGACATTATGCAAGCATAATGACATTAAGACAAAACTTCCTCTCAAATAACTTAACTTAAATAACCAATAAATATCCTAACGTAATTATAAATACAAGATGCAATATATATTATTAATGTATTACATGTATGACAGGCACTCATTCAAAAGGAGAGATCGATATTAAACCTCTTGTTCGCAAAGGTTAAAACGTCACCAAAATTCCAGTATAAGATGATTAAGAATTAAAATTAAATTATTGCGAACTGTGAATTATGCAAAGCTACTTTAATAGAGTCCAAGAGTATGAAAACGGAGCTAGAAATTCTGGTATCGTTATCATAAAATTTAGTATATAACAAAAATACAACATAGACAGCTGGGAATACTTTGTTGACAGAGGACTGATTTACATAACATTATGCAGGAGCAACCAGTAACAGGGCTGAGCTACTGTAAAAGTTCTCAGTCATAACAAACACAAGTCATCAGTTATAAATCACACCTAGTTTGTTTGTGAGAGTGTAAACTGTAAGAGAATGCATAAGAGATGAAGAGAAAGAGGAGGGTGCAGACACCCTGAGGTGAGGCTGAAAGCACGTAGGTGTGAGGCTTTAAAATGAAACTTTCGTGCCAACTTTCTTCAAAAACCAAAGTCAAAGCAGGAATGTTGTTGTTGCACATTGAGAAAGGGACAGAGGAAGAACGAAGCATGCAAAGTGTAATGTAAGTACTCGTATTTCCTGAGTATTTGCATCCAAAAAATAGCCTGAATTCGTTACAAAAAACAGGGCTAGCTGTAATCTGTTGCTTTCACCTCTAAAAACAGGCGAGCGATACTTTGCCAATGGCTCATGTTTGCTTTTAAAAAAGAATTTTATATGGTAAATTAAACCAAGTCTGTTAGCTTTGGTGATTTGATTCCTCAGAGAAAAATCCACTTTATTTGTCAGTGGAGATAAGCTTCCATGACGGTCATCAACTGTGACCTCAGTACTTCCTCAGTAAGGTTTGTGTTAGAAAGAGAGAGAACGAGGAGACGTTTACGGGAAATGAGTTCTCATTTTTCGACCCCTGCGTCGTGGGGGGAGGGTGGGCATGCAGTCAGACAGCAGAATCTCAGTCCTATCTCTCTTCCTACCTTTCAATCAGTGTACCTTTCTCTTGACCGCTTTTTCTCTTTCTTGCTAAATTACAGTTTGTAATTTGTTACAAACGACTACTGTAGGATTTTTACCCTTTGAATCTTTCCAACTGAAGACTTAGACTTGTGTGCATCAGTCTGAGAGGAATCCTTCCTGCAGCCGTTACAGAAGTGTGACGATGGTGTAGTTCCTGTTGAGTGGCACTGCCATATTTGGACACAGGAAGGAATGATGCAGGTAGAGAAAGAGGACCTGCTTTTTACTATTTCAGCTTTCTATGAGCCCATCGCTGCAGGTGTGTGTGTGGAGAGCAAAAGACTTGTTTGTGTTTCTCTTCTGCTTTTCCAATTTTCCATGTTAATAAGAAACCAAACAGTCCTACACACCGGTGGTCATTTGTTCTCCGAATTCATTTTACATTAAAAACCGAGGAGATGATACTGGAAACGCCAGACATTTCCACAAGCTACAGTGCCAAAATTATACACAAAGTATTGCTTCTTGAAAGCTAAAGCTGTTCTAATTCTTAAACACATAAATCCAACTAGTTTTAATAGTTAACCTGCAGGTACAGGTCTCACACTATAGAGCACTGTAGAGCTTATTATATCAACGTCTTGACAGCAGGAAGACCAGTTGCTGTGTTTCTTGTGTTTGGCTGATGATGACAATTACATTAAGCTGACCCATGCAGATACACAGAAACCATGATTCAGGTTAAATACATTAAGCTCTAAGTAAATTCAGGAGGAAAAAGCAGCCTTATAACAATACACAGAACTAGTAGCCCACGACCAGACTACCAGGCTTCTTCTGTAACTGAGCCACCCTTGGCAGTCTTTAACAAAACAGCATGATATTTACAGCGCTACCTACAACAGGTCAGACTAGAGAGACTGAGAAAAGACCCTGGTGAGTTACCACTTCCAGAATGAAGAGAAAGTAAAAGATATATATAGTAGCATTGTTGCAACAGCAATGAATGTTCTACCTCAGTTTCATCTCATTCACAATAGAGTAAAAATAAGGTAGAAACCTGCTCGCAGCAACTAAAATTCAGTGGTTGTGCAGCAACTCCATCGAATGCTCTTGCAGTTTGTGTCCGACTGAAAGAAGTTGTGCCAACCACTTTTGATCACAAGGTGATTGCACAGATCATCAACCGGCAACCTGTCTCCAAATAATCGTTTTTTCACTAACTGCACTGAAAACACTCATCTGCCAAGCGTCTCTTTGCAGTAGCGTAGGACTGGACTCTATTGGCTGCCAGCTGGTTGTATTCTGGTTCTGGTCTTGCAGTTAAATTGCCATTCTGCAGCAACAAGGTCACTATTTTTGGAGGAATTTCTGAATATCTGTTTAAAATTCTGGACTCTGAATGTAGTTAGTTAATTTGAATTTCTGTGTATGGAGATATGCAACAAATACAGTATGCACTTTTCTCCAATTCATGACTATTAATTGCTATGTTGTCACAAACAGACTGTATGTAGTTGCTAACTTGACCCCATTCACTTCTAAACTAATAGCAGAGTGATAGCTGACTCAGTCTTATTGTTGTTTTATTACCATGTTGAGACAACAAAGTCACTTGATGGGGGTGGTTGAAGACCCAGCCCATCTCTTTAAATCAACCATTTCAAAATATAATTGCACACTTTTGCAATAATTTTGACTGTACCCAATCTACAGCAGCTCTTTCCCCTGTTAACATTAGTAGACATATCAGCTGAGCAGCTAAAGATCTTAATGACTGGTTCTTTAATCCATTTTTAACTTCTTTATTGTCTTTAAACTGTACATACATTGGCTAACTTAATGATTGTAGTTTTTTTCTTAAAATGAAAGGCACTTAGAATCGGTAGTTGCTCAGCGTCTGGGCCACAAGCCTGATGAAAGATCACACATACCAAAAAGAAGAAACCCATCTTTTATTGAAGTTACAGATGTATCCAGATTAGGGCTGGTTAGGGCTATTTCCTGGAAGTAACACATGATGGTGTTTATAAAACGTATTCTCAACTCTAAGAAGGTATCCGTGGGAAAAAGCAGCAAGCAAATTTATAAGATCTGTGCCATTAACACTTTAGCTGTGTGAATCATTATCACCTGGACAGCTTCACAGAAGTGAGTAAAAGAACACTGATGACTTGAGATAAACCCAAAGTTTCTATTCATGTGTTCACACCTGCGTATCACAGTCACAATGAAAAAAAAAGTGAAGCTGAACTAATGGAGGAACCATTGTGGTCGGTCGTAAGGGAGGTCGGGAACAGGAAGTGCACTGCAGACATGAAACACAGCACAATGACACTGTTTCCTGGATGGGACAATCTGCATCGGCTGCAGCTGTGTCAGTGGTTACCTGTGACCTTTGAGTCAGCCTGAGGTTGTGAGCAGTGAGGGTCTTTGTTATCTGGTCTAAGCACGAAGCATGCACTTTGCGTGGACATTGGTTAGCGGCGTGCTTTTTTTGTTGTAGACACCTGACAGCTGCCGAGATCTATACGTAGACAGTGATGGACTTGTGTGTGCGTCTGTGCACATCTTAGTTTGATCTGTGGTCTGTGAATAAAATGATAGCTCACAACAAAAGAACGCAACAGGAAAACTACACAAACCTCTCCTCTAGTTGATTTTTAGTTTTGATAGCAGTTGTGTGTGCAGCTCACAAATCCAACTCCTGACATCATTGTGACCATGACACCATCTGTCCACTACAGCTCTAGTGGACATGATGTATCAAACAAAGAAAATTACCTGGACTTTTCCAGTTAATTGTATTTTGTTGTATTGTATGCTCCAGTTACAGTCTTTCCAGGATAGGCAGGCCAATCAACATCCCATTGGGATGCCCAGGTAATTTTCAACATCCCATTGGGATGTTGCTATAAAAGGTGGATTTAGCTGCATTCTTTCCAAAGACCAGCAGGGGGCGACTCCTCTGGTTGTGTAAACAATTGTGGTTGTATAGAAGTCTATGAGAGAACAACAATTTTTCTCATCTGATCTATGACTGTCAACTACTGATAGGTTTACGGCTTCTGTAGAGAGTTAAATTTCTAATTTATTACTAGGGCTGCCACGATTAGTCGACTAGTCACGATTACGTCGACTATCAAAATCGTCGACGACTAATTTAATAGTCGACGTGTCGTTTGAAGCTTTGTAAGATCCCAAAAGACGCAGGAATAAGTAGTAGGATTTAAGAGTGTAATAACAGACTAAAACAGAAGATGGCAGCACTGCATGTACAAGGATGCCAGCTGCCGTTAAATCCCGAAGAAGAAGAAGCTGTGTCCCAGAATTCATAGCGCGGCCCAGCGCAGCCCTGCTCAGTGTCCAACAATGGCGGCAGCTACTTGGTTTTAATATTACTCTTATTATTCTTTCTGGGTCACAAAATAAACGTTTAACATATTTTCAGGCGAGAATGTAGCTGTGTAAACCTCAAATATCTGCTTGATTTATCAAGACACCACATATTTTCAAAAGCGCTCCGACGTTTTCGGAGTCGTCTGTTACCCACCAGCTCGATAGCTAGCCGGGGTTCAAGGCTCACTAGAGCCGGTGAGAACACCGGACTCCTGGCAAATCGTTTTCAAACCCACCGCCGTCTTTCACTACTCGGGTTAAACATGATATATAAGTCACTTAGATAACTTAAAAATGTTATTGTTTGGCTTTTTTCAGTATTTTATTTGTTCCTGAGTAAATCGGTTTGGCTGAGATTAAAGTTATAGTTTTTACACAGCTGAATAAACGTCAAGCAGACAACTGATTATCAGAAGTGCGAGATGCTCAAGAATATACTCCGGTGTCCTGTTATATTTTAGATAGCAAGGAGCAGACGGCTGAGTTTATTAAACTTCACCTAAACAATCTGCAGATTTCATAAAAATTTAATAAACTATCATCTTGTCTTTATTTTTAGTTAGCACATACCTTAAACACTTAAAGCTGTAAGCTAATGATAGTTATATAAGAGCAGATGCATGCATCTGATTAGTCGACTAATCGCAAAAATAATCGGTGACTAGTCGACTATCAAAATAATCGTTTGTGGCAGCCTTATTTATTACTATATCATGCTACATTTTGAAATATGGTCGCCATTACAGTCAAACAGATAATAAACAGGATATAATTACTCATATGATACTGATATGTTGCTACTATCTGCATGTGCAGTGTATCTAGGAATGGCTTTTTTGGATATCTTTATATAAGAAGCCTTGCAACACATCAGAAATGTGATTATCATTTTCAATCAAGTTAAACTACTGATTAAAGTCCCACAAGATTAACATTGTGCATTACATTCGTGGAACTTAGAGGTGTTTCTATCATGGCTGGGGTCCGGTGTACAAAAAAACACAGAAACCCAATGAAAACATTAGAGAGGGGAAGTATTCCTTCTCAGGTTTAATTTAAGGCTTTTCACATCCACGCTGGTGGATGCACGAGGCTTTTCAATCATGGAGTACTTTCGGTAGTAAAGGTTTTCTTCCCCTGAGCTGTGCCTTAAAGGTCCCATAATATGAGGATAAGTTAGGTTGAGCACAGAAAGCTACTTCAATAAAAAGATCATTAAGAATGTTAAAGTCTCTGCATTTGTTTTAATTTATATTGTATCACTATAAGTTACAACTTTAACCCATTTAATTTGAAATCTAATGTCCTCCAGTGGAACATACTGTGCTGTATTCTGTTAATTAGAAAGAGTTTGCTTGTATTCCTTTGCAACAGCATTGTTCTATGAGATCACACAAGCAGTTCCTAGGACTTGAATCATCGGGGGATTTCCATTCGAAAACTGAACTAGTTTCAATTTCAATTTGAAAATGAGCAGTCAGCCTGCTGACATGAGTCCACACATTACACCATGCAGCCTATAGTGTCTTCATGCCCTCTTCTGAGTTTCTTCAGCTTGCTGGAGAGCGTATCTGAGATGAGGACACGTTGTGTACGACTTGAATCGTTGGCCCAGCGTCTCATAATTGGCTTTGTCTTTTTCCTGCAGTAGTTTTTTCACAGTCATCTTCTCGGGAAGATAAATTTAGATGCTAGGTGAGCGATAGCTGGATTCTATTTACTTTTTCACGATGTCTGCTGATTTCTACTCTGATTAATTTGCAGGCATTGAACTAAACTTTGACTTCCATCTCAGGTGAAGAGCAAATAGGCACTGGCACACAGTTTAAATGTGGAAGATAATTTTAAACTACCGCTCGGGGCAGACATTGTGTTTGTGTCCAGAGAGGAAATGTGTTTGAATGTGTCTGGTATGTGGGCTGTGTGTCTCTTCCTGAGAAACAGCAGTTCTCTGATTAGCATCTCTTCAGGAACTTTAAAAAAGCAGTAGGTGAGGTGAGTGGGTTTGAAGCTAAATCACACTGCCTTTTTTTTGTTCTTTCAGGATGAATCCACGGCAAACCCGGTTGTATTTGGCAGAAGGTTTTTTTTTAAAAAAAAATTTTAATGGGGGTTTTTCTGGTCACCGTATTTTGGTCATGCAAGAACCACATGATGGGAGAAGCAAATGTGATATCAGCATCCAGAAAGCCTGTCAGCGTGCTGATGGGGAAACTGTGTTTCATTGTTTTACTTGTTAGGAAGTGATCTAATGCGACACCACTGTGACACAGGGGAAATTCTTTTTTATTTATTTGGACAGGATTTCCTTTCCATGCCATCTCTGCTCTGCTATATTTAAAGAATGTCTTCATTTGGATGTGATATTAAATATGATTTTTGAGACCAAAGTTGAATTATTAGGCTAAGTTGAAGCAGCCAAGTCAAGATGTGCTGATGTGGGCCACATTTGGGCCAAATATTCAGTGCTACCTGTGGGATTGTTTGGCTAACTGTGTGCAAACTGGGCTACAGTGATGATCGGGTAGCTTAGGTAACTTAAGTTTAGGTAACATACAAAGCTTATGGATGTTTGGATGCATGTATGTTTTGGTTTCTTTTTTAAATACAGTTTGACGGCCATGCAGATTATGAGAGTTGAACAAAAGACACAACAAAACATGAGCTGACCAGTGGGGGTTTGGGGGGGTTCGCTAATTCCCACAAATTCCCACTACTACTTTTGACTCTGATCTTTCTCCTCTGTCAGTGGAAAAAGAATTAACACATTTCCCAGAAAACATAAAGGTGCTGAGTACGCAGTCGTCTTGTTTCAGTTCTGTCGTGAGGATGAGAACTTCATGAAATCCTTATCGGACGATAAGCGGCAGCTGACCTCACTCGGGCTGAGATGAGATGAAGTGCAGAATGTCTGGCGTGCCTGTTCGTTTGTGTCTGTGCTGAGGTCTGTATCAGATAGTTATCAGTAAACATTACATGGGCCCAGGCACAAAACGAACCACAAGATAGCTTTGGTATGTCTTTTTGAAGTTCTCCCCCCACACACACACACAGATATGAAGCAGGGCAGACTGAGGTCATAAACAGGCTGAAGCTTCACCCTGTGATGTGTTTGAGGCCTGCATGTGTTATCAGCTAACAGGTTTAACTCCTTCCATCTGTCCGTGCAAATACATTTTGTTCTAGTTCTCAAAGTAGGCTGCTTTGGTTGAATTATGACCAGGGTGTGGTGATGTGGAGCGGATCTGCCAGACCGGGGGAGCTGCTGCCAGTCCAGGCAGACTTTCCCCTAACCACAGCTTCTTCAGTCTAAACTGTTGCAATATTTCTATTCCTCATCTTCATTATCAAGAAATATTGTTTAATTATGTTCGATCATATTCTAACGATTCAAAATATTCAGAGCAGAATAAATAAATTTCCTCTTAATCTCTTTGGTATCTAAGAGACTGAGGCTGATTTTAAATGATTCAGTTACCTGGTCACTAAAACATCTAACAGAGGAGGAGCTCTTATGCACACCCTAAATGGTGCTAGAGATTAGAGCAAATAGTTCACTACATGAGCTGGCATGCTAATCGCTAGCAAGTGTGACATATGTAAACATGCTAGCTGTGGTTAGTTGATTCTGACACGACCTACTTCTGTTTTTGTGCTCACTCTTTTGAGTGCAGTCAAACTAACAAGTGTAAGTGCATACAATATCCTATGATAAACCATGCTGTTGTGTTAGTGTTACCCAACACTTGCTAGTTGGCTAACAGCAGGTTAGCCAACTATCAAACAGTATGCTTGAATCAACAGTATGCTTCAAACAATGTCTTGGAAACCACATTGTCACTGGTTGAGTCAAAGGGGCCCACGTTCCTGCAACAATTTTTTTTTTTTTGTCTAAAAACAGACCTTCAGAAATAAGCAGAGCTTTAAGTCTCAGGCTCTTTTTTAATTTTTATCTCCTGCATATAATTAAATTTTACTCTAAAGTGTGGGGTGTTTATCCTCATTCATTCATCATCGCCTCACCTAGTTTATTTGAAATACTCTGATGTCTAAAGCATAACACAAAAACTGACTTTGGCATGAGTCATTTTCAAGGTGGCTTTTTTTAAAGCAGCCCTGCCAGGATCTGCTCTTCAACATCAGTAAATGAATGCATGCCCATTTAATTCTCAAGGTCTTTTTATCTCAGGGAAAGGGGGTGGATTTTGGCACCAACTAAATCCTCCTAAATACTTCGTTCCTTAACTTCTTTCCAACTCAGGCTAGCAGATGCTGGTGATAAACTGCAAGTTACACATAAACACTTTAGATCATGAAGGAATGTTTATTTTCACTACCCCCACCACCCTGTCTCTTTCTATCACACCCACATTTGTAGTTTTTTTACATTACATCTTGAAGACTCAAAAAAGGACACAGGATGTTATGCTTTTCCTGTGTGAAGTAAATATGTGCCTTTGCCAATGCAAAAATTCAAGGTTCCAGTTACGTAGGTCCACCACCTTAGTCTGAGTGTCTTTATGAGTGAGACAGATAGATATCAGCAGAGGCCGTCAGAGAGAGCTGCGGCGAAAAGCAGAAAATAAGACAGACTTAAAAGTTGGATGGCTAAATCACCCTCGGTTTGGATTTGATGGGACAGTAAATGCCACAGAGGACAGAAACAAAAGGTTTCTTGTTTCTATTATGGATATCCTGCCAGCGTTAGCTTCTACTATGTTAGCTTCCACAGTCAGCATACTGAGGGAGAACGCTGCCATTCAGATCTTCACCAAGAAGCTCAACAGGAGGTAGGCAACACCTGCATCAGGTGTAAGAGCAGGATTTTGCAGAAGAAAAGTTTTTGAAATTGACGAAAAGATGTTTCATTCTTTTAGTGATCTTTGTCCAGTTGTGGTGAGCTACCCAAGCCAAGCAGGATTTCCTGAGCAGCACAGTGGACACAGCAAGGCTATAACTCTCCATCTGCTAGTCCACTGGGATGTGTCCCATTAGCAGTATAGAGTTTCATAGCACATGATATGTTATCTTAGTTGAGCCTTCATTTCTGACAGTGTCACAATTTGTTTGTCTTTAGTTTGTGACTTTTGATTCACAACTAATGATTAGAGATTCCTATCCACACCAGACGAGTAGCCGAGCATTACTCATGTTACTACGGAATTTATGACTCAGTAATAAATGTAATTTAATTTTGATTAACAGAAAAAGAGCGAAATAGTCATTTTCTTTTACTCACTCCCTGTCATGACTGCTTATCCAGCAGTCATTAACTAACCGATTTTTAATTCTACAAAATAAATGCTGTTTTTTTATTGATGATATAAATCATGAAATAATAAATGTTCCTTGTGGGAACAGCTGTTGAGAAATGGTTCTGCTCAGGACTAGTTATTTGGTTTAGGTGTTTCCAGGTCAGCTTATCTGTGGGCAAGACACTGAACCCCGAGTTTCCCCTGCCTGCATGAATGTTGGAAAGCACTTAGGCTTGGATAAAAGCTCAGTATGAATGTGTGACTGTGTGAATGAGACTTGTAGTAGAAGCTGCTTTGAGTGCTCAGCTGAGTAGAGAGGTGTTTTATGAGTACTAATCTGTTCATCATTTTATAATTCCACATCTATGAGCGTGCACAGCCCAAAAACAGGCTTCGCCGTTGGATGTTTTGAGTGGCCGGTCTTAAGTCTGGGGTGGTCTTATCGCCATCTCTGCTCCAAATATGTTTCAGGGTATGTGGGAGAACAAACAGGTCATTTTTTGTTTTGTTATGAACTGCTGAGTGCCTTCTAGTTTTCTGTGTGAGAGCTGATGTAGCTCAGAACGCCCTAAAGCTAAAGGGGATAGGAAGCAGGTTTGCTAGCAGAGAGGATGTGGTCCTTTCTAGAACAGCAGAAGTCGTGTGCTGACTCCCCAAAGCTTCTTGGTTTTTGTTTGTTAGCTTATTTATGCTGTCGTTCATTTCCTTATTCATTTCTGCGATCTTGTGCGACTAGAGAGATTACAGTTTCACCTGACTGACAGAAAAATATTCTGTCCTTTGCTCTGCCGTAGAACCATGTCATCTCCAGAGATGTGCTGGCCGGTGCCAATGCGAGCCATTGGGGCTCAGAACCTCCTCACCATGCCAGGAGGGGTAACCACTGCAGGATACCTCCACAAGAAGGGAGGCAGCCAATTCAGCCTAATGAAATGTGAGTTGAAATTTTTTTTTTTTTTTTTAAAAAGGCAGACATGAAAGAGCAATATCCACTTACATTCTCGTCATTGATACAGCACCTTTTACACCACCATGAAAACATTCTTAATGCATATTGCTTGCCTTACAGGGCCACTGAGGTACATCATCATCCACAAGGGCTGCGTGTACTACTTTAAGAGCAGTACCTCTGCTGCACCACAGGGGGCGTTTTCTCTCAATGGCTACAACAGGTCAGTAGAAGACATTTTCCTACATAAATAAACATACTAAACTGAGTGCTTCAGGCTCAAGGGTGAAGCCTGTGCCAACATCTAGATATTGTTGTGTGAAGATTAGGTGCACTTTGAGGTTAATGATTCTGACATGGGTGTCACTTCCTCCTGAGCCGCAGAAACCCACGTGTTTTTTTGACAATTGTGATTAGACTGTTACTCTCTCCTTTGGACCCATAATGTTTTGTGTGCATATTCGGGGCTTTATTATTCTGGGACTCAGCCCCAGCGACGCTCACATCCCACTGGTTTAATTTAAGCTTTATTACAGCATGACATCTATGTAAATGATAATTGTAGATAATAAGGTTTAATGCAGGAAAAGGTTAAGTGCTTGCTTTAAAAATGGGTCTTCAGTACCGAGTACACCTGAAGCTCCAGTAATGTTAGACCTGAGCTCAAGGGTATATAAAGGAGTGTTCTTAAAACTGAAAAGAACAAAAATATGTAGATAGCTGGCCAGGCTACCATCAAGAGAGAGAGAGTGAGAGGGAGGGAGTGCAGTAGGCAGCTGTCAGGGCACCTGAAAAACTCCCCAGGAAGCAACACTTAGCACATAACAGCTGCCCCACAAAAGAGGTTGCTCATTTTGAAACTTGCTCATAGTTTACTTTGTTAAAAAGTGTGGCAAACATCCCCATTAAAACATCGCCGTATTTAGATTCCCTCATGTTTGCTGCTTTGTGACATTTGATTGATGAAGGGATGGTGAAGAAGCTCAGGATGTTTCTTCAGGGCTTCCCCACGGAGAGAGATTGCCATCTTATTGCATTTCCTAGGCTGCACTGTATGTGTGAATGGGGCTTTAAGGAGGGAAGAAGGTTGTCTGATCCCAGCCTCAATCAATGCCAGTGATTCAGCAATAATTCAGACTAAAATTATTTACAACAAACTCCTTGATTTTTTTCACACTTCTGTATATTACATCCAAATAAGGTTGTAATTATATCAATTACAGGGGGCTAATTAGCAGCACCCAGTATTACTTTGTTGTTGTCATTGCACATTTCCCATGACATCAAATAATGTGGAGCACTAATATATCTTATCTTACATTTGTCCTCTTCTTCAGAGTGATGAGAGCAGCAGAGGAGACAACATCGAGCAATGTTTTTCCTTTCAAGATCGTCCACTTCAGTAAGAAACACAGGACGTGGTTCTTCTCAGCAGCCAGTGAGGATGAGAGGAGGGTAAGAGTACAAAAATTTGACCTCCCTGCCAAGCGGTTTATTGAGAACTTAGCATAACTTTAGAGCCTGAGAAGAATTTTTAGTCTTTGCCTTTGTCTCAACTATGGTATTATTTCAGTCTTTATGCTAAAATTGTTTGGGGTTTGTTTTAATTTAAATGCTGCAGTTTCACATAGTCACGTGTTGTATTTTGCTTGATGTCTTACAGAAATGGATGCGATACCTTCGGAGAGAAATAGACCACTATAACGACAGGAAAGAGGCCCACCTACCAAGGTAACTTCAGTGAACTCGGTCATATTTCACCACACTATAAAAATATAGATTATACATGTATTGTTGTAAGAAAACTACAGACATGGGACAAATAAAGTACTTAGTGCTGTGAAAACCCAAGTACAGCCTTACTGCTTCCATAGGAATTAAGAGGTAATAGCAGCCAGGTGTGGTCAATTAAATGCACAGTTAGCCAATCATCAGCAAGTGTGACCACCTCTATAAAAGCTGAAAGAAAAAAAAATAATGGAAAAACGTGTCTAAAAATAATTTTATACCATTTATGCTTCATTAGTCATCTACGTTTTTCAGTGTGACCTTTTGTACCTAATCTAGATTTTTCTTGCTCGCGTACTTTCATTGAAATCTCAGTGAGCCTACAGTCAATAAAATCAAATTTTTTGGCATATTATTTGTTAATTATGTCTCCATCTTTGTTTGTGACAGTGATTCAGATTCAGATGCAGACAGTTTCTATGGCACAATCGAGAGGCCGATGGATGTGAAACATCTTGTTGATACCACCGAAATTAGTAAGACAACAACAATGAATATCCATGGATAAGATATAAGCTTATATAGCATTTGTGCATTAATAAATTGTTGCACCTCTTCTTTCTATGTGAAGATTACAGTGATGACGATGATGATGACGATGAGGAGGACTATCTGAAGCCAGACAGTGAATGTTCGCCAACATCTTCAGGTGACCGCCTCAACCTCTTTCCCTGTACTTATGGCTCCTTAACACAAAGATCTTTACCTGAAACAGGAACCAATACTGACTCTCTCTATTCATTACCTCGTCAGGTCGACCCACAGGTCCACCGCCCTCTTACCCTCCTCCACCTGTGCCAGTGACATTCCCCCACCGTCAAGACTCCAGTCCAGGTTTCCAAAAAAGCCTCCCCCCTCCCATCCCATTACAACTGAAAACCCCTACCTCTCCGCTCCCCAGGAAACCTTCACCTTGTCCACCCACTCCTTGCGTAAAGAAGGAGTCTACCAAAGGCCCACCCCCACCTTTACCTTTTGCCCCTCACTTACAGAATTCTTTTTCTTCCACACCTCCACCTATTCCTCCCAATGCAAAGAAACCAGGCAGGTCAACCTCCGTGGGAGTAACAGCAAATGACAAAAGAGACTGGAGGCCTACGCCGTCTGTTTCAGTCCAGTCACCAGCTACT
The DNA here is from genome assembly GCF_036321145.2 of Pelmatolapia mariae. NCBI lineage: Eukaryota > Metazoa > Chordata > Actinopteri > Cichliformes > Cichlidae > Pelmatolapia > Pelmatolapia mariae. The sequence goes on from NC_086233.1 coordinate 35,743,894, forward strand.
TTGCCCATCTGTGAAAAACTAGACAGGCTAATCGTAAATGGCCCGTGTCCCCCTCACTCTGGCGGGAGCCAGTCACTAGAAAACAACTACCGCCGTAATAAGCCGAACATGCCGGTTCCACCATGCCCAAACGCAAATGTATCTCTCAATCTAACGTCCTCCAGTCACCCACCACTGCCTGGTCACCCTTCACACTCCCCGCTACCTAAACCTGGACTACTCAATAAGCCATCTATACCCAAACCTCCTTTACCTTTAGTAGGAGTCAAACCATCAATGCCTCCACCCAAGCCCAAGTCGCCAGGAACACCCTTTCAGTAAGTCTGACTTAAACAGTGAAATTCAGGTTGATTTTTATGATCAAAAAATTAATTGAAAGGAAAACATCCACAACCATTTTAAAGCTGTCTTACTGACACTGTTTTATTGGTTCATGTATAAAATAGGTATGTAAAGACAACATAAAAGTTTCCCTGCATCACTAAGGCATGTTTTTTCACCAGAAGAACATCTCCAGAGGGCCAGAGCTTCCGTTCCATCAACAACGAAACTGCAGATTTCAGGAGGAAACGAGACTCGACCGCGTACGACTCTGACGAAGACTATGAGAATGTAAGAGAGACTGAAATGATGTGTCAGCGGATAAAAATGCTAAATTACTGTGGAAATACATGCTGCTTTAGATAACCCCTTGTATCATCATGACTGAGCCCAGGGAAATCCCTTTTGTTTTAAAAGTCATTTTATCTGGGCTGCATATTAGTCTTTATGAACTGCCTTGAAAATTCACTAAAGCAAACGAAAAAGAAACAAAAATCACAGCATCAGCTGATTCTGAGGCGCTCAGGTGGGAGGAAGTTATAATCCAATCATAATAATCTAATTTTCTGCTACAACAACAGTGTTTTATGCCAATTTTTCAAATCATGAAGTTGAAGCAATTAAATTTTTATTAAACACTGAAACAAGATATTGAAATTTGAGCCATGCTTTGTTACAGTCAGTGCCAGGCCTGACATGCTTATGATCTAAACTGTAGTATCTTTATGTGACCTGTGTAGTTATTATAACACACAATTTTGTTCTTTATGTTTCACTGCTGTATATCTGAGCAGAGATCTCAGCCTCGTGAGAGCCTAGTATCAGTAATGAATTGTGTTTAATCAGTTGTTTCTGTATCTGCAGGTCCAGCTGCCAGACTCTGTGTTCATTGATTCGAATGAAACCAGCTTCGTAGAAAAGTACGTATCTCACCTTTAGTTTTTACATTTAGAGCTGGAAGCTGAAACGGATCTTCAGTAAACTAAGCAGTGCTGCTTTTTGTTTTTTCTGCCCTCTAGTGGCAAAAAACTGCATTTCTTTCTGCTTGTGTTTTTCTTTCTATGAGCCTCACTTCAGTTTTAACTGAACTACTACTACTTATTTAAGTGCTAAATTTAAAGTGACTTTTAACATGGGGCATTTGCTTTATGTTTTCCTCTGATAGCTCATAACCGGTGATCATTTTTCTATTTGTAGGTTATTCAAAGAGAGTCCAACTCCTCCACATGATGGACTGTACGCCATTAGAAAATCAGGAACCAAAACAACAAAGGTAAAAAAAAAAAAAAAAAATAATAATAATAATAATAATAATAATAATAATAATAATAATAATAGTTTCCAGTCCAGCATAATGGAAATTTGTGTTACTGATAGATACTTAACATTAAGTAACTCTGAAGCACCAGCTCCTGAAAGCTAATGATTATGATTGCCATATATGAAATATTTTTCGTCATTCTGGGCTGAAAAATCTATCTCGCTGCCGTAAAAGGTTTAATAATAATTATAAACAGTAACAGTCAATATGATTTAATTAATAAATGTGTAAATTTTCAGAACACTTCATTTTTATTTTTTACTGTTTTTGGGTAGACGGTATTATTTCAATAATAATAAAAGAGCTTCTGATATCTAGGCCTAAATAAAATCATTTTTGGTGTGTTATCCAGGTGCTGGTGGTGTGGGACATCAGTATAGGCAAAGCCAGAAACTACAGACTGTTTGAAGAGGTAAGAAACCTGCTGCTCACTGTTGTATTTTAGCTGTATGGTATAAGTGCCTATTATGTTGTGTAAGTAAGTTACACATCAGACTAATAAAGCTTCCTGTTGGGTGTTTTGGCAGGATGACTGTATATTTCTGGAAGCTGATTTGACCTTCCCCAATCTGTCTACACTGATCGAACACTACTACTGCCACCCTCTTCCTCACCACGGCTCACTGTGTCTCCAGAAGCCCTACACAAAGACGTGAGCACTTTCACAGGCGGCTTACTGAACTGTAACTGAAACCAGAGGACACCAAAGCAGCTGAAATCAGTGCAGAAGACTCTGACGGTGCACTGGACTGCACCTTAAACATGGAGAAAACTATACAAACTAGACTCTCACCTTGACAAACCTACACTCAACGAGATATTTCCATCATGGCAAACTTTCTAAAAAAAATCTACCAAACTCTCTAAGGGATCAAACATCTTTAAAAGAAAATCAGAAATCTGCTGCAAATTCCTGATGTTTCATGTAAAGTGAGCAATGGCTGTGATGTGTTTTGGCCACAAAGGGGCGCTGTGACACCAAATGCTAGCATTAAAAAACATTGATGTTTCTGCGTTGGCCCAGCAATGGTCTAACAAACTGCCTGATTGTACTCTCCCTCATGCCCTGTGACAGCTGGGATAGGCTCCAGCACTCCGGCGCATAGATAAAGGGAAATGGATGGATGGTTTACAAGTTTTGAAAATAATATAAAGTATAGCTTTAATAATAATAAATAAATAATAAGCTTAAATGGAGGAGAGCGAGAAGAACTTTAATGATGCCAGCACAGTTGAATAGTGTTTAAAAAGTAATTAAGATAATTATTACATATAATTAATTAATAATTAATTAAGTTTAATTTTAAAAATACATTCTTATGATCCTCAGTGACCATCTGTGCTCCTCATACTAACCAGAACACATCATCAGATATACATTATTAGTATCGATCTCATAAGGATTAACATAGTTTAATTTTTGAGACTAAAACCGATGATGATGGAAACAATTCTTTAGATTTAAATGATATTCAGTCGTTCTTAAAGTTGGTCCAAAAGTAAACATCCAGTTCCTTTAATGCTGATAACTTGATTGGCTTGAATAGATTTCTGACTACCTGGAGGTAATAAGGTGTAAACGTGGATACTGGGACAGACTTGCTGTCCTTTATCTTCAAAACGACTCCAGTCTCTCCACTTTGTCCCAAATGTGTCGTCCCAACCAGATGCAGCTAACTGATGCTAAAGTGTCAAAATCATAGCAAACTATCAGCTTCATCTTTGTGCCATTTGCAGGCAAACTCTTTCCTCTGGGTGCAACGTCCAAAACTAGTAGCTGCGATGTATGCTTATCCATGAGAACTGAATTAACATTAGAAAATGTAGAACATTAGAGGAAGAAATGTTCTCTTTGTCAGGTTTATTCTTTCAGAAATGAACAACAGTGTCGTATGTTCTGACAGTTGATAAAAAAAAAAAACTCACTTATTTACAAAAACAAACTGATGTAATTGACTTTTTTTGTGTATTTGTGTGTTCTGTTTGTACAGCACTATAAAATGTTCCTCTATATTTATATGTAAATGTTATTCTAATTTGTAAAAAAAAAGTGTATCTAAACTGTAAATATTCTGGTTTTTTACTTAAATATATTATTAGAGATTATTATAAAAGAAAACTTGGAGTGTCTCGTTCATAACACACACCAACAGTGGTTAGATCCTGAATACATCACTAGTAGTTTATCGAGCTGTTCTCAAATACACTCACCTGCTTTATTAACTGAACTGTCTGATTCTCCCAACATGCCAAAGGTGCTCTACTGATCTGAGATCTGGTGACTGGGGAGGTCAACCTGATGTACTGGAACAATCCCAGTACATCAGCAGTTTCTCATTTTCTCAAACCAGTCAACCATGTCACATTTAAAGTCACTTAAATCTCCTCTCTTCCCCATTCTGATGCTCAGTGTGAACTTCAGCAGGTTGTCTTCCATTGGGTTGTTGCCATGTAACTGGCTTGAATGTATCTGTTTAGATCATATAGTTGCTTCAGGAAGCATTCAGACCCCTTTGTTAAGACTTTAAATCAACGGTGTCAAAGTCACTAGGTACAGCGTAATTTGATTGTTAGTCAGTATGAACCATTGCCTAATAACCTTTAAAAAGATACTGCCAAAACGTCCCCGTTTGTTTCACTGTAAAGATGTTTAACTACATACAAATCCCTGAGATGTCTTAAGAAAGTGAAGTGCAGTTTCAACAATATGTCTCATGTCTCTATGTTATACTGAAATGTTTCGTTAATCTAAAGCAGTGGTTCCCAAAGTGTGGCCTGGGGGCCCCGGGTGGACTACAAAGGTACTGCAGGTGGGCCTCAATAATAACAGCAATTCATTTATTTATATATAGAAAAAAAAGCGAATTAAAATGGTAACTGGAGTTGGTTAGTTTTTGATATTACTCATTTGTCTGGCCTAAATTTACTGCTCTGTATTGAAGTTTTTGTCTCAGTGACAGGTGGGTCACACATTGGCCTTAACACTTTGCATATGACTGGGTAGCACAAATAATCGATAACCAACAAACTGTGATTTTTATGGCTTTTAAATAAAGTTTTCAAGCACTCTTGACTTTGGAAAATGATCTAAAGAAACCTGCCAGCACAGCTATTTGGGCTTACATTTGACAATATTGTAAAATTGACCAAAATAAATAAATAAATAAATTGTTTTTCTGGACAGTTTTTACATTCTCCAAAGCAATCAGACAGGGTGGATTGAGCCATGGTTCCTCCATCCAGGCCTTATGTTTGACACCCCTGCCTTACATGGATAAAACAAGTATTGCTTATCTACACTGTAGATAAACAATACTAAACTTTCAAACAGAACTGTTTGAAAGTTTAAGAAAAAGCCAAAACTTAGATCTCTCATTCACAAAAGTACTCACATTCTTTGGGCAGCACATATAGCTTTTGGTCATCCTGACCACGTAAAGGTCTCACACACGTGGATTCAGGCAGTTTTTTTCATCCTTTTTCGCAGATCCTTTCAAGCTCCTTTAGATTGAATGGGAAGCCTCTTTGAACTGCTGTCTTCAGGCCTCACCACAGATATAATATGAGGTGTAAGGCTGGGCTTTTGCTGGATTTTTCAAGGGCAAGGAGTGACTTGTCTTGGCTGTATGCTTTGGTTTGTTTTCCTGAGACGTGAATCAGTCTTTATATATATATATATATATATATATATACATATACATTTTTGCACTGTTGAATGCAGTTTGCAGATGCTATTAGACTGCTATTCATTCTATAAATACAATTTATGAGAGTGTGTTTGTGTGTGACAATGCAGGATGAGTTGCAAATGACAAGCATTTAAGATGTAATGGTCATATTTTATTAGAATGCAGTCTTCTTAACTGTCTCTTTTTTCTCATATATTCTCATTTTATTAATCACAATAACCGTTATAAACTGTTAACTAACTGTTTTTTCTGTTTCCATTACATGTGGTAATCATTTGGGTTTAGTGGGGAAGCGTCTATCAGCTGGTACATCTCTTTTTTAATTACAAATTTCTTGTGAGATCCCCAATTAACTGACAAAAACACTGGAAAAACTCTCCTTAGAGAATCACCTTCTATCTCTTCACACACCTATCACAAGTTTGTCATCTTCAGTGTAGCTGCATTTCCCTTTATGTGAGGTACTTTTCGTCGTATACCACAAAACTTTGTGCAGCTTGTGACTTTGTGATGACTTGCAGATTTCCACCTTGGGTTTAGCACAGGCAACAACAAAAAAAACCCTGACATATTCATCTGCAGGTGACCCACGGTGACAGCCTTTCTTTACAGCCATTCAGCAAATGCAGACAAGCAAAGAAAAGTGAATACTCAAATTCACATAAATTCTCAGAACAATAAAAGGGCACTTCATTAAAGATAAAAAAGAAAGAAATCAGAGCAATTTAGCTCACAGGTGACGAGGGCAGGCTAGATAATCACAGAGGATGGAAACAAAACCACAAAGTAAAACCAAATTCAGGCACATGAAAAAAGTAATCTTACAACAACTGCAACCAAAAACCCCAAAAGCCATAAACATAAACATCAACACTAAACAAGTTGATAAGAAAGATAATGTTTATTCCTTTTATTTAAATGACTTCTGGATGCAACCCAGGTAGAGAAGATCTTCTTTTGACATAATCTTCTTACATGCTGCTCTGTGTACACTGCCAAACACAGTGACACAGCGTTCCTTTGGCTTCTTTGCATTAAGCACATATGCTTGGTATATTTTTATTATATGGCACAAGTTACAAATGTTACACGATACACATTAACCAATTATATTGTGTTAATCTGAGGCTTGTATTCACTTTCTGAGCCTGCACACCCCTCTGATTTCCAATCCTTTGTCGAGATTTTCAGTTTCCAGATCTTTGGTTTATATATTTAGCTTATAGTGATGAGATCAGTCATTACGGTGTGCCATTAGATCACAGCACAAACTCCCTCTCTCTTCTCTACCTCTTTTTCAGAAGGCTTGGTAGAGAAAATCTAAATCCTAAAGAGAGTCTGCAGCTTTTTGCTTTCTCACAGAGATAAAGACGCTCCCCCTTTGGTAACAAACATCTTCAGAAACCTGGCCCAGATCTGACCATGATTAAATATCTGCTTTCAGCCAGTGGTGAGCTCTCGCAGCTTCCTGGGGAGATGAGGATAAAGCTATTTGGTCTGAGGAAGCACTGATATCTGTAGGCTGTGTGTATCGCTCTGGTTAAGAAATGCAATTTCTCTGCTGGATTTGAACAAACAGAACAGGGTCATATTTTTTCCATGATGAGATTAAAATGTAAAAAATAAAAGCCTCCTGGACTCGGGTTTGAAAAGTGTGTGAAGCTGCCTGACTTCAGTGTTTTTACTTTTTTAAAAATTTCTTCTGTGTAACCAAAGCTGTTCTGTCACTTCACATTTCTCTTTGTGCTCCTGCTTTAACTCGCACTCCAGGAAAGCAGACGTATCCAAAAAAAGCCAAAAAAGCGACATAATCCAGAAAAATTCTAAGACTGAAACTGATGTACTAACGTTTTTAGATGTTAATTTATCAATAAAATGACTTAAATGAAAAAATCCAGTAATGTACTGTATAGATTCAGGTTGGGCAATTAATTTTGCCATGGGAAAACACGAGTATATTGCACTAAATCACAAAAACAGTCGCCCCTTTATACTGTAAGGTAAAAACCCTAAAACAAAAGAGGGAAAACTCCAAAAATAAAAGGTAAAAAATTTTGCGTAAGCACTTGGTGACAATGGGAAGGAAAAACGCAATTTGAACAGGAAGAAACCTCTGGCAGAACCAGGCTCTGAAAGAGTATGAGTTGACATTAGATAGCTCTTTGTAGCCCACATGTTGCTCAGGGAGTCTATATAAAATTCCTAATTTCTTTCCTGCTTTTTAATGCTCAAATGAAATAAATGACAAACTAAGCAACAGGGAATGATGCCCCACATGTGAGGAGTTTAGCCATAATTTGTCTTATGATCAAATTTGACAGCCTTCATCACTACCCTGCTAACACTTTACTGACCTTTACACACCAGATACAGTCATGGAAAAATGATGTGAACCCCTGCAGATTTTGTAATTTTGCCCACTAAGAAATGATCAGTCTATAATTTCAGTGGTAGGTTTATTTGAACAGTGAGAGACAGAACAATAACAAAAAAGTCCCCAAAAATGCATTTCAAAAAACATATATATGAATTTGCATTTTCATGAAGGAAATAAGTATTTGATCACCTATCAATCAGCAAGATTTCTGGCTTACAGTTAATGAGTTTAAAAGGCTCCTAATGTCAGCTCATTACCTGCTAATATTTTGTGCATTAAAAATATTTTTAGGACTTACCTACTTTTAACGCAGGCGTTCACACAAGCTGCATTATTTCACTGGGTAAATGTATTTTTTCAACTGAAGCTTGAGTTTTTGGATTTGGGTTTTGGAGGTGTGCATTAAAGATTTCGTGGACTGGGGCCTTACATGTTCCTGCAGACACCTCAGATGTTGTTGTCAGCAGGTTACATTATAAAACATATTTCTCCGGTAGAGAATCTGTATCACACTTACAGCACACTGAAAATAAAAAGAGTCATCCAACTCTCTATGGCATGACTTTCATTTTTTTGGAGAAAAAAATAATTCATCCTACTTTTAGGGAGCCTAGAAGTGCCTTTTAATATATACATCATCAAAGGGTATGCGTGTATGCATGGGCTAGTCTGCTTGTGTAATTGATTGTATATGTTTCTGTGTGTTTGATTATGTCTGACATTGATAACTGTTCTATGGGGAACAGATGCTGATGAATGTGAAACAGAGGACTTTTGAGTTTGGGGTCTTCTAGTCAGTCATGATCATCCAGTGAGACATTCAGGCACACAACAGTGACACTTAATTGACTCCTGACCTCCTACTGTAAGTGCTCCTCAAACATCATTTTGAGATCCACTCCTCCTCACTATCACTCTCACCAAGTTCACGTCCTCACTGTCAGATGAACATCCCCCTTTTTTCCTGCCATGAAAAGATTTTGTGTCCATACTCTGTAAGTTACATGTTCATGTTACTGCATGTTTTGAGTGCTAATATATTCCTGTTTCAGAAGAGTTAAGAAAACTCCTTTAACATTTTTGCCCTAGAAAATTGATCTTTTAGTAAGTTAATAAAGTCCAAATCTATCTTTAAATGTCAAATATACTTCTTTAGACATTCACGCACATGTGCATATTTATACTAATAAAGTTATTTCAATTTAAACCTACTCAGGTTTTGTGTTCAGGATCTGCCATGTTGATCTAGTCAGCTTAAAAGAGTCACCTTCATGACACTGAAACTTTCACTTTAAACTCAAATTAACGTACTAACTTATTAATCTCAAACCTTTCTGTGAAAAAAAAGGATAAAATGTGAACACCAACAATAACATGTCAGATATGTACTTCTATATATGTAGACAATAGGGGTGCAATGATACTCGTATCGATATTGAACCGTTCGATACAGTGCTTTCGGTTCGGTACGCATATGTATCGAACAATACAAAATTTTTAATTTATTTCATCAACTTTTCTTCTGACGATGCTGTCTGTGCTGAGCGCTCAGTGGATCTGCTTTCGACTACTCCGCCTAGGCTGCACTGTCGAGCGCAGATCCACTGAGCGCAGCGCAAGCTAGCAAGACAGAAGCTAAGCTCGTTGCAACATGGCAAATTGAACCTCCCCCACCCTCATTCAGATCTGGCCTTTGGAACTATTTTGGTCTTCATGTGAAGTATGACCCTGAAGGTAAGCGCGTCATGGACAAAAGTAAAACAGTATGTCGGATGTGCCACGCAATGCTCAATTACATGGGTGGGAACTACTGCATTAGCGCAGTTTGCTCGTTAATTAGTGTGAATGCTTGTAAAAGCATTCACAGTATTGTTCTTCTAATCTTTATTATTGTGTGGATGCTTTATGCATCCACACTATTGTTTTCCTGTTTCTCTTTATTCTTTATTCTACTTTATTATTGTGTGGATGCCCTCAAGGGCTTCCACACTATTGAGTTCCTGTTTCTCTTTATTCTTTATACTTTATTCTAGTTGCTTCCGTACGTTTTTTGGACTTTAACTACTCTCTCAGTTTTCAGCCGATTTTTACCATTCAAACTCTATACTGTTCTGCTCTTTCTGGAGATGGGTGCTATATCTTTTGGTGTTTATTACTATTATACTTTTTAAAATATTACACTTTTTTCCTTTAATTTGTCCCATTGAAATGAATGGAAAACTTCCACAATTCTGGTAAAACTTGCTTGTTTTTGAAACTTAACTACTTTGTCATACTTTCACCTAGAAACTCCATTCAAACTTTAAAATGTTCTCAGATTATTGGGCTATTCATGAATGATTCAGCTTTTTCAGATCTTCTACCGTTTTAATCTTATACCTCTTTAAGTTTTCATTTGCAAAAATGTGATTTTTCAGAAAATACATGCGTTGCTATGGTTGCTATGCAATTAAGTCAGAGTGAGTGCTGGTCCGTTCTGAATTTTCTCTTCATGTCTAAACAACTTCTTGCTACTCACTCAATTTCCACTCAACTCCCACAAATTATACATCAAAACGTAGGTATTTTTGCTGGCTTTCACAAAATGTCACTATCATTCTTGTGGGATTTACACATTTTTTGCAAATCTCCTCAGAGCAACACAAAGTCTGAAAACTCTCCATACAAAGTCAATGGAGAGTTTGTTCAAAATCAGCGCTGGATTTCTCTAATGAGAGGCATTTTCAAATCGTCATATCTCCTTAACAAAACAGAGTTTAGACATGAGGCTTGTGCCAATATATCTTCAGACATCCCTGATGCTCACAATTCAAGAATTATTTCCTCACCTATTACCGTTTGGCCATGAATTACACTTGTTTGAGCATAGGAAATTTGTCCCTCGCTCAGATTTCTTCAGATTTCAAACTGTGGAAATGAGGCACTTTTTTCTCTCGTCATATCTTTTTGATGGATTTCCACAGAGACCTGAAAATTCCCATGACTGTTCACCAAAGCCTGCTGTTTCTTACGGTGAAAGAATGATTTTGATGCTCCATATAGATTTAGAGTTACAAAACATTGTTTGAGGGCAAGTCAAGGCAGTTTTGCTTTGCCTCTGCTCAGTTACAGTGTATTACAAGTCATATATCTTTAATAATTTATATTTTATCTCTGATTTATGAAGACCTGCAGATTCCCCCATCTCTTCTGAACAAAACGGTGTCAGAATGAGCGTTCTAGCCCCTACAGTTAGGAAATTATGGCCATTTGTTCGAGGGGAATCCTGAATGTGAGAAATACACTGCAGAAAACTCATACCTCTCTCTGTGTCTGTGTGTGTAAGTGCTGATTACAGCAGGTGCAGCTAATTTAGCTGACCTAGATATACCAAGCCCAGACTCTTAACAGCCACTGCTCCCTTTAGGCTCTGTGTTTGTGTGTCTGTATCAATATTTCTCCCATGTTACATATTACTCCTCCATAATAGTATTTGTGCTAAATCAAAGTACTTCTACTACATCTTAGTACTTCTGCTCAATCATAGTATTTCTGCTAAATCATAGTATTTTTGAAAAATCATGGTATTTGTGCCAAATCATGGTTTTAGGGCAGAACCATAATATTTATTTTATGTTATGAGATTACTACTAAGTGGAGGAATGTCTGTTATGTTATAGTTTATGTGCTGAATATAGTATATCTGCCAAATCATAGTATTTATCCTAAATCATAGTATTTATGCCAAATTACAGTATTTCTGCTAAAAAGCAGAAATAGTACCTTTTAGCAGAAATTTCTGTGAAAAGATATTATTTATGTTAAAACATAGTATTTCTGCTAAATCACAGTATTTCTGCCAAATCATAGTATTTGTACTTATTCATAGTACTTGTGCCAAATCATAGTATTTGTACCCAATCATAGTATTTCTGCAATATGATTGTATTTGTGGCAAATCATGGTATCTTTTTGCCAAATCATGGTATTTGTGCCAAATCATGTTATTTGTGCCCAGTTAAAATTTCTGTTATATTATGGTGTTACTACTAAGTCGTAGAATTTCTGTTATGTTATAGTATATCTGCTGATTATAGTATATGTGCCAAATAATAGTATTTATAGCAAATAATAGTATTACTGCCCAAACATTGTATTTCTTGTAGTATTTGTAGTAGTAGTTGTTGTAGTATTTGTGCAAAAACATAGAATTTCTGCAAAATCATAGTATATCTGTTATGTTATAGTATTACTACTAAGGCATAGTATTCCTACCAAATCATAGTATTCCAAATCATAGTATTACTGCAATTCCATAGTATTTGAACGAAATCATAGTATTTGTGCAAAAACATACTATGTCTGCAAAATCACATTATATCTGCTATGTTATAGTATTACTACTAAGGCATAGTATTTCTACCAAATCATAGTATTCCTTCAAAATCATAGTATCACTGCAATTTCATAGTATTTGAGCGAAATTGTAGTATTTGTACTAAATCATGGTACTTGTACCAAATCATAGTATTTTTTGCAAATCATATTATTTGAACCAAAACATTGTATTTGTACGAAGTCATAGTATTTCTTCTAAATCATAGTATTTCACCCAAATCTCAGTACTTGTGCTAAAACCCAGTATTATTGCGAAATCGTAGTATTTGTACTGAAACATAGTATTTGTGCCAATAAGAGTATTTGTACTAAATCATAGTACTTGTGCCAAATCATAGTATTTCTGCCATATTGTGCTAGTTGTGCAAAAACATAGACTGTCTGCAAAATCATAGTATATCTGTTATGTTATAGTATTACTACTGAGTCACAGTATTTCTGCCAATTCGTAGTATTTGTACTAAATCATACTACTCGTGCCAAATCATAGTATTCAAATCAAAATATAGTATTTGTATCAAAGCATGTATTTGTACGAAGAACAGTATTTCTGCCAAATCATAGAATTACTGCAATTTCATAGTATTTTGAGGAATCCCTTTTGTTATAGTATTACTTCTAAGTCATAGTATTTCTGCTTTGTCATAGTATTTGTACTGAAACATAGTATTTCTGCCAAATCATAGTATTACTGCTATTTCATAGTATTTGAGTGAAATTACAGTGTTTCTGCAAAAACATTGTATTTCTGCTAAATCATAGTATTTCTCTCATCTTAAAGTACTCAATTATTGTATTTGTGCCAAAGTTTAGTATTTCTGCCAAATGATATTATCTCTGCTAAATCATAGTGTCTGCCAAATCATAGTATTTGTGCCAAATTATGGGATTTTGCCAAAACATGGTACTTGTGCCAAATTATAGTATTTGTGCCCAATTAATATTTCTGTTATGTTACAGTATTACTACTAAGTCGTAGAATTTCTGTTATGTTCTGCCAAATCATAGTATTATGGCTATTTCAAAGTATTTGAGTGAAATTACAGTGTTTCTGCAAAAACATTGTATTTCTGCTAAATCACAGTATTTCTGTTATCTTAAAGTACTTGCACTCAATTATAGTATTTGTGCCAAAGTTTAGTATTTCTGCCAAATCATATTATCTCTGCTAAATCATAGTGTCTGCCAAATCATAATATTTGTGCCTAAGCGCAGCATTTGTACCAAAACATAGTATTGCTGCTATATCATAGTATTTGTCCTAAAGCATAGTATTTCAACAAAATCACAGTATTTCTGCTATGTTATAGTATTTGTGCTTGTAGAAAAACCTGTGTTAGTGTGAGCTACATTACCAAGCAGCCTCTGAGCAGTGAGGGAATTCATGGGACTTCTGAGCTAGATGGTCTTCCTTCGTTCCTGGGCTAACGATTGAGGAGAGAGCTGCTGGGAAGGGGAGCAAATAGCCCATCCTGTATTTGTTGGGGATGGTGTGTGTCACATAAACGTGAGTTAATGTTCCATGCTTAAGATGTTTACCCTGCTACTTGTGTGTATTGGTTTTAGTTACCTTTAGCGTATGTGCTAGTTAGCGATAGCTATGGCAGCCCAGTTATTTGATTGTTTTGGGCTTGTTCCTGCTTTGTTTGTTCCCCCTGCAAATTTATGTCAATTTGTACACTGTAATATCGCTGTATTACGTAGTGGCTAAGTAGGAGGCTGACTGTTACTAAGTGCATCAGTGTACATAGGTCATCTCTTGTGTTGGAGTGCCCTCTTGTGGCGCCTTTTGGGTAGTGCCTTAGTAAACGTGAACACTGCAAAGAAGTGGTATCAGACTGGTTTGTAGTGGAGGAATTTGTTGCCAGTTTCTTTCATCTTTAATCCGTATTCATGTTGTAATGTAGTAACTTTTGTGGCGCAAATACCACAATATGGCAGAAATACCATGTTTTGGCACAAATACTTTGATTTGGTATGCTTTAGCTTCTTCACCCCTTTTCAGCAAAATTTTCATTTTTTTCACCCCTTTTCAGCACAAATTCCAGCTTTTTTGGCGGTTTTCAGAAAAAAAAACTCTTTTCAGCAGAAACTCTGCTGATTCACCTCTTTTCAGTGCAACGTTCTGCTTCTTTGCCTCTTTTCTGCAGAAATTCTGCTGATTCACCTCTTTTCTGCAAAATTTTCATCCTTTTTGCCTCTTATCAGCACAGTTCTCAGCAGCTTCTGATAATTTCAGCACAATTGTCAGTCTGTCTACCTCTTTTTTGTGAGAATGAGTTTGGCTCAGTGAGATGAGTAGCTGCCTTGAGACCAGGAGGTTCGAGGGGAATCCTGAATGTGAATGTAAGAAATACACTGCAGAAAACTTATACCTCTCTCTGTGTCTGTGTGTGTATGGGCTGATTACAGCAGGTGCAGCTAATTTAACTGACCTAGATATACCAAGCCCAGACTCTTAACAGCCACTGTTCCCTTTAGGCTCTGTGTATGTGTATGTTTGTGTGTCTGTATCAATATTTCTCCCATGTTAAAGTATTACTCCTCCATAATAGTATTTCTGTTAAATCAAAGTACTTCTACTACATCTTAGTATTTCTGCTAAATCATAGTATTTTGGCCAAATCATGGTATTTGTGCCAAAGCATAGTATTTCCACAAAATAACAGTATTTCTGCTATGTTATATTATTACTGCTCATAGTATTTCTGCCAAATCTTGGTATTTGTTCCAAAGCATAGTATTTCTGCCATAATCACAATATAACTGCAAAATAAAGGGTTTTTTTTAGACAAATCATAGTGTTTGTGCTAAATCCTAGTAATTCTGATCAATCATAGAATTTCTGCTATGCTGAAGTGCTTTTTGCTAGATTACAGAATTTCTGCTAAGTCAAAGTATTTCATGTAAATCATAGTATTTATACCAAGTCCCAGTGTTTCTGCCAAATCATAATTCATAAATAATGTGGCGTGTTGGGGGAACAGCTAGTTCTCTCCCATCATGCCTTGGGACATGTGCTGCATTTTAGATGTTCTTGTTTCATTGTTTATGGTTACGTTACTTTTAACTGTTGTCTTGAATGCTGTGTTTATACTACGGTACAAAGTCACTGACAGTTATTGTTTTATAGGAAGAATGCAGTACCATAAGTGAGTTCTTTTTATGCTGTTAATGACCCTTGAAGCACATTGTGGCACAAGCAAGTATGTTCAATAAAAAACTCCTCCTACCAGCTTGGGGTGGAAATACAGGCTCAATCTCTCCCTGTGAGCTTCTTTGCAAGATTCATCTGCATGCCACAATAATTTTAATAAAGCAAAGTTAAGATGAGAGGCTTGTGCCAATTCATCTTCAGACACTGCTGACACTCACGGTTGGAGCAGTTTTTACTGTCATCTTACTGTTGAGCCATAAATTACGTTTGTTTTCAAACTCTTGAGCCATAAATTATGTTTGTTTTCAAACTCTTAAAATGAAGCCGTTTCTTCTCTCGTCATATCTCCGCGACGGAGGTACAAAGAGCTATCGCAGTCAAAGTTCATGAAATTCTGCTGATTCACCCAGTAAAGGAATTGTGCTTCTATCCCACCTAGTTTTTGAGTTACACGACATTTTGTAACTCCAGAAAACGGCGCTTTACGCCGCTCACCGCGATCTAATTCTGACTGCTCATCTCCCTGTTTTCCAGGCACTGGCTCTCTTTGCCGGTGGCGCATTTGGTAATGACACGGGTCTGCAGCCCAAAGGTCGTGGGTTCAATTCCACCTTGGTCCACATGGTTTTTTTTCACTACAAATTTATACACTATCACAGACCTGTAATTTATATTGCTAATTTATTACAATTCTGCAAAGTTTTATGATGTTAGCAGTTTGTCTAATACGGACCTCAGATTCTTGTTAACGCTCCATGGCAGAAATACATACAAGTACACAGCCTGATGAAGCAGACAGAAGCAGTACCTCTGATTGCAGAAAGTATTACTACTCCATAATAGTATTTCTGTTAAATCAAAGTACTTCTACTACATCTTAGTACTTCTGCTCAATCATAGTATTTCTGCTAAATCATAGTATTTTTGCCAAATCATGGTTTTTGTGCCAAAACATAACATTTCTGTTAAGCTATAGTATTACTAATAAGTGGAGGAATTTCTGTCATGTTATAGTATATGTGCTGATTACAGTATATCTCCCAAATCATAGTATTTATCCCGAATCATAGTATTTTACAGTATTTCTGCTAAAAAGCGGAACTAGTACCTTTTAGCAGAAATTTCTGTCAAAAGATATTAGTTATGTTAAAACATAGTATTTCTGCTAAATCATAGTATTTGTGCCTATTCATAGTATTTGTACCCAATCATAGTATTTCTGCCATATCATCGTATTTGTGCCAAATCATGGTATATTTTTGCCAAATCATGGTATTTGTTTCAAATCATAGTATTCAAACCAAATCATAGTATTTGTACCAAAGTATCATATTTGTACAAAGTCATAGTATTTCTTCTAAATCCTAAATTATAGTATTTGGCGGTGTCCAAATTCATACACCTCCTGAGGACCCGGGCTTCGTGGTCTACGTGGGCTGGGTTCTCAGGAGGCCGGGTAGGCCGAAAGTGAGCGGCTCTGAAATTGGACGGTCTGGCCTTCAGATTTGCGTCACCAGCTGTCTCGTGGAGTTCAATAAACTTAGCCATCTGCTCCTTACTGTCTAAAAGTAACAGGACACTGGCGTAAATTCTTGATCATGTGACACTTCTGTTTAATCAGTTTTCTGTTTGTGACAGGTTATACAGGAACGTGGAGGCCACACACACTACAGAGTCTAATTTTGATGTGTTTTAAGGACATTACATCAAAGTTGGATCAGCTTGTAGTGTGTTTTTCCTCTTTAATTTTGAGTGTGACACCAAATCCAGACCTCCATGGGTTGGTAAATTTGATTTCTATTGATAATTTTTGTGTGATTTTGTTGTCAGCACATTAAACTACATAAAGAACCAAATGTTTAATAAGAATATTTCATTCATTCAAATCTGAGATGTCTTATTTTTGTTCTCTTTATTTTTTTGAGCAGTGTATATTGCATAGTTTATACACTATCTTCATTTTTCCTATTACTCCAGTCATTGTCAATTTCCCTAAGTTTTGTGATGCGTTAATCAGAATCATAATACTTTATTAATCCCGAAGGAAATTAGGGCTTTAGCCAGCACATTAGCTTATGTGCTGGCTGAAGCCTGTGTTTTTGTGTGTGTAGAAGCCACCCTTACACTAAATACTGGTAATTGATGCCAAGTTTTTTGTATTAACTGGGTTCTACGCTATGAAAACATTTTTTATACACATGTGATTTTTACTTTAACATGTAGTTTCAGAAAGTGTACCTGTTAAGGCTATAGTAAAAATAGTTTTCTTTTATACCCTCACTGAAGAGCGTTGTTGGAGACAGCCTCACCTTTACCTCACTGCAGCAGGGGTGAACGAGTGGGGGCAAGTCCCTTTCTCTCATAATTCATATTATTACAACCAATTTTTATTAGAACTGTACTGTACTGTACTGTATTTATTCTTATTTTATTTTATTTTATTTTATTCTAATTTTTGCTTCATAACTTTTGCACTGTCCACTTCCTGCTGTGACAAAACAAATTTCCCACGTGTGGGACTAATAAAGGTTATCTTATCTTATCTTATCTTAATAAATGAAATAAATGTAAAAAGAACATGTGAGTAGTTGCTGTTAAAAAGCCTCATGGCACTGAACCTCTGAGTCCTGCAGTGCAGTGAGGATGCTTAGGTGACTGTGTTTATTGTTCTGTATTTTAGAACTTGTTCCTCATCTTCTCTGCACAATGTCTGACTAACTCCACATCTTTGCAGACTGTCCTGCACTGTTTTTTAGGTTTGGTGAACTCTTTACCAGCCACTTGGAGTTGAACGGTGTCCAGAACACTGTTCTGATTCCTCCAGTCAGTTAAATAAATCTACCATAATGCATTACATTTTAACATAATGGCGTTATATTTTATTATTTATTCACCTTGCAGTCACTTTAATTTTAAAGCTGATAAATTTTAAAACTGTATATACTGTATATTCTGTATATTTATTATCTCCCTCTTATTGCCTGTTTATGTCCTGTCCTTACATTCAATATCATGCTGCTCTGTTGTATGTTAATTGCCCATTGGGGAACAATAATATCTTTCTGATTCTGATTCACTGATATCAATTTATGAATTTTAGTCATCATTTCAAATTCAAATAATACTGTTTGGAATTTTCATTCAACTTATAGAATTAAAGTTCTGTTAGTTTTTTTCTGTAGCAAATAAGTATTGTACATAAATAATTAA
Organism: Pelmatolapia mariae; assembly: GCF_036321145.2. Classification (NCBI taxonomy): domain Eukaryota; kingdom Metazoa; phylum Chordata; class Actinopteri; order Cichliformes; family Cichlidae; genus Pelmatolapia; species Pelmatolapia mariae. The sequence continues at coordinate 35,762,346 of NC_086233.1, forward strand.
ATTAACATACATTTTTTACGTTTTCAATGACCATTTGTGTAATGGCGGGATATCCCACTACCCGTGAACGCCTCTTGTTTCTTATGTCTCCGGCTCATTCTGCCCCTCCGCCCACTTTCTCCGACTGCCGCTGGTAAGCACTACTTCTCTTCTCTTCTCTGAAATGAAATGTCTATAGTCTGTTTGAGTGATTTCCTGAGTTATTGTTACTGACTTTTAAAGCCAGTTGAAGTATAAGTCACATTAAAGTAACACAATGGCTGCTTTTAAAGGAGTTATATAGAAGATAGTCCTGACAACCCAATGTTAACTCCTAGCGCTCCTAAAGTCCCAGTGTGAAATGAGGGTTCATTTGACTGTTTACTGCAGTTTATTGTGTTGTTTTTTTTGCCTTCATTTAGTGTGTTAGTATTTCTGAGTCTGTTACAGAAGGTGCAGTTAGTTCTCCTCTTCACAAATCACTCGGTTAAAACAGGCTTTAGGTTATAATGTTTTGTAACGAGCCGCCATTGATTAACTGCTGGAGTGGCAGGTTCGGCAACTTCAAAGGAGCCATTTTACCGCTTCTGACTGAAAAAGAGTCACGTGCCTGTGCCCATGTGTCTGTGTTGCAGGTTAATTAACGGAAGGGAGAGAGAATGAGGATAAAACACGTAGTTACTACAAGAATAATAAGAACTCTTAATAGGAAGGACACTTTAAATTTATAATAACTGTTTAACAAACACTTGTTTGTGCAGACCCGCTTTTAAATAAAACTTTAATTTGCAGCTCTGTTTGACTTCTCACTTTGTGGAAAATTAATGAAATAAAAATGAGCCCACCTTCAAATAAATAAACTGCAGCAGTGAGCTATTAATATTGTTAATGTGGTATGTAGATATTTGTTTTAAACACCAGCATATTAAAATATACTAAATGATACTGTGTGCAGTTGATAATACTTTTAGGTAGTAGAATTTCATTCCAGGCCACGTCAAATGAGCCTACAAATATATAATCCAAGCATTTATTTATGATTGTTTCTGCTTTGAAATTGTTTTGTTACCATTTGATAAAGTGTTCAGTGCTGGGTGTAGCAAGTAATTTCTTATGATATCAAATATGTTATTTAATAGCATCAAAGTATTAGAGCATTATGTCTGTGAAGGTTCTCAGTCATCCAGGTCATTGAAGTCTAAGGAGTTTGGAAAGGAAAGTGTCTGGACTTGTTTAAATTGCTTGAAGCTTTTCACCTGTCATATGAGAAGCTTCTTCAGTGAAGAAGTGAAGAACTTAACAGGGTTCGTACGGGTGCTTGAAATCATTGAAAATGCTTGAAATTTAATGTTGTCCTTTCAAGATTTGAAAAGGGCTTGAATTTTCAGTTGTGAGAGATTTGTGACGTTTACCGTGTTTGGAGTCTCAAGTTAGTGTGTTGTCTTGTGTAATTAGTGTGTAGGCTAGTCGTTGTTTTGTTTTGTGTGTCAGTTCTACTAGTGAACGTCACAGTCGCAGGTTTATCCCTGTGCTGTTCTCATCTGTGTTATAGTGGACACAAACTATTTTAGGGAGTTGCATAAATAATTTGTGTGCCTTCTTATTTGATGCAGAACACTTGGTCTGTTCTGTTTTGTAAATAGTTATGAAATGGTTATATGAAAAATGTCTGAGCCCTGGCTGAATTTTTAGGTGAATAGTACCATATAACTTTGTATGCAAAACTTGTGCATTTTTTTAAAAGTTACAATTTCTATTTGCATTTCAAGTTTTGAAAATGATTTGTTAAACATGCTTATGGTTTTTACAGTCAAAAATATCACTTTCTACTGGCATTTTAAAATTGGTCGGAATTTAGATAAAATTGTGCTGATACAGTATATCAAAATGAAAAATAACAGATTAAAAACTCTTTATCTTGCAAAAGGTGAAATATAGTCAAATAGGGCTAATTATACCCTGGACACCAGAGGGTTAAAGGCTAAAAGCAAAGTTGTCACAAAGTACTGTTTATATTTGTGTGTATTGCTGCAGCTTTTTTTGGCTATTAACTTGGTGCCTTTGGCTGAAATAATGGTAATATGAGGGGTTAATCCATATGGTCACAAAGAATAGCCACTTGTTTCTGTGCTACCAAAATTCCCCGGCTTTCACTCCAAATGTGTTTATGGTCAGCACCTACACATTAAACTACTTAAACATTATAAATGTCTTCAAGCTCACACTGAGGCCACCGAGACAGTACACACATTTGTGTATTTGTATATGAATATTTCAGACTTTAAGGCTGCCTGTTTATTTAAGGGAGATGAACAAAATACATTGGAATTGTACATAATAATATCATCAATGATAAATTCAATAGATTTTAAGTAGATGCTTGTGCATTCTTAAAGTCTTATATGTTGAATTTAACTATGTGATCTGTTCAAAGCCTCTCCCAGTCAGTGCTGTTCTCCATGCCTGTCTAACTGTGCATGATGTTATTAGCACAAACAC